>NW_026046001.1:9125733-9454972 GCF_023898315.1 Schistocerca nitens
TCTCTGCTCAGGGAGTGGGTGATATGTTGTCCTTATCATTGATTCATCATCGCCAGCATGAAAGTCACCCACCATGGTGTCAAAAGAAAAGACCTGCAAATTGTCAGCCAAACTTACCCAGCCAGTGACTCCTAGGTATCAATGTCCATACGATCACTTCATTCCACCTAGGGCAATAGAAAGGGAAACGTACCAAAGAGGGAGCAATAGCCAAGTATGCTAAACGTGATGGGCTATAAACTAACAAGGATACTTTTTCAAAATTTAAAAGCTTTTGTCCAGATTGGTCACCAAAGTCTGAACAGTATGGCCTTTCCTCAGAAACATAAAGTGATCAGAAGTCCAAAGTAGAAACTGGATTGATATCTTATCAGTGTACTATCAGATATGAGGCTCCTCTGAGATTGTTGATGGAGGTTTTTCATTTTCTCCTACATAAAGGGTGAAATGAACTCCACTGAAAAAATTCAGTTGGTGGTTCAAGGATGTTTTATGAGTATTTTGGTACAATGGACCCTTGATCTCCTGTGGCTCACTCCAGGGTAATAATGTAATTATGATTTATTTAGTTTGGTAACTTCATTTCTTCTGAAAAAACACTGTCCAGACATGTTAATGTGACTACCTGTCAAAACCTCGAATAACCTCTTTTTCCGGTGCACACCATTGCGAGACATGCAGGAAGAGATTCAATGAAATGATCATATGGCGGACCCCATCTGGGCTTGATCAGTTGCCTACTGCAATTCTTTTCATTTTATGCTGCTTTTGAGACTTGCTTGTTGATGACAAGAACAACACAACGCCCACTTTCCGAGGAGACAAAAATCCTGTATCCAGCTGGGAATGAAACTGCCCCCCACGTGCCTGTGCGGTTCTGTATTAACAGGGGTGTGGAGCCATGATGATTTCATTGCCAAGTCCAGCTGTTCTGGGTTTTTCGTGTGAGGATCCACGGAGAATAAAGCCTGGCAGACGGGTTCCCACAGATTCTCAATTGGTTTAAATCCAAGGACTTCGGTGGCTAGGGGCATATGATAAACTCATCCTGTTGCTGTTTGAACCACACATGTACACTGCAAGCTGTGTTGAATTGTATTGCTGGTAGACGTCACCACGCTGAATAAAAACAAACTGTGTGTATGGGTGGATGCGGCCCTCGAGGACGGGTGCATACATCTGTTGATCCATTGTCCCTCCCAGAATAACATCACCACTCAGGGAATGCCACAGACTTCCTCCCCTGGCGTGTCCCCTTCTGACAGCTGTTGCAGTGTGTTTTGCTTTCAGACATTTAAAAATGTGCACGCCAATGGCCATCTGTCGTTTGAAAAGCCTCTCGGTTCATCTGGGTGGTCAGTTGTTCAACAGCGCATGTCTCTGCAGCTGACATTTACCCCTGTCATCTATGGCCCACGACTGCACCACAGTAGCCTCGGCACCGATTCTGAATAGCACCATTTTGCTGTGCACAGTATACTTTAACCACACTGACATACAAACAGTTTACAGACTTAGTCATTCCAAAAAGCTTCCACCCTTTCCCCAAAAGCCAATGACCTTGCACATTTCGAAATCATTTTGTCTCCTACTTACAGTGACAACTGCACTGTTTTCTGTGGCTCCCAACACGCTTTACATACCCTTCACTGCTAGTGGTGCCGTCTGTCATCTGCGAGTGGTTACTGCATGTCGAGTTTTGGTCACATTAATGTGATGGACCAGACCGTGTATCTACACAATAAAGAAAAAACCCAGTGTAGCGTATCAACTGTATTCCGTCACAAAATATGCAAGTTTTTTCCACTGAAACTGAAAATTTTTGAAATTTGTTCCCCTGTTGAAAAAGAGGGATAAGCTTAAAACAGGAAACTACACACCTGTCTCACTTCTCCCAACTTTCTCTCAGGTTTTAGTGATACTAATGAAATATAGAGTCACATATTATCTTAATTGTGGAATCTGATAAACAGTAATCAGCACGGATTTCTAGCTGGGAGAAGTACCGAAACAGCTGTACTGGAATACACAAAAGAAATAATTAGTAAATTGGAAGACGGAAAACGTGTTTTCAGGATAAATCTAGATCTGTCAAAAGCCTTTGACACTTATGGAAAAGCTTGAAGCTATAGGTATCACAGGACTGGAAAAAAGTGGTACGAGTCGTATCTGGAAAAGAGGATGCAGGTGGTTGAAATTACAGCACCAAAAGATTACACTAAAATCAGATCCAGAGAAGTGTATTAGGCCCCGTGCTGTTCCCCATTTACATTAATTATATTCAGGTGTCAGAGAGTAAAGCTAGAATCATGTTATTTGCTGATGATACTAGTTTAATTGTTTGTTATATGAAGCAGTCATTGCACTGTACTTTGGGCCATGTCCTACAAGACATACAAAAATGGTTTAGTGAAAAAAAAATTAATTATAAGCAATATGGAAAATTAAGTGTACATGATGACCTAAATCCCACCATGGAGGGCAAACAACTTGAAAGAGTACAGTGAGCAAAATTTCTGGCTATGCACATTGATGAGAAGATAAACTGGAAGGACTATGTGGTGAGCTTAGCACTAAAACTAAATTCAGCATGTTTTGTACTTAGAATAATTGCAAGAGTTTGTAGTAATAACTGTACCAGATTAGTATATTTTGGCCATTGTCAGTCAATTGCGTCATATGGGATAGTATCCTAGGGAACATCAAGTTGTCGTCTAAATGAGATTTTCAAATTACAAAAATGCGCTATTCAGATAATGACCCAGAGCCCACATCAAACACGTTGTAGGCCCCTTTTTAAAGCATTGAAAATTTTAGCAATTCCGTCATTATACATTCTGAAATGTCTGTTGGTGATCAAAAGAAATCAGGTCAAAATGAAAACCAATACAGATTACCATACACAGCAATGTAAAGATCTCCACTTACAAGCTGTAACAAGGACCCAAAGTCAGAAACATGTATGTAATCGAGGCATCAAACTTTTTAATGCACTACCAAAACATATCAAAGAGCTGGAAAATTAGGATAAATTTAAAACTGTTATATAGAACTACATGCTTAACAAATGTTATTACAGCATAAGTGAATAGCTCTGCGCAACTGTATAAGGATCTAATTTCCTGTGACAAATGAAATTTCATCAATCAATATGTCTGGCAAGCACATCAGATCAATAACCACAAGCTTAACCAATGTCACTACAGTATAAGTGATTAGCTCTGCTCAACTGTACAAAAATATATGATGTGACAAATGAAATCACAACATCAAGGAATAGGTCTGTCCAGCACATAATTTATTGTGTTATCAAAACAGTTATTTGTTGTATATTGTATTAAACATAAGATAGATCCATATGAATACAGCACAAATGTGATCATTGGGATGTTGTTGTGGTCTTCAGTCCTGAGACTGGTTTGATGCAGCTCTCCATGCTACTCTATCCTGTGCAAGCTTCTTCTTCTCCCAGTAACTACTGCAACCTACATCCTTCTGAATCTGCTTAGTGTATTCATCTCTTGCTCTCCCTCTACGATTTTTACCCTCCATGCTGCCCTCCAATACTAAATTGGTGATCCCTTGATGCCTCAAAACATGTCCTACCAACCGATCCCTTCTTCTAGTCACAAATTTCTCTTCTCCCCAATCCTATTCATTACCTCCTCATTAGTTATGTGATCTACCCATCTAATCTTCAGCATTCTTCTGTAGCACATTTCGAAAGCTTTTATTCTCTTCTTGTCTAAACTATTTACCGTCCATGTTTCACTTCCATACATGGCTACACTCGATACAAATACTATCAGAAAGGACTTCCTGGCACTTAAATCTGGACTCGATGTTAACAAATTTCTCTCCTTCAGAAACACTTAGCTGTCGTCGCCAGTCTACATTTTGTACCCTCTCTACTTTGACTATCATCGGTTATTTTGCTCCCCAAATAGCGAAACTGCTTTAAGTGTCTCATTTCCTAATCTAATTCCCTCAGCATCACCTGACTTAATTCGACTAAATTCCATTATCCTCGTTTTGCTTTTGTTGATGTTCAAATTATATCCTCCTTTCAAGACGCTATCCATTCCATTCAACTGCTCTTCCAGGTCCTTTGCTGTCTCTGACAGAAGTACAATGTCATCGGCGAACCTCAAAGTTTTTATTTCTTCTCCATGGATTTTAATACCTACTCTGAACTTTTCTTTTGTTTCCTTTACTGCTTGCTCAATATACAGATTGAATAACATTGGGGACAGGCTACAACCCTGTCTCACTCCCTTCCCAACCATTGCTTCCCTTTCATGTCCCTCGACTCTTGTAACTGCCATCTGGTTTCTGTACAAATTGTAAATAGCCTTTCACTCCCTGTATTTTACCCCTGCCACCTTCAGAATTTGAAAGAGAGTGTTCCAGTCAACATTGTCAAAAGCAAATACTAGAAACGTAGGTTTGACTTTCCTTAATCAAGCTTCTAAGATAAGTAGTAGGGTCAGTATTGCCTCACATGTCCCAATATTTCTATGGAATCCAAACTGATCTTCCTCGAGGTCGGCTTCTACTAGTTTTTCCATTCATCTGTAAAGAATTCGCATTACTATTTTGCAGCCGTGACTTATTAAACTGATAGTTTGGTAATTTTCACCTCTGTCAACACCTGCTTTCTTTGGGATTGGAATTATTATATTCTTCTTGAAGTCTGAGGATATTTCGCCTGTCTCATATATCTTGCTCACCAGATGGTAGAGTTTTGTCAGGACTGGCTCTCCCAAGGCTGTCAGTAGTTCTAATGGAATGTTGTCTACTCCCAGGGCCTTGTTTCGACTTAGGTCTTTCACTGCTCTGTCAAACTCTTCACGCAGTATCGTATCTCCCATTTCATCTTCATCTACATCCTCTTCCATTTCCATAATATTGTCCTCAAGTACATCACCCTTGAATAGACCCTCCATATACTCCTTCCACCTTTCAGCTTTCCCTTGCTTAGAACTGGGTTTCCATCTGAGCTCTTGATGTTCATACAAGAGGTACTTTTTAATTTTCCTGTAGGCAGTATCTATCTTACCCCTGGTGAGATAAGCCTCTACATCCTTACATTTGTCCTCTAGCCATCCCTGCTTAGCCACTTTGCACTTCCTGTCGATCTCATTTTTGAGACATTTGTATTCCTTTTTGCCTGCTTCATTTACTGTATTTTTATACTTTCTCCTTCCATCAATTAGGTTCAATATTTCTTCTGTTACCCAAGGATTTCTAGCAGCCCTCATCTTTTTACCTACTTTATCCTCTGCTGCCTTCACTACTTCATTCCTCAAAGCTACCCATTTTTCTTCTACTGTATTACTTTCCCCCTTTCCTGTCAATTGTTCCCTTATGGTCTCCTTGAAACTCTGTACAATCTCTGGTTCTTTCAGTTTATCCAGGTCCCATCTTCTTAAATTTCCCCCTTTTTGCAGTATCTACAGTTCATAACCAATCGATTGTGGTCAGAGTCCACATCTGCCCCTGGAAATGTCTTACAATTTAAAACCTGGTTCCTAAATCTCTGTCTTACCATTTTATAATCTATCTGAAACCTGTCAGTATCTCCAGGCTTCTTCCATGTATACAACCTTCTTTTAAGATTCTTGAACCAAGTGTTAGCTATGATTAAGTTATGCTCTGAGCAAAATTCTACCAGACGGCTTCCTCTTTCATTTCTTACCCCCGTTCCATATTCACCTACTACGTTTCCTTTAACTCCTTTTTCTACTATCGAATTCCAGTCACCCGTGACTATTAAATTTTCATCTCCGTTCACTATCTAAATAATTTCTTTTATCTCATCACACATTTCATCAACTTCTTCATCTGCGGACTGCTTTTACTACTGTGGTAGGCGTGGGCTTCGTGTCTGCCTTGGCCACAATAATGAGTTGACTATGCTGTTTGTAGTAGCTTACCCGCACTCCTATTTTTTTATTCGTTGATAAACCTACTCCTGCATTACCCCTATTTGATTTTGTGTTTATAACCCTGTATTCACCTAACCAAAAGTCTTGTTCGTCCTGCCGCCGAACTTGACTAATTCCCACTATATCTAATTTTAACCTATCCATTTCCCTTTTTAAATTTTCTAACCTACCTGCCCGATTAAGGGATCTGACATGCCACGCTCCTATCCGTAGAATGTCAGTTTTCTTTCTCCTGATAACGACGTCCTCCTGAGTAGTCCCCACCCGGAGATCCAAATGGGGGACTCTTTTACGTCCGGAATATTTTACCTAAGAGGACGCCATCATGATTTAACCATACAGTAAAGCTGCATGCCCTCGGGAAAAATTACGGCAGTAGTTTCCCCTTGCTTTCAGCTGTTCGCAGTACCAGCACAGCAAGGCCATTTTGGTTAGTGCTACAAGGCCAGATCAGTCAATCATCCAGACTGTTGCCCCTGCAACTACTGAAAAGGCTGCTGCCCCTCTTCAGGAACCACACGTTTGTCTGGCCTCTCAACAGATACCCCTCCGTTGTGGTTGCACCTACGGCACGGCTATCTGTATCGCTGAGGCATGCAAGCCTCCCCACCAACAGCAAGGTCCATGGTTCAGGGTTCATGGGGATGATGATAAATGAGAGTTGCAGCTGCGAGTGGATGAGTGTGTTATGCGTTGCAAAGCAAAACACAGTCAACTGGCATTGCAAAGCAGATGCAGCTGGGCATGGTATGGCAAGAGCCAATGCTGCAGCACACAACTGGAACAAAAACCTTTCATCATTTGCCACTATGGAAGTGTTTAGAGTACGTGAGGCTTAAGTCCTAAACGAACATAGTGTGGATGCGTAAGCCCTCAGCGTTCATGCACTAAATTCTTCTTGTCTCAGTATCACAGCCTTCGCCATGGGCGTAATCGTGGAATGCAGTAAGGGGTTGGCTGTTCGACCACAAGAAATGGCAGTCTGCCCTGAGTTACAAGGGGGCTGCCCGCTGGCTGGCGGAAATTCACGGCGATCATCAGCTGCACTGTTTTGCTGCTTTACGTACAACTCAGCCTATTGTGTTCGTGAGATTTCTTATACCTACTAAATGTTGCAACAATGTATTTGTATGATTTCAGCTGCTACAACTGCGACTCTTTGGCATCACGGTAATAGCGTACGGCATTTTTTCACTTTTTTAAGTGCACAGTTTTATTTTTCGCTATCGATTTGTTGTAGTACCTCAGAACACATTCTGAGGTCAAACATAATGAGGTGTCTTGAACAGAATGACCTCAATGCCAGCCAGCATGTATTTCGAGAATATAGATCATGTAAAACCCAATTCACTTAATAAACACAGTTTTGCTAATGAGTGAAATGCGTTTCGGAAATCAGTAAACACCATCTTTCCTCGTCTGCTTTGATGCGTGGCTTTCAGACTGTCGTTCTAGTCGGGTTGCACGTAATCGATGTTTTCGGAATCCGTGCTGCTTAGCAGGGGGGAGGTCATTCAGTCTGAGATACCTCGTTACGCCTGAGTTCAGAATTATAAATTTTCTGCTTGCACCAAGATTTCGTGCCACCGTGAAGACCAGCCTAGACTTCAGGGCGGCTCTAATGCCACTCTTGATTCCTTGTGGATGGCTTGGAAGTTAATGCTGATAATCTTTGAGAACTGTACACAGTCGTATGCGTGCATACAAGGTCCGAAGATAATAAATGTTTTACTTTTTAACTGTCGGCTGCTACTTGGATAATGAGCACGTGATTACCAATGCAAAAGGTAACACAGAGATAGACAGTACGCATACAAAAAATATCTCGTGACCAAAGACGTAAGAGTAGTTATGGCGATTAGCGTCTTAAAAGTTTACACAAGTACAGATGGAAATTGTGCTCGAATATGTGATAACACAAATAAAGCAATATACTGAGTTTCTGATGCGAGTTCGGCGTTTTACTGCTCTGTAACTGGCAACAGGATCGCGTTTACGCGTATGTTATCTGGGCATCACAACCAATTACAATAAATCCTCCCCCCCCCATAAGCATAAAAAAAGCTAATGTCGGGCTTGGTAGTCTAGCGATAATGATCGTGCAGAAACAGTAGAATTCGCGAGTTCGAATCTCGGTGCCTTTCTTTTTGTATTTTTAAGTGTAGTGTGCCATGTTTTTGTCTAAATATACCACTTAAGCTTTTATAACTGGAGCTACCATGTGCTCCCAAACCAATAATACTTTGTCTTTTTTTTTTTATTCCGTTCCTCAATCGGAAAATAAAGGAACCCTTGTTTTCCGTCTGTCTGTTGCAGATCCTTTGCTTCAGGAACGGGGAGATGTATCAAGTTGAAATTTTTTTTTCACATACAGAGGTTGTGTTCCCTTGATGGTGTAAAATATACAGACCTAGAGGGCACTTTCTGTTGACTTACACTAAAGAAAATTGACAAGAAGCAAGGTTTTATGGTACACGTAAAGGAAAAGTCCGAAAACTGATAATTTGTAATTATATCACACGGAAATTGTTATCCAACATCGAACTTGAAATTACAACACGCAGTAGTTCTGCGTTCATGTTGACTGCGTCGCAATACTAAACGTCAAATATGGCTGTATTGTGTTTCGGAATTTAGCCGTCATCAGATATCCAGATGCGATTACTGCATGTGCATATGTGGTTCAAAGATGCATGTGAAGCAAAAATTCGCAGAATAGACGCAGTCAACCTCAATGCAGAACTACTAATTACTCTAATAATAAATAATACTTAAACATCTTCAACATTTCGCGGCCCTGTCAGCAACTGTATAAATATTAATTTTGATAATGAACAGCCTCAGTTGCACCGTTTATCTAGAATTTACCTATGTTTCAGTCGGAATAACCCAACCTTCTTCAGAATAACATTATCTACTGTTTGTCCATAGTGGGCATCGTCAAGTTAAAACTACAAATTCATAAATTATCGTCAAACTGTAAAACTTATCTGGCACTGCCTCGGCCCCACTTCGCGACAGCGATGCGGCAAACACGAGTGCTGTACTGGAACTCCACTATGGACAAACAGTAGACACTGTTATTCTGAAGAAGGTTGGGTTATGCCGACTGAAACCTGGGTAAAGTCTAGGTAAGCGGTGCAGATGAGGCTGTTCATTATTAAAATTAAAATAATAATACTGGTCGCCTGCTTCCTGCATGACTTTGTCACATTTATACTATTAAAATGAAAACATTCTCGAAAATCTTTTAATCCCTGGGATCGGTATCTTGCCAGGATCAATGTCGATAACATGTGAAAATAATCGAGATTCTCTATTCCCGGAACGTATGAACTGTCTAAATACATAATTAAGTTTGTACAACATCCTCACTGAGCGAGTCCATTTTTTCGCTTTTTTGTGTTATGCTATGTACCTTTTTTCCCTTTCGAAAATGTGTCTGAATGACGTGTAAGATTTTGCAGTTCATGGATGACTGACATGCAATTATTCAAACCCATTAAATTCTTATACCTTATCTTAAATAACAATGCTGCAATGAAACTGAAAATTGAAACCTATTACAGGGTTGCCACAACTTTCCCCCAAGTGAAATTCCCTTTTTTCCAGACAATTTTAGCATTTTTCCCTGACAAATTTTGAGGTATCAAGTCTAAGTGCACACCTAAGTTGTAAAAAAAAAGATGTAATGACTTCTGTATTTCTAAATGTGTGAACAAAAATCTTAAGTACTTAACATCAAAATGTTGTGTAATGAACTGCTTGTAGATGGAGAAAGGATGCCCAATGGTAGAAATGTTTCATTAAGATCACTGATTTTATTTTCATAAAGCGAAACCCATTTGGTGACAAAAATATGCATTTTCTTGGAGTTGCGAGACACATTCCTGAAAGCAGTGAAGGTATTTAAAATAACCTCAGAAAAAAGTAGGCCTCTCGAAATAAATGTACAAGGTGGGGAAGAGGTGTGTCAACCAACACTGTAGGTGACTGAAAATAAAATGATGCTTCTACTATGTTCGTAATTGTCGGTTATTACCCACTGCGTTATGTCTATTATCTACAGGTATTGTGTGATTTTTTTTCTTTCAAGAAATACATGACTTCATAGTGTACAAACTGCCAGCGATTGCCACAATTTTTTTTCTTATCGTCCATACTTTCAAATATATTAACTACTTTCGAAGTGCCAAAATATACTAGAATAAATAACATTTGTATCAAACGCCGCACTGTACAATGTACTTGCGGTGAGGCAGTCACTGTTCCCGAAATACATCGCCTGTGGCCGAGGAGGTGCACCACAGTCCTAGGTCCATGGTAATACGCCACATACACAGACCAAGTCTGAGGATAGAGCCCGCACATTAGTGGGAAACTATGGGCTTTGGATTGGCAGGCCCGATCCATTAGAGATGGCCTGCAGTTTTGGCCCGTCACGGAAGTCCGTTCGTGTGGCCAGCCATTCACGTGTCACAGACACCACGTCGATGAAATGAGACCGCGGTGATCACCCACGCAACAGATAACTCGAGCAAATACTCTGAGAGTAGTCAGCAACTCACCGTAAGGATGATAGCTCAGCACATAGAAAAGACGATCACACTCTATAACCAAATTTTTGGCCACAAGCGTTGTCAGAAAACGAAAGTGTAGACACAACTCGTGCACACACGAGTGCTGTCAACAAGCTCTGAGAATCACATCCAAACAGACGACGCCTCTCATCGGCAGCTGCCACGCTAGCAGTGACTGCAAGCTGTGGGTAGGGCAGAGGCAGGGATGCGGCGCACGTACACAGCAACGAAGCATGGCATCTCACTAAACAAACAATGTCATGCCACTAACACAAAAAACGAGATTTTTTCCAAATTTCCCTGATACGTTTGAAATTTCCACAAGTCGTGGCAACCATATCTTACTTTCTCAATATGTTTTGTTACAAAAAATTCCTATTATTGCAATAAGCCTCATGACACATTTAAGGGGTGCTCTACCGCCGAAAATGTCATTTTTACTTTTATTTAAATTATGAAAATATTAATGCTTTATTTGGTGTTTATTCTACTGAAATATTCGAATATTTACTATTATAAATAAATATTTGAATATAATCATGCACTGAGAATTGCTGCACAAAGTATTCCACATCATTCCTGATTCATGGAGGGTTGTCTCATCTCAGAGTTTGCATTTTCTAAGCATCCATACGCAGTCGATAGTCTACGACACGACGCCTGTGGCTAAAGTCCGAGGCTCACAGGATACGGTTGCCGGTGCGCGCTGACCAGTTTTCGTCCAAAGCTCTGGACGAGTTCGTTCGTTCAGAAGAGCAGGCCGACCGTGTCCGCCGGTCTTCGATTACAGCATTGAGGCGCACGTCCTAAAATTTCTCTCAAACGATTTTACAGAAACAATTCGATGAAAAATTTTGTTCGTTTTATAGCTTCATATGCCAGCTTCACGATGACATGCCAATCATTTTATTAATGGCCATAGTTATTGTAATATTTGCTTGCAAGGAAGACACCACGCGAAATTCGAAAAAGTATGCAGTGAAAAATTGGCCTCGGTATGATTTTGCGTCTGGTGGATATTACACAAGATGTTACTGTTTGTGAAATTTGGCTGACATATTGAATTTTTCTTTGTACTTGGTTGGAGGTCTCGATCTCACGCGAGGCGGACACAGTGAGATATACACAAGATTTCTCATATATTTTTGAGATATCGGCAAATGATAGCATGTAATGGGGAAAGTATTTTACTGTATGGTTGTTATGCAAAACTTCACTGCCTACCCTGTTTTCCAACTGACTACAGACTTTTTCGATGAAATAACGTAATTTTGAAGGGTGTATCGATAACTGGTGAAAGGAAAAATGCTATGGATTTTGAAACAAAGTCAGTGAAGCCACTACTCATTTATTTTTGTACCGTGGATGTGCTTTTCCATAGGCTACTGACCATATTTTCCCGAGTTCCTCACTTAATAGACTTAACTGTTTTACCATCCTGTCGCAACTGCCTCTACATTTAGTGAAGTGAGACTGTGCAAACTCCGCAAAAGAAGCGAATTTTAACTTGGCAAAATGAGAAATGTGTAGCGTTTACTCGAAATTCGCCATTTATGACGCTTCTCTGAAAGTTACAAATGGTTAACAAAAATACTAACCACAGCAGAGGTGACAGATCTTTTTGAATGATCACCTGGTGAGTCGGACGTTAAGACCGTCCCAGTGCCAGTACACAGAAAATCGAGTACCAACTACAACAATTGTTACGCAGCTTGCCTCAGGGGATGGTAAAAGACGATGGTGACACCTTTTCTAGTGGAATCAGATCGTGCATCGAGGACAGAGGAAGGCATACTGATAAGAGAGCTCATAATGCCAAATTCTTTATAAATTTGACTCCATATTGTCACCACAGAAATACAACCACATATCCTCTCAATCAATAAGGTTTCGTACGTGTGTGTGTGTGTGTGTGTGTGTGTGTGTGTGTGTGTGTGTGTGTGTGTGTGTGTGTGACATTGTATTTGCTACTAGTGAATGAGTTTCCCAAAATTTGAAATTGTCATGTGGAAGGTGGTATTTAGCAAGTTATGCAGAGTTCTTCGTCTACATCCGAACAGAGGCGATTTCAGCGCTGTTCTTAAGTGAAATATGTCCTCAATCCTTGCCTGTAACTTCCTGATACAGCTCTTAGCGAACTGCTGATTAACTGGTGCCGTGATTCCTTGACCAATTCCCAGAACGACGTGATCATGGCAGCAGTGTAAGTGCCTGTCGCCAAACCCAGATCCTCGTAAGGATGCCTTCTCCCTCTGCTGCGCAACGAGCCGGCCGCGGTGGCCGAGAGGTTCTAGGCGCTTCAGTCCGGAACCACGTGGCTGCTACGGTCGCAGGTTTGAATCCTGCCTCAGGTATGGATGTGTGTGATGTCCGTAGGTTAGTTAGGTTTAAGTAGTTCCAAGTCTGGGTGACTCATCACATTTGAGCTCAAGTCCCATAGTGCTACGAGCCATTTGAACCACTTTTTTTTCTGCACAACGAAATCACTATAGTATCTTACCGTTTTTCTGTGAACGAAGAAGACCAATGATGGCTTGCTGGATAATACATTCGTCTTCACATAGCGGACCTACTACTGTGCTCTTGGCGGAACACACCCTTGCTATATTGCAGGTGTGTACATTAAGCATAAATCTTGGGCGCTAAATAGACAACTGAAGAGAGGCAATATCGTTTTCTGCTGCAGAAGAGAGGGGGAAAATTGTGAAATCGAAAAGACGTCCTCTCCAGGTATTGGAATCTTTTCAAACTCTATCGGACGCAAGACAGAGCTGCGAGTTCTACCACCCAGTTGGTATGACTGCACCATAATGGGACGAGGGCTGCTTTGGTTTCAGTAATAGTCGGTTCCATCAGCCAACTTGAGGGAGGTTTTGAGAGATTTCTCACATTGAATGATGCCCCTGGATTCCAATTTCCAACCAACCCGAATAACATATTTTGAAATCTATGTCTTATTCAACAGTAGTTATGTCATTCTACATTAAAAATAGAAGTAATGCAATAAATGCATTGAAGTTATCAGAGGTGAAGTTTATAAGCGAGCAAATCGTCGTAGAAGTCCTCAAAGTTGAATAAGGTTTTTTTTAAATTTATTCTCTGTTTATCCTCTTCGTGGAAGTTAAAAATAGCATATTTTTTCTTAGTTACTAACCACTAACCAACAGGACTTTTTTCAGTCGTTCTGAATTTTTGTATTTGAGATTTTTAATTTCAATAGCCTAACATTAAGGAAGTGTAAAAAAAAATTATAGCTTGTTGGGTACTCTGTGTATAAAGTCAAGATGATACTATTTCAGACTGCTGAACATGAAAGGAAGTCTTCATATTCATGTGTCAATGAATTGTATATGTTATTGAACTATCCATATCTTTTAGGTATCAAAGTGATCGACGTTAGTACTTTTAAGTGAATAATTATGAATTGTGGAAGATACAACTAGTTTTGTATTTGTGTTTGGGGCACGATGCATTTGCAAACTCAAAAGAACTAGTCTTAACAAAATTGTCAATTTGAAATTTTACTCCCTCTTGGATAAATTTATGTGGAGGCCCATGACTCGCCAGAGTTTGGCACAAACGAGGTAGTTGTAGAGAAAGGTTACTGGACGTATGAGAGAAGAACGTTGATAAATGAAAGAGGAAAAACAGAAGGAAGTGAGAGAAAGTAAAAAGAGTGGACATAGGAAGAGGAGTAAAGAACAGGGACATGAGAGAGGGGATGATTGAGTGGAAGAAAGGGAAAGGACTAATGTCACAAAGAAGAGAGAAACAACATTTCAAAATCCGATCAAAAAAAAAAAAAAAAGGAGAAGAAGAAAGCTTGTGTTTCAGCCATAGATGACAGGACGCTCTTGTAGAAGGTTATGATGAACTCAGACTAAACACAAGCAGTCAGTGGAACCACTGGCCCAATTTCCTTAACCTGAGTTCTTAAGGCAAGACAGTTTCAATGCTCACAAATGTGGTCGAGATGTGCAAATGTATGATAGACTCTGGACCGCTCAGGACCACCCCATCTGGCCTGGCTCCCCGTTCTAGAAACATAGACCTCATGAAATTAGGTGGTCACAGTCAGCCACAAGATTGTACAGAAAATCCTAGACAACCCACAACTCCTTATACACTGACCTCCAAAGGTGACAAAGTTTGTTTGTGGATGCTAGGTCGGTGTATAAGGAGTTGTGGGTTGTCTAGGATTTTCTGTACAATCTTGTGGCTGACTGTGATCACCTAATTTCATGGGGTCTATGTTTCTAGAACGGGGAGCCATGCCAGATGGGGTGGTCCTGACTGTTCCTCAAGGAAATTGGACCAGTGGTTCCACTGACTGCTTGTGTTCAGTCTATCATAACCTTCTACAAGAGCGTCCTCTCGTCTATGGCTGAAACACAAGTTTTCTTCTTTTTTTTTCATCGGATTTTGAAATGTTGTTTCTCTCTTCTTTGCGACATTAGTCTCTTCCCTTTGTTCCACTCAATCATTCCCTCTCTCATGTCCCTGTTCTTCGACTCTATGAACTATGGGTTGTAAGTGGACATACGAACAAATACTTGGTAGAGTACTCAAAAAAATCGATGAAGTCAACCTCCTGAGGAAATTGTAGCCAACTTTGACCGTGTCACGACGTGTGTTGGTAAGGTATAAGCAACTGACAAACAAATTGGGCCTGTGCGACAGTCCTGAATGTGAGTTTTGTGTGAAGGGTATGGCTGCGATGGTGGCCTGAAGGACATACGTAGACTCCCCTGTCTCAAGAATGTTTGTGATATTGTACAGTATTGTATATAAAGAATATTGTATCTCAGTATAGATTTCACAGAATATTTTAGTTAATACAGTGCATCATGAATGCCTTTGTAAATGGCGAACGAATAAATAAAGATGTCGGTATCAACTGCTGTGACTCACCTCACGGGTTGTCCAACAGCAACGGCTGGGGGCCAGACCTGGCGTTTTGGCCCGTGCTGGACAGCCCTGTCTCTGCCTACGGCGCTCAAGTACTCCTCGTTCTCTTCGCGAACTGCAACACAGGAGCACAAGCAAATAGCATCAGTACGCTGTATGTAGTGGACGTAAGAAAACACTGCTAGAGAGCATATTTTTACAAGGCAAAAGTGCTATTGGGCCGCCTCAAAAGACACTACCTGCTGCCTTTGCGGGTGGAACATCGAAAATGAAACACTTTTACATTTGATAAAATTTTTATTTTTACATTTCAAGACGGATACAATTATCGAACATGGTATGCGAACTAGCACATGTTGTAATGACGAAGGTACGAGCACAAGTACATCTATACTCAGCACACACCCTGAGGTGCATGGCAGAGGATACATCCCATTGTACTAGTTATTAGGGATATTTCCCACTCTATCTGCGGAAGGAGCAGTTGTACAGTGACTGTTTAAATGCATCTGTGTGTGCCTTAGGTATGTGGGATGGGCACGTAGGCGGCTGTAATATATTCCTGGAGTCATCACTTAAAGCCAGTTCTTGAAACTCTGTAAGTAAGATTTCTCGGGATAGTTAGATAGGTGTCATGTATAATTTTGGTATCTGTATCGCAGAAGTCTGAGCTGCGGGGGCGAAGTGGAGCAGACAACGTTAAGCTCTGGTAGAGTCAGGCAGTCACAGTTCAACTGTGGTAATGTTAAGCAGCGTTTGAGTAAGGATGCAGACATTGTGGTGTTACAATGAGGAAGCAATGGCAATAACATGTTTCAATTTGTTCAATCAACACGTAAAGCAGCAAGTGTAATGGAATGTTCAAGGTAGAGATAATAATGACGTTACTTTTTCTTTTACTATAACTGCGTCATCGAACTAAAAGTTGCGATATAGGAAAGAGTATTCTTTGTATGTTAAGAAGTTCATTAAATTTAAAATATGCCCTTAGCACCTTTTCACAGTATACAAAAAACAGGAGTGTGGTCATTTATGTGCATATTTCATTTTCTTACCAATCTTTATCTTACAATTCTTTTTAATGGATCATACAACCAGGTATATTCGATAAACTGTTCCATCTTCAGTTAACGGAGAACTCATTGTACCTTTCGAGTGTCTCTGTGTGGATACAGTAATCTGCAGCTTTAGCACAGTGGCGCGCAAGAAAGAGCAGTATTGCAATACGTTATCCACATTTGCGCAGAATAGAGGTAAGGAGAAAAATTATGGTTTTTTTTATTTATTCAATCAGGGCCAACTTATGTTATTCAGAGACAGTTTTTGTGATTCATTTTGGAAAACCAATTACTCTAGGTTTCATGTCAAAGTTTGTTATTCAGACAGGTAATTCTGTTCAAAATTCTTGCAGTAAGATTACTAACTTTTACAATATGAAAGACTCCCCTTTTCGTTAGGACAATTAATTATTATTACAATGCAGCTTTGCATTCTCATTGCGACAGTTGATTTATTATTACAGCTCAGAGCTTACAATCAGAAACAGTACGTTAGTTGCTATATTTTTATTCATTCAGATAACTTTCAAGTTTATGTCTACCTGGAAGAGTCAGCCAGTTCAATTTCTTCAACACCTGTATGACGCTTTCCCACGAATCGAAGAAACCTGTGACCATTCGTGCTGTCCTCTGTGTGTATTCAGTATCTGCTGTTAGTCCTATCTGTTACAGGTCACATACACTTAAGCAATATTCTAGTAATTTATAAGCAATCTCCTTTGTAGACAAACTGTAGTATGATACCTGCCCTGCCCGCGACTGGGTCTCTGTGTTCGTTCCTTTTCATATTGCCCCATAGTGTTACACCCAGGCATTTGTATGGATTGGCAGATTCCATCAGTGTCTCACTGTTGTTATAGTCACAGGATACTACGCTTTTTTCGTTTCGTGGAGAGCGCAGTTTTGCATTTCTGACGATTTAAAGCAAGTTGACAATCCTTGCACCACTTTGAAATCTTATCAACATCTGACTGAATATTTATGCACCTGCTCTCAGATAGTACTTCATTATAGATAACTGCATCATGTGCCAAAAAGCCTGATTTTACTATTGATATTGTCTGCTACGTCATTAACAAGAAATGAACAGCAAGGGTCCCAACACATTTCCCTAGGACACACTCCAACTTACTTCTACGTCTGACTATGACATCCAAGATAACATGCTGTGTCCTCACTACCAAAAATTCCTGAGCCCAGTCAAAAATTTCACTCGATCTCCCCCCCCCCCCCTCCAATATGATCAAACTTTTGACAATAAGCATAGGTGTGGTGCTGAGTCAAATGCTTTTCGGATATCAATAAATGCTGCATCTAACTGATTGCATTGATCCAAAGCTTTCAGTATGTCATGTGAGATAAGTGAGAGTTGGATTTCACATGATCGATGTTTCCGAAATCCATGCTGGTTTGCATTGAGATGAATCACGATTTTGGAACGTCTTTTGTTTTTCAAGAAAACGGTCTATTGGCACACGGTGAAACACAACTAGCTGTTCAACCACAACAAGTGCTGAGCACTACTGCAAGGGACTTTGATCCAATTCCGTATGTATAGATTTCCAGAAGGCTTTTGACGCCATACCTCACAAGCGGCTTGCAGTGAAATTGCGCGATTATGGAATATCGTCTCAGTCATGTGACTAGATTCGTCATTGTGGGTCACTTCTACTACCCTTCTTGTAGAGGGGTGTGACCTGCGCCTTTTTCCAAAACCGGGGCACGGTTTTTTGTTCGAGGGATCTACGATAGATTGCAATTAACTCCACCGCAAATTCAGTATAGAATCTGACAGTCATTCCATCGGGCCTTGCAGCTTTGTTCAATTTTAACGATTTCAGCTGTTTCTCAACACCGCTGACGCTAATAATTACTTCATCCATCTTTTCAGTGGTACAAGAATTAAGCTGGAGCAATTCTCCTGGATTTTCCTCTGTAAAGGAACATGTTAAAACTTTGATGTTGGTCAGGGTACAAGTGCGTCTGAACAAAGAGTACACCGAACTATGGGCCTCCTCAGCCGACGACCCATGCATTTGCCAGTGTTAACACCATGACATAGGCAACTACGACTGAAATGCCCACGTGACCATCGGCACTGGACGCATTGGCATAGCGTTGCACGGTCTGATTAGTCCCGATAGCGTTTTCTTCATGCCAATGGAAGTGCACGAATCCTTCCTCATCCAGGGGGACAGCTCTTTGATACCCATATTGTGGTCCGAAGACAAGCTCAATTATGCTCTGGGGAACATTCACGTGGGCATCCACGGATCCAGTGGAGCTCGTGCAGGGCACCATGACGGCCAAGAAGCATCGTACACCCCTTCATGATGGTCATGTTTCCCGACAGCAGGGGCATTTTTCAACAAGATAACACTCCACGTCACAGGCCAGAAATATGGCAGAGTAGTTCGATGAAAACAGTGTCGAGTTCCATTTGATGTGTTGACCCCCAACCCGATCTGAACCCGATCGAACACATCTGGCATGTGGTTGAACGTGGCGTCAGAGCTCATCGCGTCCTTCCCTGGAATTTGGTGACTTGGGCGTCTGATGTGGAGCCAGCTCCCTCCAGCGACCTACGAAGGCCTCACTGCTTCCATGCCTCGATGCGTCGCCGCTTTTATCCGTGCCAAAGGTGGACATGCCTGCGTGTATCCGGTATATGAATTCACAGACCAATCAATCTTGGAGTTCTGAAGATGCTCGGTATTGAGTTAAAAATAAGAATGTGTAGTGTCAGGGAACTTGGGAAATGACGTATAGTTATTTTACGCACAATGATGTGAGTGTACATACCGCCAATGCGCTTTTGACGCCATTACGGCAGGCTTTCTCTAATGGAAACTATCGTCGTCCGTAGACCTCCTTTTCCTTTTGTTGATTTTCAGCTTAAAACCTCTTTTCCGCTGCTGTTCCAAGTCCTTTGCCGCCTGCCAGAATTGTAACCTCATCATCAGACCTTCAAGTTTTCTCCCTGATTTCTGATCCTATTTCCTCATTCTCCTTGGTTTCTATTACAGATTGCTCAATATACAGACTCTAATGTTCTGAACTGTAAGAAAAGTGAAAAGTATGAATTTCCAGGTAGAAATTATGGTCCAGTTTGACTCCTCAAAACTCTTGCATACCCATCTAACACACGTAATTTTTTCGCTTGGGACATCGCATGTAAGCCGGCCGAGGTGGCCGTGCGGTTCTAGGCGCTGCAGTCCGGAACCGCGGGACTGCTACGGTCGCAGGTTCGAATCCTGCCTCGGGCATGGATGTGTGTGATGTCCTTAGGTTAGTTAGGTTTAAGTAGTTCTAAGTTCTAGGGGACTGATGACCTAAGATGTTAAGTCCCATACTGCTCAGAGCCATTTGAACCATTTTGAACATCGCATGTAATCAGTAATGTGTCACAGGTATGTAAACCTACCTTGTTTCGTCTCATTATACTTATTGCCTCATACATCCTTTTCCCACTTTCTTACACCTCTTATCTTAAGGAACTACACCGAGAGCGTGGATTCTGTAAATCGTTATATTTATCGTTAATCACGCCCATCGATACACCTCTATGCTTCCACTGCCGAATTCTCATCATACTCCTCGGCCCTCGTCTTAAATTTTATGAATGAATGTTTATATGCCTTGTTTTAAGACGAAATAAGATTTATAAAACTGGTTTGATTTTCCAAAATTTTAGAACACGTTCAAAGTGGATGCTATTTACGTTTCTCAGTACTGTACATATTTTGAAGACCCAAAAAATGTGCAAACAATGCCTCTGGAATGTCGAAGTACAGCTCGTTGTTGAAGCGCTACATCGATAAAAAAACATCGCTGATTCCTTGCGAGGAAATAAACGATCACTTATTCGAAAGTGTACGATGTATCAGAATATTGCAACTTGTAAACGCGTTCTAGTTCACAGTTACTAGAAACAAACAATGAATTCCTGCATTTCTCGGAGGCACGCTGACACTGCGATAAACAGCTTTCTTTAAGATAATGATACCACCTACTGGGATCATACAGATACCGGAACAAGGGAAGCACACGTTGTGAAATGTATGCTATAATAAGGCAAAGCGAGTTTGGTTCCCTGAGATGGAAAGAAATGGAGCATACGCGCTACATAACGACTGAGGACGCTAGCTGTCAACACAATTTACGGCTTTGCTTGGACTGAGTGTTTGGATTTTTTCCCATTCGAGCGCCACAACAGCAGATCGATCCGAGGGTAATTCCAGTAACGGCTGTTACGTAAACACGACAAGTCTGTTTATAGTTACGTCCTTGACCGGGTTATCCCTAGATAATAGCCCGCTTTTTGCTCCAAGTAATTCAAGTAGTGTCCAAGAGTGCAATGTAAATTCGACAACGGAAAATAATAGGAATTTTAGTACATGAGTGAATGACTGTCAAAAGTATCCACAACTAACTACGAACAGCTTGGAAAACAATGTTTATCTGTAATTATTCGGTATCGGTAACTAGCAAGGGGAGAGGACGGTAAGTGGGTCGCCTGTTTTGATCAACTTTCTGTAAGGACGTTCTGTAATGAAAGTAGAGGGAAACGTGTTTCGGTTATTTGTTACACACAAATTTTTTAAGAAAATCTATCTCAAAGTTGATGACGGAAAATCGTATTTTCTGTGCTTTACAACGAAAGCGCATACATTTTTTTATCAGTATAATATGAGATACAAAGTTAATAATGTTCGAGTTATTAACGTTTTTGTGTTCTCATGCTGTAGGTTGGGCACCTCTGATTCGGCGATTTGGTATTAGATTGCTGGACGGTGTTCGATTCTTAGCTGTAGCTTTTTTTAGCTGTATGTGACAACAATCTGATAACTGGAATACTTTTCTTTCCCCATCTTGAAGTAAAACATCGGGAGATGTGATAAATTATTTAATAAGTATATACAATGTACTAACAGCTATTTTCATTGTGATACATACTATAAAAATAAATCTAAAGAATGTTATTGTTAACCGTAGATGATCATCTATTCGAGGGCCTTTTTGCAATGAATGAGATGAAACTTAGTATGACAGGCAAAACATACTTACTTATGGCACCATGCGCAAAACACGCACAGGATCTCGCCACATTGACATATTTTCCGGTACGCTGTTCGTGGAACACTTATTTGAGTCACCTTGCTAAACAGAGATGTGTCAGGTATCGATTTAGATGCGTGCAAAGCGTATATAAACATATCTAGAAAGATAGGCGAGGACAACTAGTTATAAACGGAGGCACGAATTTTGATACCATACGTTCTATACTATAATTCTCTGCTCTGCTGTGATGTGATGTCGCAAGATTTTCAAGTCGTGCTCCTAAATTATTTACTTGTCCGAAAACGTTGCTGTCACACGGTTGACAAAGAAAGGTACATTCCGGTGGTGTCAACTTCAAGATGCATGTCGGTTGAGCATTATCGTCTCGTAGCGCGTCATGTATCCCGAAGTACTGGGTGATCAAAAAGTCAGTATAAAACCCCATGTCATTCCAAGCATGTGTGTCAATTTGTACCTCTCTCTCTACATTATTACGTGATTTATTCAGTTTTCAAATTTATACCGACTTATTGATCACCCGGTAAATCAGCTGTCACATTATATATGCTCGATTATTAATTACACCTGCCGATGTTTTACTTAAAAAGAGGAAATAAAGGTACTTCCAATTATGAGAATATTATCAGATTCGTACGGGAAAAACCCACGACCAAGAAGTGAACATGGTCCAGCAGTCTGGTAGTTTACTGTCTCGAACGATGATTTCGCTCTGCTAGATATCTACAATGACGGATGCACAAGTTACAACACAATAACGCTAATAACTCCAACATTATTAACTTTGGACCCCATATCATACTAATAAAAAATGATTTGTTTTTAGTCGGTCTTTCTATGTATAGCGTGGAAAATACGATTTTTCCGTCGTTAACTACGACCTAGATTTTTTCAAGAACTTGGGAGCGTCTAGCAAGAAAGACGAAACACATGTTTCTCTGTTTTTCAATGCAGAACAACGTCCTTCAAAACTTGATCAAAATTGGCGACCACATGGCAGACCCCTCCCCTTGTAAGTCCATGTGTGACAGACTTCATTTTCTTCACTGAAAATATGTTTCAGAAGTTTTAAGCATATCATCCCTCAGTGAAAGAGAGGAATGAGGGCGAAATGCGGAAGAGTATTACACGACTGCGCCGAAAACCTGTGTCCATAGCCTCGAGCGCAAAGCAAAGGCGTACGGCCAGATGGCTGTAGCGGAATTTTCTCGCGTGCCGTGACGGTTCCACAGACTAGCTTGTGCCGCTAACCCCCGGGCTTAAATAAGAGTCTCTGCTTTCTCTGTTATTAACAAACAGCTCTCAAATAGATTTCTCTGTTTGCAGCCGGGCCGAATGTTTAATGAGGTCCCTGCCTCTCGCACAGCGGCGTGCCGATTCTTGTAAATATTACGGCTGCCGGTTTTAATTTTTCCGTAAATATTACCGCACCCCGAATCTTTGTGCCTGGACCACTCGCTTGACGTGTTTCCAGAAACCGCCTAAAAGCTCGGTGCGCGGAGGGGAGAACGCGCGGGCGGAGTTATAATCATCACCGCCTTAACTTCTCCAACTCTAGCACCCTCTCCTCTGGTTCACTTCGTTTCCTCTACCAACTGGCTCAACGTTCTAGGTAAGGCTAAAGAGACTGCCTGTACTACGCTTGTCTGTCCTCTTAGGGTGTGCGAGGGTGGTTTGATAATTCTGGTAACAAAGCAAGATGAAAAATGTTGACGAAACAAACAGCTCACCTAACTTCTCAACGAAGTCTCTTTTGAGGTATATACACTTTATTCAGCGGTCCTACAGCTTTTTCGTGCCATCGGAAAAATAGGTTCTGTCGAACTCTGCAAAATACCCGTTGACTGCAACCATCACATCCTCATTTGATGACAATTTCTTTCCAGAAACACAAAGTTTCAAGTTAGGGAACAGGAGAAAGTCACTTGAGGCTAAATCTGGTGAAAGCGGTTGATGAGGAATCAATTCATGCACCTCCGTCACTGTTATCGCTGATGTGTGGTATGATGCATTATCCTGGTAAGGAGCACTTTTTTGCGTGTCGGCCCTGGTCTTTTTCCAGCCAACGAAAGTTTCAAACGACCAACAATGAAGCATAATAGCGTACCTTTCCCCTTTTCCAGGTAATCTACGAGGATCATTCCTTGCGAGTCCCAAAAGAACAGTTGTCGTCACCTTCCCAGACGAGAAAATAGTCTTCGCCTTCTCCAGTGCACCCGATATAGCCCGTCGGCTTTAATCAGTGACGTCATAGTTTACTTGCAAGTATTAATGTCTTTATTTTCGAGCCAATGATAACAATCGTTTATCTTCTGTGGCGAGGCGTCATCATTGTAAACTGGAATAAATAAAAGGCTTTAAAAGACACGGCTACACATTGTGGATGATTTTTGTCGTTTGTATTAATGAAAATCATTTGTTCGTTCCTATTCATTCGGTAGCTACTTTTATTCTTAGGGAGTTTGACATATTTTGGAAGAATGTTTTTTTTCACTCTGGAGAGTTTTTACTTTTTGATATTCGTTTGGAGGTATGGATTTATCTATTCCTGTGAACATGGAAGACTAGAAGCAGGTCTGCATTACGGAATGCAAATTATACTGCTGTCGCTTTTTTCCGCCTTCACTAGTATCATTACGATATTTTTTAGCCGATACTAGTGATATACAAGGCAGAAAGGCCGACATTCGTAAAATTTGTAGCCCCTACATCAGTCGACCTATATAGGTCTAGTGAAGAATAGGAAACTAGGATTCAAAGAAGCAATATACTTTATATTATGTTCGAAATATGGATTTACGTGATATGTTTTCTCCATCCCGCACTCCTTTGTTTCTCAACATTGGCCTTTGCTGTTAAATCTGTTCAATACATCATCTGTGGTAACTTCTGACATCATTGGTCAAAGCGGGACTGCTTGCATCCCATTATTTAGTAATCCCAATTTCATTAGCGTTTGTCCATTGCTTAAAGGCAAATATACGACACATTAACTCATTTGTAAAGTAATCAGACGTCTGAACCTGTTTTATATGTGTGAGTTCAGTTCTTTAAGGAATTGGAGGTGGGCAGGATGACTGGTTAATAATATGTAGTACGCTGTGGTTTCACTTGTTGTTTGGACTTTGATGTGTAATAATGGATCCAGGTTTCATCGACGGTGACAAGTCGATGAAGAAAATCTTGCGGACTGCGATTAACCAACCAGTCATTGTGCTGAAATATTGTGCCGGATACGCTTTTGGTCGACTGTGAGCAACCGCCATATCCATCTGTCACATTGATTTTTCATAGCCAATTCTCCGTGCAGGATATTATGCACTCGCTCATTTGGGATGCTTACAGCCTCAGTAGTCAAACGAATTTTTATTCGACGTCTTGCATTACCATACCACAGGTTTTGGAAATGGGTTCATTAATAAAAAAGTGCATGATATTCGCAGATAGTGCAGAGTCGGTGTGAATTACATCCAATTATGTTTTGATTTGTGCAGCACTTCAATCCTTCAAATGAAAATGTTTAACAACAGTACGAAACTCGGTGTTCTCCATTTTCAATCGCAGTCGACACACTGACTATTTGAGACGGCTGTCAACGATGAACTGTGCATTGAACAATGTTGAAAGCATTTATATGATCCTTGGAGTAATTAAGCTTACCAATGATGAAAGTGCAACGAAAATGTTGCATTCCTTCATAGAAATTCACCAGACTTGCCGAACAACCCTAGTATTGCCAGGCGGTATGGAATCGTTATGGTACCACATAGGGTTTGCTTAGAACTGGGTTGCCATCTGAGTTCTTGATATTCATACAAGTGGTTCTCTTCTCTCCAAAGGTCTCTTTAATTTTCCTGTAGGCAGTATCTATCTTACCCCTAGTGAGACAAGCCTCTTCATCCTTACATTTGTCCTCTAGCCATCCCTGCTTAGCCATTTTGCACTTCCTGTCGATCTCATTTTTGAGACGTTTGTATTCCTTTTTGCCTGCTTCATATACTGCATTTTTGTATTTTCTCCTTTCGTCAATGAAATTCAGTATTTCTTCTGTTACCCAAGGATTTCTATTAGCCCTCGTTTTTTTACCTACTTGATCGTCTGCTGCCTCCACTACTTCATCCCTCAAAGCTACCTATTCTTCTTCTACTGTATTAGTTTCCCCCATTCCTGTCAATCGTTTCCTAATGCTCTTCATGAAACACTCTACGACTTCTGATTCTGTCAATTCATCCAGGTACCATCTCCTTAAATTCCCGCCTTTTTCCAGTTTCTTTAGTTTTAATCTAAGGTTCACAACCAATAGATTGTGGTCAGAGTCCACATCTGCCCCTGGAAATGTCTTGCAATTTAAAACCTGGTTCCCAAATCTGTGTCTTACCATTATACAATCTATCTGAAATATTGCAGTATCTCCAGGTCTCTTCCACATATACAACCTTCTTTCATGATTCTTGAACCAAGTGTTAGCTATGATTAAGTTATGCTCTGTGCAAAAACCTACCAGGCGGCTTCCTCTTTCATTTCTTACCCCCGTTCCATATTTACCTACTACGTTTCCTTTCCTTCCTTTTTCTACTATCGAATTCCAGTCACCTGTGACTATTAAATTTTCATCTCCCTTCACTATCTAAATAATTTCTTTTATCTCATCACACATTTCATCAACTTCATCTGCGGACTGCTTTTACTACTGTGGTAGGCGTGGGCTTCGTGTCTGTCTTGGCCACAATAATGCGTTCACTATGCTGTTTGTAGTGGCTTACCGGCATTCCTAATTTTTTATTCATCATTAGACCTACTCGTGAATTACCTTAATATTAGCCTTCCTAATACTTAAAACTATATTAGATCTTAACAATGACACCGGTGGACAGACTATCATGAAATTACTGACCGTCGATAAAGTCACGAATATAACCGACAAGCTAATGGGCCCATACAGGAAAAGGTTTTTCGCCGGAAAACGCGGAAAACTGAAATTCAGCAAATGAGTAAAAAGTATATATTCAGTGACAAAAAATTAGTGTACGTACACAACATACACGACATGAGTGTGGGATTTCTCTATTACGTAACACAGTTTTTGTGATTGTATCTTGCAGCTTTAGTTATTTTTAATTAAAAGAGATTTTAAAAGGACCGAAAGAACGTTTTGGACTACGCTACAGATCGTTCTGTTAGCACAGTCTTTACTTCGTAATCACTTTCGTTGACTTCGGCAACTCTCAACCAAAATCTCCAACCTAACCGAGACAATACGCTACGATAGAGCCGAGATAATGACAAGAGAATGGGCTACATCACACTGGAAGTAATTTTATATAGATAAGGATCTCCATAACCTGTGTACGTCTAATATGAAAAATCTCCCAACTACTCTCCTCAAATAGTTCGCAATCTTCACCTGACCTTTTAACTGCTACTATTTCAGAATTAAAAACCGAATTGAAAGAAAACTTGGCTACCAGTCACAAAACTAGAAAAATAAAAATAATAAAAGTGAGAACGTGAAACAAGTTAGCAATAACCATAAACAGGAGATTCTACAGAAAATAAGAGTGAGAAAGGAAATTATTAATATTATCGACCGTTTAGGAACTCCAGGCTACGAAAGGGTTGAAACCACATATCGAATAATTGGTGGAAGAGTTAGTGTGTTGTAAGATTAAATCCAAACAATAATTAGAGAAAAATATATCGAAGCTAGGCCTATATTAAGAAAAATTGCTTACTCTCGAGACAAATTGTGTCCTGTATTAGATGAAGAGTTTGTGCCCGTAGTACGGATAAAACAGTATCTGCAGCATCAGCAGAAACTTCGGACATGTGTTTCATATTTCATCCAAGCCTGCAGGCTATAAATACTTAAACAAAATACCACTATAGGGAAATTACCAACGAAGAAGTTCATGGTAAAGAAACACAGGACACAAATACGTATGTAAGTTTAATACGCACTACAACTGTGTTTATAAATCGCTATAGTTGCCTTGGAGTAACAACGAGCGAATATCAATATAACCTGTACAGCCTGTACGCTTTCCAAAGCTGTTATCCATGAAAGAGCTAAACGACGTTTCGTGAACAAAATACAATTTAAGACCGAAACAACTAATAAAATTATCTGACAATGGGCACTGATGAAAATTGGTGCCAGACCAGGATTAGCACCCAAGTCCCCTGGTTACTAGGGAGAGGCAATGATCACTGTGTCCGAATTACGCAGTGGTCAACATAATTGCACGAACTGCCCGAGCATGCCGTCTGTCAGATCCTAGTTCTCAATTTCCCCACAGATTGCTAATGCAGCGCTCCTTGAACATTATCCTCCTCGTCTTAATTATACAGTATATGGCCAAAAAAACACACATCGAATATATACAAACTTGGCCTTACGAACATTGCAGACGCTGTCTATGTAACACACGTCACACTTCAAAGAATTTACCAATACGCTGCATTGTTTACTATAGACCACGAATCAAGTAACGCAAAAAAAAGCTCTGCGTCTATTGAGATCATGATTCCGAATTACAAAAAAATTAATAAGTCGCCTACATATTACAGTTGCTGCCGAAAGAGGAGAACCACTATTTTCCCACAAACGGAAATAAAATTACGCTTCTATTTCGCCTAGTTTCGGTGGTTACTAAAATTTGTAATGAAAGTTACATAGTAGACACTCCTCCCTCCCTCCCTCCCTCCCCCCCGCAGACACGTAGTTTTCGTGGCTGTTGTGCAACTTTTGTACACAGCTAGAGAAAGTGTTTTAAATATGGGGCGGACGGAAACACTAGGCTACGCTACAGAGCAATCTGCAAGCACAACGTTTACTCGGCATTCATAATCGTTGGCATAAACAACTCTCAATCGAATTACCCCCTTCCAACCTAACTTATATCTCGGGCTACACTACCCATCGGCCTGTCATCACAACCAAAATTTCATTGACGTGGGGGGGATTTCCTGTATCTCTCTCTCTCTTGGCAAAACTGTCAGTTATTGTAGATTGATTGTCAGTCTCAACTACATGATTTACTAATGATAAACACTTTTGAGGCGGCTCATAATTGTAGAATAGTTCTCTTCGTCTTACTTGGCATAAATTGTTCGCTGGCGTCCCAGCAGCTAGCTCCCTCAGTGTCTGTTGTTGTCATAGCAGACCGAACGCACCGCACATCCGACACCTTCCGAACCACTCACTGGCCAGTTAGCAACTGAGCCGATCACTGTTTACATCGTGAAAGGAAAACTATGCAAAGATGTACTCAAATGGCACGACTGAGTAGCACACACACAATAATATCTGTGGAATGTACATCGACACGCGCAGAACGAAATTCTTCTCGCGAACGTACAGAGTCTCCGAAAAAAATCTCGTGACTATATTCCGGCGTTAGGGCCAGGTTCTCATTCAAATGAGCAAAAAATGGTACATTTGGAAATTTTTTTGAGACAATGAAAATACATTCGAAGGATCTGTTTGGGTATTACGAGTGATCATACTATGAGCTTTATTTTAGATTTTCAGTACAAAAAAAAGAACAAAATGGCGCCCGTAATTATGATTTGATCAAGGGCCTGCGAGACTGAAGTACGCAGACTGCGTCCAGTGTGGCCCCTCAGATGTTACCTGAAATCAAAAATGGATATCATCAGTTGATACTACATTAAATTTATGGGAGCTCATACTTCTCTGAAATTAAAAATGGATAACATCAGTCGCTATTACATAAAATTTATGGGAGCTCGTACCTAACCGCAATGGAACAACCTTAAATTTAACGATACGGTGCAAATTCGAACTTTGGGGGTTTATTTCACTCCTTATGCCTTCACAAAAATTAGTTAATATTAATCAATGTCATATATTATAGGTATAAGCTCCTAAGAAAAGTGTTTACTTTTCTGGGTCAGAGGTAGAAGAGATTGAACCATTTTTAGTTTATGCTGCATGCCGTTCTGAGAAAATCGTTTCTCGAAAAAAAAAGTTTAAAATTTAGGGAAAATTTTTAGTTGTATTGTTACCTCAATTTGCATGAACTAAGTGTTACATATATATTTTTAATGACGCTGAACACGAATCTGAAGTTAGATTTTCAATATTCAGGACGGCTAATCCAATACGGAGGGCACAGGATTATGTTTTGACCAATTTTTACCAAAAATGCATTTACGTTTAGTCTGCAATTCAAGGAGTACTTATCAACCCTTCCTCTAACACAAATTGTTCCTAGACAGCAATTCCCTGTTCTTCTTGGCAGGAAAAGCCGATCTGTCTAATAACCTGGATATGCAGCACTCGGCACCCTGCACTCGTTATTCATCCGTATTTTCGGCGATTATGTTTGCATGCATTCTGCAGTATTAATCATTTTGTGCACGTGCGTCACTGGACGAGTTTTCATCTACATCTATATGGATACCCTGCAAATTACATTTAAGTGCCTGGCAAAGGGATCATCGAATCACCTTCACAATTGATAATTAATTGAAACCCTCAGCTGCCGACAGGTGTTGTTGATTTACCTCGATGGGGACAGCTGAAAATGTGTGCCCCGACCGGGACTCGAACCCGGAATCTCCTGTTCACATGGCAGACGCTCTGTCCATCTAAGCCACCGAGGACACAAATGATAGCACGACTGCAGGGACTTATCCCTTGCACGCTTCCCGTGAGACCCACATTTCCAACTGTCCACAATCTACATACGTACGTATTTGCCCATCCACTCATTACTGGCGCACACTAAGGTGACGATTCCCGTAAGACTTCTAGCAACCTGTGCGCATTCGCACAGACGAAGGTCAATGGCTGGGTAGCCATTAACCATATATATGAAGATAGTAACTGTTCTCGAAAGAACAGGCGCCACTGATGCCCCTGCAGCTTCTCTAGAATACATGATAGACCGGCCGATGTGGCCGTGCGGTTCTAGGCGCTTCAGTCGGGAACCGCGCGACCGCTACTGTCGCAGGTTCAAATCCTGCCTTTGGCAAGGATGTGTGTGATGTCCTTAGGTTAGTTAGGTTTAAGTCGTTCTATGTTCTAGAGGACTGATGACCTCAGATGTTAAGTCCCATAGTGCAAAGAGCCATTTGAACCAATACATGATTAATTAATGAAACCCTCGGCTCCCGACTGGTGTTGTTGATATACCTCGATGGGGACAGCTGAAAATATGTGCCCCGAGGTATATCAACAACAACAGTCGGTAGCTGAGGATTTCAATTATTTATCATTCATTCTAGAGAAGCTGCATGGTCATAAATGGTATCCGTTCTTTCGAGAACAGTTACTATCTTCATATATCTTCACAATTCTCTATTATTCCAATCTCGTTTAGCGCGCGGAAAGAACGAACACCTATATATCTCCATACGAGCTCTGATTTCCCTTATTTTATCCAGGTGATCGTTTCTCCCTATGTAGGTCGGTGTCAACAAAATATTTTCGCATTCGGAGGAGAAAGTTGGTGATTGGAATTTTGTCGCAACGAAAAACGCCTTTGTTTTAATGACGTCCAACCCAAATCCTGTATCATTTCAGTGACAATCTCTCCCATTTTCGCGATATAACGTGCTGCGCTTCTTTGAACTTTTTCGATGTACTCCGACAACCCTATCTGGTAAAGATCCCACACCGCGCAGAAGTATTGTAAAAGCGGACGGACAAGCGTCCTTGAGCAGAGCGTTTCCGACCCAAGTGTGTCCCATGGCAACCGTCTGTCTATGGTAAGCTCCTATGGAACCAAACTGCTGAGGTCATCAGTCCCTATGCTTACACACTACTTACAGTAACCTAATCTAAGGACAACACACACACACACACACACACACACACACACACACACACACACACACCCATGCCCGAGGAAGGACTCGAACCTCGTAGCCAATCGTAGCGACAGGGGGAGCCGCGCGATCCGGACAAGGCGTTTGAGACAGCGCGGATACAACCACGCGGCTCATGGCAGTCGTGACACTGCTTCAAACAATGGGCTGTAGAAACTTTTGTAAAGCACCGTGTAAAAAAAAAAACCTTTCCGTTCCATGAGTCTAGACAAGTACACCTTTAGAAAACTCAACTACAAAGAAAATGAATTTTCGAACGTTTTGAATGAGAACCTGTCCTTAAGGAACACCGTTGATCAAATGTCACAGGGATTATGTACTCAGGTTTCACATGTAGGTTAACAGTTTCTAATCATCTGGAATGAGCAGGGCTTAAAACTTTGAAGCGTTAAATTTCAAGGGCTGTTCTCTTGTTAAATCGACACATCTAAATAAATCGATATCTCGAAATAAATCGATATTCCTAAACAGATCGACATCTCGAAATAGGTCGGTATCACGAATGAAATCGATGTCTCGAAGTAGATCAATATCACGAAATAAATTGATATCCTGAAATAAATCGATATCTCGATATAAATCGACATCTCGACATAGATCGACATCTCGAAATATGTCGGTAACTCGAAAGATATCGATATCTGGAAATGTAGCATAATCTCGAAATATATCGATATCTCGAAATAAATTAACTTTGGCTTGCACCACAGCACATTTACTTGACGTAAATTACGACGAAATACTCCGCCAATACAGTTCGATTACCATCTCGTAACTGTTGGACCTGGTGGTCTACCGTCACAGTGCGTGGCTGCAAATCGAGAATCGCGGGATCGAATCCCAGTTGACCCAATAAATTTTTCAGTCTGCGTTTAATCCAGCCTTCACCTCTCAATCATATCAGGAGTCGGTAGAAACAACATGTTGTGCGGATTCCACGTTAAACTGCCGATTCCCTTTCCCCGGTTGGACAACTGGTGTACGTTAATGATAAGCAAGTCACCTAAGTGCCGTCCGATTGAAAGACTGAAACGAGGGCACTGAAATACGCGAGATTTATTAGTATTATTACACTGTCCAAACGCAGTAATCTGACCACGTGTTAAAACCCTGAATAAAAGCCTTTTGCAGCATGAGACGTACAGGAATAGAGTCAATGAGGTAATGACAGTGATAAGAAGCCATTCCGACTCCAGTACTTGCCCGGTTGCAATAGAATTTTATCGATTGAGGATCCGTGGCACAAGCTACTCGATCGAGGTGGCCCCTCAGATTCTCGATTGGGTTTAAAGGCGGGAAATTTGGCGGTCAGGGCAGTACGGTAAATTCATCCTAGAGCTTTCAGAACCACGCACATACACTGCGAGCTATGTTACACGTGCATCTAAGGGTGGATATGATCCCCAAGGATAGGTGCGTACTAGGGTTGATCCATTGTGCCTTTCAGAATAACGAGATCACCCAGGGAGTGCCGCGAAAACATTGCCCACACCATAACGCTCCCTCAGGGTTGCAGGGCGTTTGCTTTCAGACGTTACACGCCAATGGAAATCTGTCCGATGGAGCATAAAATGTGATTAATATGGCCACCTGTAGCACTCAGTGGACTTTCAGTTGTGGTACCGGCGTGCAAATGCAAGCTTTCAACGCCAATGAACAGCAGTCAGCATGGGTGCAGGGACCAGGTGCTTACTGCGGAAGCCCATACATTGTTGAGGAAACATTGGTGGCAGCCCTTGGTTCGCCTGGGCAGTCAGCTGCACAAAAGTTGCACGTCTATTCGCCAGCACACATATCTGTAGCTATCGCTCACCTGTGTCGCCTACTGCCCGTAGTCCAACACACCTGCCTCGGAGCCGGATTAGAATACCGAGATTTTGCCACGCACGGTTTACTTTACATACAGTGGCATTTGAAAAGATTACAGATGTTGCCGTTTCGGAAATGCTTCCACCCTTGGGAAGAAAGCCAACGATTATGCGCTGTTGGACGGCACACAAATCGCCTCTTTTACGCATTATGACAACGACTTCACTGTTTCCAGCCTCCCACCTCCCCCCCCCCCCCCCATTCATCACCTAATAATGCTATCACCTGGTGTCTATGAGTATTTACACGAAAACAAGAGTTGGTCACATTAATATGACTGGACCTATTATTACTATTGAAACTTCCTGGTAGATTAAAACTAGGTGCCGGACCGAGACGCGAACTCGGGACCTTTCCCTTTCGCGGGCAAGTGCTCTACCGTCTGAGCTACCCAAGCACGACTCACGCCCCGTCCTCACAGCTTTGCCAGTACCTTGTCTCCTACCTTCCAAACTTTACAGAAGCTCTCCTGTGAACTTATTGATATTTCGTTGTTGTTCAGTTGTCTTTTGTGTGTGTAGCATTGCCAGGTTACTTGCTACAGTTAACTTTTCTTTGCCTTTGCTTGAGTCGTCTTTCAAGTTTGCAGGGGCCACCGCTATTTGGCGCTATTGGACTGCGACATTACTGTTCTTTCAAAATGTGCCGTTTGTTACTCTTAAAACTAACAAGGAGAGCTCCCCAGCGGTGGGATCGACTTTTTGAAACCAAATAAGCGGTAGTGTAACTCAAGATTCCCCGTATCAGACCCTGCATCCAGGTGGGCCTCCGTTTGGAAGTAACTGACGGAAAAGATTTCGGAATTTTGCGTGATGCTACATAGCGTTAAGGAAGTCGTATTCCATAGTCTGGTTACGTGACATAATGGTTAGGATAGAAGCTTAACCATGCCTCGTCATGTGCAGTAACTTTTTTTATTTTTAAATCTTTATCGAAATGACTTTGATGTTTATTTTTACTCAATTTATTGGTTTAAATGTAATTTCTTTCGTTCTATTCCTTTGTCACATAATTTTAATCGCCGTATGAACTTTTCCATTTGTTTAATTTTTCTTTATGTCATTCTTCTTCCAATCGGAATTTTTGTGAATGTGTATTTTGTGATAGGAAGAAAAATTAGACCAAATGAAGAGGTCCATATCACTATTGAATCACGTGTCTCAGGAGTGAAAATAAAAACAATTATATTTACATCAATTGAATGAAAATGATTATCAATGTCACTTCGATAAACACCTAAAATAGATTTCTTTCTCTGGTGAGATTCGAACCCACAACCTCATGCATGTGAAGCTAGTATCCTTTCCATTACCCTCACAACCAACTTATGTCATTCGGCTTTCTTCATGCTGTCGAGTCTCACACAAAATTCCGAATTTCTTTTCTCGTCAGTTCCTCGCAAACGTCGACCCACCAGGATGAAAGGCTGCAGTGTGTGATACTTGGGTACTTAACCTACATAACCGTACAGATGGTTTCAAGAAGTCGATCCTACCGCTGGAGAAATCTCCTTGTAAGACATAACGAAAGAGGGCCGCCGTTTCGTTATATCTACTGATATGGTGGGGGACACACATTTAGTAGTGCAGCCATAGTAACACAAACGGTCTGAAACCTGCACGATCTAAGCAACGAAGATCGACCTCGTACTTAGTCCAAAGGAAAATCTCCAGAATTACTAGAAAAGTTATAGCCAATGCACCAAGTCCCCGGCAGTCATTTAGTCCGCGGCGACTGCTGAGAACCTTCAGGCCAGTCATTAGGATTCGCACCCGACTACTTCGATGTTACACGTTCGGTGTCCTACTCTATGGAGCTGAGTCATGGACTGTATTAGGCATTTGAAATGCGGTCGTATGGAAAAATATTAAGGATACCATCGACAGGTATAGTCAAAAATATGGCGGTACGAAGACGCAGAAACTCTCAACAGCACCCAGAGAGCAAAACTCGATTGTTTTGGTACCGCAATTCCGCAACAATAAATAAAACCTGTTGAAATTAATAATTCAAGGAAACATTAATGGCCGGCCAATGTGGACGAGCGGTTCTAGGCGCTTCAGTGTGGAACCGCGGGACCGTTACGGTCGCAGGTTCGAATCCTGCCTCTGGCATGGGTGTGTGATATGTCCTTTGGTTAGTTAGGTTTCAGTTCTAAGTTGTAGGGGACTGATGACCTCAGATGTTAAGTCCCCTAGTGCTCAGAGCCATTTGAACTTCTTTTTTGAAAGATTGATGGCATATGTAATCCACGATGCACAGGATTATCCTGGCTAAATAACTCAAACCAGCAGTTTGGGTTCAGCACTGAATCAATTTTCTGAAAAACCATGGACGGACAACAGATCATGCTACCTATCGGCAGTGTTATTGGAGGACGAGGCACTTGGAGAGGAACAATGACAATACAGACAATGCTTAAAAATTACATTAATGCTCACCATTAAATCTAATACTCCTCCACTCATATAATCGCGCTAGCTGCAAATAAAATTAATCTGCAATTGCCATACAGTTAAAATTTTTTGAACCTAGTGCTGTTAACAGCATTCATGTCAACACTTATTTTGATCAGTGTACGTATTTCCGCAAGACCGCTACGGTCGCAGGTTCGAATCCTGCCTCGGGCATGGATGTTTGTGATGTCCTTAGGTTAGTTAGGTTTAACTAGTTCTAAGTTCTAGGGGACTAATAACCTCAGCAGTTGAGTCCCATAGTGCTCAGAGCCATTTGAACCAGTGTACGTATTTTCTCAGACTTCCACTGTACGAGGACGTACTGAAAAGTAATGTCGACAGATGTTTTATGTGAAAACTCGCAACGCTTTTTAAATAAAACAAACTTCATTAACATTCTGCATCTGTATTCTTCAGGTCTATAAATTTATTTCTCAACACACTCACCCTGGGAACCAGCACAATTTCCCCAAGTAGATACTATTTTGTTGATACCGTCACAGTATATTGTTTGACTATGTTAACAGAGCCACAACCTTACCTCTGCTTGCACCGCTTGAAACAATTGAAGTGATCGAAGGTTTTCTTAGTTTTGCACAAAGACGAAAATCGAGACTGTGTGTAGGATGATCGACGGCAGTGAACCAAGGACGTCGGATTGCTGCAGATGCCGCAGCGCTCGTGTGTAGTTTGGCACTGCCATGCTTAAGGAGAGTGTGCTCGACATGCGGACGAAGTCTTCGAATTCGTGCTTTTAGTTTTGTGAGCTCTTTCTCACCCACCAGCATAGTCGCGTCAAACACCGCTATGTTACGCAAAATCGGAGCCCTCTAGCAGCAGAGGGCAGCAGATATCCGTAGTAAAGATGTAGAATGTTACTGACTTTATCAAATAAAACAGACCGAGTGATTATCTTCTCAGCAGGCCGTCGTGTTATACGCACAAAAATAAAAAAAATTGTTTCCGAGCAAAGTGTGCTGTATTTTTAAGTGAAGATCTTTGTAATGTACATCTGTAGTAAACGTTATGCTGGTGATATATGGTGACAATTCGTATTTATATTTACAATGAAAAGAGATTGACAAGAGGCCAACAGACAACTAAAACGCAAGTTGCCAGATGGATATTAACTGCAATACCGCCCACGCTGCCACGGTAAGCAGGAGGTTTTGTTTCCCGATACATGCCGCTCGTGGCGATACATTAAAGAGTTCTCTGTCTTCTTGTCAGAGAGCCAGTACCCAGATTCACCCTAAAGAAATAAAGACGCGAATTCTGTGAGCCACATTTGAAGATGATACTGAAACGGCTCCAAAACTAGTTAACTCGAATTAAAAAAATTCAAAAAGTGAGCTGTTGCAGTTGTCCACATTTATGTTCAGTACACAATCACAGGCACTTGAACAGTGATTCCCAGCCTTTCTTAGACCATTGCTACTGAGTGCAATCAGACATTTGCCAGTACCCCCTGCCCTACCCCCCTTGCTGCCGTCTGTGGCCGAAGCAACTCTAGGCACGAAGGAGATAATGATGTGTCCCTCAGAGAATAATTTTGCCTGGGCTGTAAGCTGCACACAGCTCAGCGTTTACAGAGTAGCCAATTACATCTCACAACGGGAATATTATTATTAAGCCCAGTTTCCACAGCAGCGAATGGAAGCGAACGCAACCGTACGAACATTTGCAGACCGCTTGCCAGTATTTACTACCTTTCGTCTACGATGTATGTTCAAAAAATTCCTGAACTTTTCTACGCTTACCTTCACTTATTTGTATATGATCTACCCCACGACTGAAACACCGCTCCCAACAACGTTTCCACTTCCGGGAGCAGACTTGGTTCGCCTTACGCTGGACCGCGCGTCTATCGTTACAAATCTTCGTCCTCTTAACTTGGTTTTCAACTTTGGAAAGAAAAAAAAGTCTGCAAGGGCCAAGCTGACCTGACAACCTTTTTATTTTTTGATCATTGAGAACATTTCCTTACCCATTGTGAAGACTGAACCTTGTTCTCAACGTCGTAACTGCAGACCCACGTCTCATCACCAGTTATAATTTTCTTAAGGAGCATCTCGTTCTCATTTGGTTGATCCTAAAGCTCTTCTCAGATTGCGAGGCGGAGGTCTTTCTGCTCTTGACTCATGAGCCGTGGCACGAACTTGGCGGCAACACGATACATTCCAAGAGGCTGTATTAGGATTTCACGAGCCAACTGCAATGTTACATTCTTCTGCGATCTCTCTGACAGTCAGTCTTCGTTCAGCACGCACAGTTTCGTTGACGTTCCTGACACAAGCGTTACTGGCAGAAGTCGAAGGACGTCCTTCACGGGGGTCGTCTTCCGTCCGGCCGTTTTTAAACCGTGTGAACCATCCGTAACACCGAGTACGGCTTAAGCACTCATCACCATAGGCTTCCTGCATCATTTGGTGTGTGTCTGTAAAGGTGTTCTTGAGTTTAGCTTTTAAGTTCCTGTGGGACCAAACTGCTGAGGTCATCAGTCCCTAGGCTTGCACCACTTACACACACCCATGCCCGATGGACGACTCTAGCCTCGGACGGGGAACAGCCGCACGAACCGTGGCAAGACCCCGCAGACTGCTCGGCTACCCCGAATGGCGGTTTGCTTGAGTTTCACGCAAAATTTATTGCAGGCGCATTGCTCCTCTAACCATCCCCTCTCGAAGTTCGCCAACTGTGCGACACAACGTTCTACTCAATACAACACTGAACAATAAGCTAACAGACATACAACAATGAAACTTCCCGCAGTTACACATTAAGCACACGCGTGTGCAGGGATCTCGACTGCATTTCGCCCCAACAGGCCATTGGCGCGAAATTACGAATGTTCCGAAATTTTTTTGAACACACCTCGCATATTCAAAATTTAGGGTATGTTCTAGAAATTTTGCAAGTAGGCTTTCTCGGGATAGCTTACGTGTATCTTCAGGCATCTGCCAATTTCTTCAGCATCTCTGTTACATTCTCCTGTGGGCCAAACAAACCTGTAACCATTCGTGCTGACTTTCTTATGAACAGTTCAGTATCCCCTGCTAGTCGTATATGGGACAGGTCCCACACACTGGAGCAATATTAGAGTATGGGTCACACCAATATTTCGAAAAAGATCATTTTTGTGCACTATTTATATTTCCCTTTAATTCTAACAATGAATTACAGTCCGCCACCATCTTTACCTTTGACTGAGACAATGTGATGGTTCCATTTCTTACTTCGTTATCACCAATGTAAAGATTCTCGCAGCTCCCGTTTATGCTTCATCTCATCACTTGTGTCTTTGATTTACTCTCACCCCAAATTCTACACTCATTATATTGTATATTCCATTCATCAGATCCTGTAGTAATTCACTTTCCTGAGGATGATAATATTATCAGCAAATATTGTCACTGATATCCTTTCACCCCGTATTTCAGTCTGAATCTTGAACCTCTCTCTTATTTTCTTCGTTTCTTCTTTGATGCGTAGATTGAACAGTAGAGGCGAATGACTATATCAAAGTCTTACTCCATTTTTAATCCTTGCACTTCGTTCTTGGTCTTCCATTCATATTTCCTCTTGGGTCTTGTACGAATATATTACCCGTCTCTCCCTATAGCTATTTTCTTCAGAACTTCGATCTTGCACCATTTTACATTGTCGAACGCTTTTCCGGGTCTACAAATCCTATGAACGCGTCTTGAGTTTTATTCAGTCCTGCTTCTATTTCGTATCCTTACAATGTGTTACACCGAGGTATTTGTGTGAGCTGACCGATTGAAAATGAGAGCTATTGCTGTTGTAGTCATAGGACACTATGTTTTTTCTTTTTGTGAACTGCACAATTTTAGGTTTTCGAACATTTAAAGCAAGCTGCAAAAACATCCGAAATTCTGTTTGAGTCTACGTACAAAAATGCATTGTTAGAAAAACAAACTAAACCAAGAAGGGACAAAATATCAGTAACGAACAACGTAGAATCTCTACGGCTAATCTGGATTAAACTGCGGCATCATCTTCAGCAACAATCAGGGCACAATCCAAGGAGGGATCTACACCCACATGGATATTCTGCAAATCACATCTAAGTGCCTGGCATAGGGTTTATCGAATCACCTTCACAATTGTCTATTATTCCAACTTCATGTTTTGAACTGCCCAAGGTGTGATGAAGACTAAAAGGAGTCTGTCACGGAAGACTGTATTAAGTGTGATAACTGCTCCCAACAGTAGCACAGTTTATGAAGGTCATGGTGCATTTTCTTGTTATTGGTGTTCGTGGGTACTCTAACCAGATTAGGCGGCTACGAGTACGAACGAGCAGTGTCATATATATAATGACATTTAAGGTTTGGGTTAAAAGTTACTCCGATAAATGTAGTCCCTAAATAAATGAGGAATGGTTTGCTATTTCTTTATTTTAACTTTCTCATCAACTGGAAGTGACCGATGAAATACTAAGTGCATACTTCTTCCTGACTTTCCCCTGCAAAGGCAAAGTGATGAAGTCGAATAGTTTGTAGGAAGAATTTTTGTAGTTTCATGACTTTAGGTTGGCATGACTGAGATGAGCTGAGAGCGGCTGACAAACAAAAAACTGTTTTATTTATAACCTTAATGTAGCAATTAACAATGACGCATCGGGTTCAAGTTTCGACATTAACTGAGCGATGCGTTTTCCTTTTCAAAAGGTGGAAAACGGCCAAAATATTTTCTCTAATGATTTTTCAGTGTGGTCGAAACTGTGCGAACGACGGAAATTTTCGATAAATACGTAGGACAGTTCAAAAACAATCGAAATTCAGTGACAAATGAAAAACGCCGTGGCCGGCCAATTGAAGTGTCTCCTCCTTCGGTTAAAGCCGGCCATAACGACATAACTCCTGATGGCCGACGTGTTGCAGTAGAACTGAATAGCAAAATAGCTGCAATAGGTAGTGGCACAGTTCGTAACGTTGTCAGTGACATGCTCAAGTACAGCAAAACAAGTCCAACGTGAGTCCCGAAAGAATTCACACAACAACACCAGGGAACAAAGAGTGCTATGAATGTGAAGGTGAACCTTTTCTGATCGAGATTTTAACGTGTGATGAAACTTTCGTTCAAAATGCTGAACACGAGTCGAAAAGACAAGGCGTGAAATGGAAGCACACCAGCTCACCTGTGCGAAAGAAATGCAAAATTCGAGCATCAGCGAGGAAAGTGATGCTGGCCATCATTTGGATGCCACAGTTGTCGTATTTTGGTGATTATTTGGAAGATCAGCGTACAGGATGCAGCGCTGACCACTCACACATACTGATGAGCAAAGTAAAGCCAGCGATGAGAGGAAAGGGTCGCCAATGTCAAAGAAAAGACGTGATAATATTACATAACAATGCTCGCCCACACACAGCGCAACTGATCCAAGAAACCACTGGAAGGAAAAAGAAACCATAATGGGCTGGGAGACTCTACGTCATCGTCCCTACAGTCCAGATTTGACTTCCGTGAATTTTCATTTTCATATTGCTGATGTTATGCAGAATGGAAGCTGTCTGCAGTGTAATTAACTCATAAGAAAAACTTCAAAAGTCAACCTCATTTGTAGAGCATTTATTGCTACCTGTTTGATCCGCTCAAGGACGCATCGCGTGGAAAGGATTCAGCGACAGCGAGGAGGTTAATACAATTTCGGTTTTACTTACTTCATTCGCATTTATCGCCTTTCTCTTGCCTAGCAGTATTTCGCAATCGACTGGGAAAAACGCAAGTGGTACTCGTATATAACGAGATCAATATACATTTGCCTTCTGAATATTACACCCGTAATGGGTCCAACCTAAGGCAGTTTGAAAAATCGCAGGTGACACTCGTGTACAAGAAGAGTAAAAGAAATGATGTGCAAAATTACAGACCAGTGTCCTTGACATCGATTTTCTGCAGAATTTTAGAACGTATTCTGAATCTGATTAAATAAATTTCCTAGACACCGGAAAGCTTACGTCCATATATCTAGCACGGTCTTAGGAAGCTCGTGTGAAACGCAGCTTGCCCTTTTCGCACATTATATACTGCGAACCACGGATGAAGGGTGCCAGGCAGATTGCACTCTCCTAGATTTGAGAAAAGCCTTTGACACGGTGCTCCACTGCACACTGTTAACGAAGGGCCTCGTATGAGCATGCGGAGTAGGATCCCAGATATGTGAGTGGCTCAAAGACAGATACCAGTACGTTCTCGACGGCGAGCGTTGATCAGAGACAAGGGTATCGTCAGGAGTGTAACAGACAGCTGTTATTCTCTATAGACATAAATGATGTGACAGGCGAAGTGAACAACTGTCTGCGGATGTTGATGATGCTGTCGTGTACGGGAGAGTGTCGTCAGCGACTCACTGTAGGAGGATACAATTAACGGGAAGAGCGGACAACTGAGAAAGGGGCAGGAGTCAGTGAGGTACTGAGCCATGCCGCCGCCGGTGCCTCAGTCAGCTGCGCTATGTTTGTCGGTTGAGGACCCAGGACACGAAGAGCCTCATCGAGGTTGTCCCACATATTCTCGATTGCGTGAAGCCCGGGAAGCCTGGTGGTCGGTGGAGTACAGCAAACTCATCCTGGTGCTTTTCACACCACGCACGTACACTGCAAGCTGTGTCACACATTCAGTTGTTCTGCTGGTAGATTCCGAGGGAAATCAAACTCGATGTAGGTGTGGCAACACTTCCGACAGATATTTCTGCTCATCCACTGTGCCTTCCGGAACGACGAGATCACGTCGGGAGTGTCACCAAACGTTTCTGAGACCATAGCGATCGTTCCTCCTGTCTTAACCCTGCCGTCGACTGTTGCAGGGTGTTCACTTTCTGGTGAATCACGCCAACGTCTGTCACTTGAAAAGCCCGCTTGTCACCGTGCAGTGGACGCCCAGTCGCAGAACTGGCGTGGAAATTCCAGCCTTCGTCGCCGATGAACACGTCAGCACAGGTGTATGGACAAGGCGCCTGCTGTGGGGACCCATACACAGCATTTTTCGCCGCGTGGTCTTTGAGGAGACACTGTCGGTAGCCCCTCGGTTCACGTGCGTGGTCAGTTGCTCAACAGTTGCACGTTATTCACCTGCGGCCTTCTTTAACTCCTGTCATCTGTGGGCCGTGGGGCACCACAACGGCCACAGCGTCGGTTCTGGACAGCGCCATGCACGGTGCGCTTTAAATATGGCCACACGCCAACATTTTACGAACTTTGCCGTTTCGAAAATGCATCCACCCGTGGCCCGAAAGGCAATGATCACGTCCTTTTGGATGTCACATAAATCGTTGAGTTTCCGCGTTGCGCATATCCTACACTGCTAGTGCTGCCACCTGCTGTCTGTGAGTGGTTATTGCACATTAACGTCGGACACAGGCGGTGATCACGTTAATGTAACTGAACCGTGTGGTTAGAAAAAGTAATGGAAATGGAAACAAAAAGGGGAAAGGATGGTAATCGGTACCAGGAGCACCGAAAATGTATACGAATTGCCTGTGCATGAGCTCCGAACGAAACAGGAGCAGCGGCAGTTTAAAAATTGTAAATGGTGGAATCATGGCTGAACAGTAAGTTTCTCGCCCAACCTGACGAAACATGTGGAGATTGAGAAACGAATGCATAACTGCTGGAAAAGAGTCTGCGGAGAAGAGACCTGTTTTCCGAAGGTTTAAAGAGCAATTTCAAGATTTTCGAGATAAAGGTTTAGATTACGTCGCAAATATGCCGAATTATGAGAAAGACTGCACTGTGTAAGGGAAGCTACTGGGATGTCCCATAACCGTGGCACTAGTTCAGGGATTCAGCTGCGCGAAGAGATTTTGAAAGTGACTGACGTTTTTTTTTTAAATTGATAATAAATCTGTTCCCGACAAATGAATCCTGGTGATCAGTTACGGAGAAGGGGAGAAAATGTGTGAAAATAAAGCTCTTCTTATGGACGGACATTTCGGACAACTGTACACCATTGCATGTTGATACCTGAAGCACGGAAGACTAGCTTTTTTACCGGAGGAAAGTCAAAATAATTGTGAAATATTTTTTTCTGAACAGAGAAATGTCATAACTGGGTTGTCATTTAAAACTGCAGTGCTAGACTTCGAAATGGCTGCAAATTAAGCTATGAAAACAGTGTTCTCCGAGACATCTATTTCCAGTTGTAATTTTCATTTCAAGCAATGCCTCTGGAAGACATACAAGAACTGGGATTAGTGGAGAAATACAGGGATGAAGAAGTAGTTCGATTGTCTTGCCGCATGTATGCTGTAGAGCACATCTTCCACCCGACTGCCTTGATGATGCATGGATGGTAACAGCGTAGCAAATGCCCAGTGGCGAAAATATCATGAATTCGTAGACTATACGAGGTGTGGCTAGAAAAAAACCGGACTAGTACTGGTGAAACAATAAAACGAATTCAATAAGGCTGAAAGTCGCGTGGCCTGTCACGTGACTCTCGCTCCACCTACTGCTCGAGTTTCATCTGCCTCCTGCACTCAGTCTGCCCGTGGCGTCTGTTTTAAGTAGTTGACGTTTTGGCTGTGCGTCGGAAAATGTTGAGTGTACAGAAAGGACAGCGTGTTAACATCAAATTTTGTTTCAAACTAGGAAAATCTGCAAGTGAAACGTTTGTAATGTTACAACAAGTGTACGGCGATGATTGTTTATCGCGAACACAAGTGTTTGAGTGGTTTAAACGATTTAAAGATGGCCGCGAAGACACTAGTGATGACACTCGCACTGGCAGACCATTGTCAGCAAAAACTGATGCAAACATTGAAAAAATCGGTAAACTTGTTCGACAAGATCGCCGTTTAACAATCAGAGCAGTGTCTGAGTTAACAGGAGTTGACAAGGAAAGTGTTAGGCAGATTCTTCATGAAAGTTTCAACATGAACAAAGTGTGTTCAAAAATGGTTCCAAAGTGTCTCACCATTGAACAGAAGGAACGCCGAAGAATGATTTGCTCTGACATCCTGGGAAACATTGAAAGTGATCCCACCTTCTTACAAAATGTTATTACTTGCGATGAATCGTGGTTTTTTACTTACGATCCCAAAACTAAACGCCAATCGATGCATTGGAAAACTCCTGGTTCTCCACGACAAAAAAAAGCACGAATGTCAAAATCGAAATTCAAGGCAATGATGATTGTTTTTTTTTTGACATCAAAGGGATTGTGCACATTGATTGCGTACCAGAGGGACAAACAGTGAATCAGCATTACTACATTAGCGTCCTGGCTACCCTACGTGAGCGAGTACGGAGAAAACGGAACGATTTGTGGAGAAAAAAGTCATGGATCCTTCACCAAGACAATGCCCCAGCTCACAGTGCGTTGTCAGTGAAGACGTTTTTGGCAAAACACAACATTCCCATCTTAGATCATCCACCCTACTCACCTGATTTGGCCCCCTGTGACTTTTTTCTTTTCCCTAAAGTCAAGTCAGCTTTGAAAGGAACTAGATTTGAGACTGTTGAAGCAGTAAAAGAAAAAGCGACGGTAGTAATGTATGGACTTACCGAAAATGATCTGCAGCATTGCTATGAACAGTGGAAAATTCGTATGGAGCGGTGTAGAGACCGAGGAGGAGAGTACATTGAAGGAGATAACATGAAATTGTAAATAAATGTTTTTTCCAGCATCAGTACGGTTTTTTTCTAGCCGCACCTCGTATAGTCAGTCAATAGATGGAAAATCCTAGTACACCATCTGAAATGTGGAATTGGTGAAGACAGCCAGCAGACCGAAATTATTTCGAAATAAATTCACTCTTAACTTGGCTTCAGTTGCGTTAGGTAATACCTCGATAGCTAACACAACAGTATCAAAGTTATCTGCGTTCAGAGAATTTATTTCGAAGTGATTTCGGTCAGCTGTCTACCGTCATCAATTCGATGCACAGGACCATGAATGCTGTCGAAGTTTGGCACAGCAAACGATACTCAATAAGGCGAAGGTATCTGAAACTACAATTCCTGATCAATACGCTAAAGGAGAATGCAATAAAATCAATAGCTGAAATTAAAAAAAAAAAAATAATCCATTGGTCAGCCTCTTCAGTGAAAGAGGTAAAAGATACATACGTGTTGAAAAAGAGTTTAAAGATATTTTAAGAAAATATAATGACTCGGTGGATTTCAGACGTTTAAAATTTACGACATTCCTACGAAAAGCTCGTAAAATAAGACAGGAAGTAATGTTGTAGAATGGAAAAGGTAAAAAAAAAAATATTTTTTAAAACACGGATATGCACTATGTGCATAGACAGTCTTATGCCTAGATAAAATGTGGAGGGGCGTTCTTATTACAAAACGACAGGCAGAGCCTCCCCATTGTCGTGGCTTTCTTTGCAGGCCGGAGAACCCGCAGCTAAAATGTATGTGGTCAGAAAAACCGCGTTGACTCACGGGTCGCCAAGTCACACGGCAGCAAAATCCCATGACACCCTTCAAGAGGCGGCGAGGCATCTCGTACAGTAGTTATTTGAGAGTGAATTTATTCCTCCCTCCTCATGACACGTCATCAAACTGATCTTCCTGCTTGTGGAGTGTCTGCAGCGAGTATGAGGGAATCCCGAAACGTTACATCTTATTTTTGTTCTGCTCTCCGTTCCACACCTTCAAGGATCTACTTCTTTTCTGTGGTACTCGGACACTTGTACTTCTTCGATGTCATTTTCGCGACGGATTTATGTACTGTGCTTATGCTTTATTGAGAAAACACGGGAATTTTTCGAAGTGTATAGGGGTGAAACGATTATCTTAATATCTGATAAAACAATTCCAGATATCGAGTATTACGTTCCAGTTGACACTTCACTGCAAAATGTTTACGGGGCTGTCTGTTATGACGGTCGCTTCCGTTTTTGGAATGTACCGAACACATGAGGTTTCTTCGATAAATAGAAGTTCTTACATGGGTCTTGACAACACGATCGAATTACAAAGGTTCAAATAGTGAGACTCGACTGCGTGTAACTGCATAGGCAGATTTTCGGTCCCTGCAAATAATTGTAACGCAACTAAGGACATTATAGCGACACGAACGTCAGCCGCGTAAATAAGTCGTACACTAAGTGGACATCCAGCAGACGCAGGTAAACACTTCCTGTTATACCATGCCACTGCTGCCTAGGTGTAAACACGGAGGACAGCAGGAAGTGACCTACGACCACTAGCTGGACTCCAGAGCAGGAAACAGCTGGGGTCCTCGGTGGTCTAGTGGTAAGGTGTCTGGAACGTTCCAGCGCCTCGGCTAGGGCTATTCGCCCCAGCCGGGCCGGGTTTCTATCCCCGGCCGGCGCTGGAATTTTCAGATTTCCGAACACTAGCCTCCACCTCTGCCCTGGCATGTGGCGCATGCCGGGTACCCCCGTGGGGTCCGTGCTTCGGATCCCACGTGTAGCTCACTCCCACACTACAAACTAAACCTGATTATGCTGCTGCAAACATTTTAAATTTTAATTCACACACTTTCTTCACCAGACTCGCACTTTCCTTTCAACAATACCTGAGATGATTTTACCCACAACGCTGATTATAGAGATACCTCTGTAGTTGTTACAATCTTTTCTGTTTCCATGTTTAAAGATTGGTGTGATTACTGCTTTTGTCCAGTCTGATGGAACCTGTCCCGACTCCCAGGCCATTTCAATTATCCTGTGTAGCCATTTAAGACCTGACATTCCACTGTATTTGATGAGTTCCGACTTAATTTCATCCACCCCAGCCGCTTTATTGCACTGCAATCTATTGACCATTTTTTCCACTTCATCAAATGTGATCCTATTTCCATCATCATTCCTATCCCATTCTACCTCGAAATCTGAAACATTACTGATCGCTTTTTCACCTACATTGAGCAACTCTTCAAAATATTCCCTCCATTTGGCCAAGACATCCACAGGATTCACCAGCAGTTTTCCTGACCTGTCCAAAATACTTGTCATTTCCTTCTTACCTCCATTTCGAAGACTGCTAATTACACTCCAGAATGGTTTTCCAGCAGCTTGACCCATAGTCTCCAACCTGTTTCCAAAGTCTTCCCACGATTTCTTCTTGGATGCTGCAATTATCTGTTTGGCTTTGTTTCTTTCTTCAACATAACTTTCTCTGTCTACCTGGATCTGGTATGTAGCCATTTTTGATACGCCTTCTTTTTCCTTTTACAGGCTGCCTTGACTGTATCATTCCACCAAGCTGTTTGCTTCATCCTACTTTTACACACTACTGTTCCAAGACATTCTTTAGCCACTTCTAGTACTGTGTCCCTGTACCTTGTCCATTCCTTTTCCAATGACTGTAATTGACTACATTCTACTAACTGGTACCTTTCTGAGATCTCTGTTGTGTACTTGTGCCTGATTTCCTTATCCTGAAGTTTCTCCACTCTTATCCTCCTACATATGGACCTGACCTCCTGCACTTTCGGCCTCACAATCCCACTATCACTGCAGATTAAATAATGATCAGTGTCATCAAAGAATCCCCTGAATACACGTTTGTCCCTCACAGCCTTCCTGAATTCCTGATCTGTTATTATATAGTCAATGACAGGTGTGGTTCCCCTGCCTTCCCAAGTATACCGGTGAATGTTCTTATGTTTAAAAAAGGAGTTTGTGATTACTAAGCCCATACTGGCACAGAAATCCAAGAGTTGTTTCCCGTTCCTGTTGGCCTCCATATCCTCTACAAATTTACCCATAACCTTTTCATACCCTTCTGTTCGATTTCCAATCCTGGCATTAAAATCACCCAAGAGCAGAACACTGTCCTTGTCCTTTACTCTAAAAACTACATCACTGAGTGCCTCACAAAAACTATTCATCTTATCTTGATCTGCCCCTTCACAACGCGAATATACTGACACAATCCTAATTTTCTTGCTAGACACTGTCAAATCTATCCACATCAGTCGTTCGTTTACATACCTTATTGCAACTACGCTGGGTTCCATTTCTTTCCTGATGTAAAGCCCTACACCCCATTGTGCTATTCCTGCTTTGACTCCTGACAGGTAGACCTTGTATTCTCCCACTTCCTCTTCTTTCTCACCCCTTACTCGAATGTCACTAACAGCTAAAACGTCCAGCCCCATCTTACTTGCAGCCTCTGCCAGCTCTACCTTCTTCCCAGAGTAGCCCCCATTGATATTAATAGCTCCCCATCTCATTACCATTTGTTTGCCGAGTCGTATCTTAGGAGTCCCTGGTTTGTCAGTTAGAGATGGGACTCCGTCACCTCCAAAGGTCCGAGGCATTTTGCTCTGATTGTTGCCAGCATCATATTTAAAGTACCAGGGAAGCAGGTAGCTAGCCTTACTTGCCCCGAGTCCCATTGGGTTTTACCCCTAACGGCTGAGGGACTAACCGGTGGATTTGGTAGTCTTTGCCGTATGAGCACAAAGGTGACCACGACTCAGAATATGTCCGAGATGCCCAGCCTTATTCCAAAGTAACTGGTATCCCGACTGTCGGGACCACTTACTTGGCCACTCATACGTTGCCCGTCGTTCATGAACTAGGACATGACTACAGGAACCCACACCATGAACCACAAATAAACCTTTTTTAAAAAAAACGAGTAATTTTATTCGTAAGATTTCCATACCTTTGAAATACTGCGTTATTACAGAAAAATGGGAAAAGTGATCTATGCCACTTTAGTAACACTGCTGACAGAAATGAGCAACAAATGGATAGCCGAGATAATATTGTGACTGTTATACACGCAGTGTGCGAGACTTGACGCAGTTTCTCGCTGTTGTCGAATGTCAGTTGTAATACAGAATGGCACCATCTGGACGTCTGAAAGTATTTTACGATATGCGGTACGAGTGAAGCACACTAGTCGATTTGGTCGACTTGCGACAACATACAAAGAAAAAAATTAAAATTTAACAAATCATTCATAGTTCGGGATAAAAATAGAAAGTGCCTGATCTGCTGCCTGTGTCTACGTAGTATGCCGTTATCTGCTTGTAGCCCTCGAAAACAGAGGAATTAAAACGAAAAAGAGAGTTCTCCAGCCGCAGTTTTCACCCTTTATCGCTGGACTATACGTAATGCCCACATAGTGCTGTGATAACCGATTACAATATAATTTTTGAGCAGTGCTTCTAAAAACCTAAATCAGTAGGAGAATACTGGCAGTTTTCTGTAGTATAGAAGCACTCGCCAGCAGCGAACAGCGGACAATGTTTTATTTGACTATTTAATTTAACGAAATTAGAATTATATTAGTACCGTCAGCTGCTCACGGGCGTTGATAAATATCAACGTGGACGGGTGAAAATGTGTGCCCCGACCGGGACTCGAATCAGGGATCTCCTGCTAAAATGACAGACGCTCTATCCATATGAGCCACCAAGGACACAGTGCATACTTCGTCTGCAGGGACTGTCTCGCACACGCCTCCCGCGAGACTTACATTCTCACCTTGTATGTCCACATACTACATTCGTAGTGTCCCACTCCAACATACTCATTACTCGTGGAACACATGTCGGAAAGAACAGACACCAATCCATATAAGAATATAGTTCTGGCAATACCGGCCATGACCTTCTTCTTCTGTGCAGATGCACACATACTCCCCGAACTCTTACGGGACTTGGTAAGAATGTCTTCCAGGAGTAATGAGTGTGTTGGGGTGGGACACTACGAATGTAGTGTGTGGACATACGTGGTGCGAATGTGAGTCTCGCGGGAGCCGTGCGCGAGATAGTCCCTGCAGTCGCACTATCGTCTGTGCCCTCGGTGGCTCAGATGGACGGAGCGTCTGCCATGTAAGCAGGAGATCCCGGGCTCGAGTCCCAGACGGGGCACACATTTTCACCTTACCCCGTTGATATATATCGACGCCCGTGAGCAGCTGACGGTATTAATATAATTCTAATTTCGTTCTGGACGCCTGCAGGTCATCATAAAAGTATTTAATTTAACATTTTGATTCCATTTATCAAGAAACTGAGAAAGACAAATTTTTTTTATCTTTGTTTGATTTCTACGTTTACTAGAGGAAATAATGTAAATAAAAGACTGAAAATCGGTTATTACAAGAACTGGTATTGTGACGGGCTTTAACAAGTAGGTTAAAGTGGTGCTGGAGAAACTGATAAGAGCCGAAAACCAGTTTTTTCAGCGATCACCGCCATTCCCACTGGAGTTCTGAGTTGTAAGAGCGACGCGCAAGGACATCTAGAACAGTTTCTCAGAACGGTTACTGCAGCTCTAATGTTCTCAAAATTATCGGGCCAGCCATTGGCGCCCGCGAGGGGGAGGGGCGGGGGGGAGGGGGAGGGGTGGAGGTGGGGAGGGGAGGAGAAGCAAAGGGGCACTTTCATCCATCGCCCCCAACTCTCCCTGGAATCTGGAGTAAAGAGTTTTTATTCGTCACAGTATACTCATACTCTTCCAGATAAGAATTCTCCACAATACTGCTAAACCTTAGCTTTGACTAGTTGTAGCGCTTATGGAGTTAGGGTCTTGCAGCTTGACGCCTCTCGTAACTGACCAGCTGATTTGTACACAAAGTGCCAGTATCAGAATCATGCACTCCAACCCCGACGCGCCTCCCCCCTCCGCTCCTCCCGGCCCCTCCCACGGGAAATATTTCTGCAGACTCCCGTCTGCCTTTGTGCGTATATTTTGATAACATCCTGGTTTTAATAGCATGGAAGGAACAGCATTGTGCAGTAAAGAGTAGACCTAGCACAGAACAAACCATTCACATTGAAATGCATCACTTTGTAGATGGTGAGGTACTTTGAAGCTAGCCAGATAGAAACAGAACCTCCTGGCACTGTATCTGACCCAAATTCTAATCCTACACTAATCTCTTGTACCTGCCTACCACGCCCTCAAAAAGCCAAAGATTTACTATTATCAGAAGTTCCGAAAAATGAGGAAGAAACTGACCCACACTTTTTTTCCGTTGTTTATTATTTCGATTCCCCCAGTGAAGATGGCGGCCACTGAGTGACGCGCGTTTCTTTGGCTCGCGAGTTTTTCCGCTCATTGACGGTGTTACAGAGAAGTGCGGCAGTCCACAACGTGTACATCCGACTAAACAAGTGTTACTTGCCGTGGTGTGTTGTTCTCCGTTGATTACCACAAGTGATAAGTGAGTGAAAAATGGGAAGAGCACGAGTAAGCGGCAGCAGGCGAGGCTACAGGGGCGCAGGCAGCGCGGGCGCCCCGTCTCCGGCGGCAGCTGAGGCCTCGCTGCCCGACATCGGGGAGCTCGTCCGGTCCGAGGTGAGTGCGGCGCTGCACAGTAAAGACATGCTAGACATAATCGTGCAATCCATCACAGACTCTGTGACGGCCGTGGTCATGGACAAACTGCAAGAGTCTGTCGGGTGCAACAGCACTGAAATCCAGTCTCTTAGAAAGTCCCTGGCTGCACAAGAGAAAAAAGCCGCCGACCTAGAAGCTAAACTGTCTGCTGCCACCGATGAAATCGAGCAGTATCAGCGAAGCAACAGCTTGCGCTTGTTCGGGGTAGCTGAAAACGATCTTGAAATCACCGACGACCTGGCCATTAGCCTCGTACGTGAAAAACTTGGCGTGCAGCTCGACGTGGCCGATATTGACAGAAGCCACCGTGTTGGGCGCAGGATACCAGGTGCCATGAAACCCAGGCCCATAATAATTAAATTTGTGTCATACCGGAAAAGAGCTGAAGTGTTTGCTCAGAAAAGAAAACTCGCCAAGAGTGGGGTTACCCTGAGGGAAGATCTGACTCGCGAAAGGCTAAAAGTTTTGAACACTGCGATCACACAGTTCGGCCTTCAAAATGTATGGACGCAGGATGGCAGGATCGTAGTCGAGACGGAAGGAGGGAGGAAAACGGTGACGAACATGTCCGAACTGAAAGACTGAGCGAAATCTCACGAGACACAAAGACTCATATTGTACTCTGTCTAATATAAGTTAATTTTTATTCTTTCTTTTCATTTTTTACGTAAATATTGCTTCGTTATTTCTATAAGTACCATAAGTATATTTAAAATCAGTCAATTGTTTCACATAAATATTGCTTCTTTATTTGTCTATCATAAGTGCTCATGTATATTCATATTGTCAGTCAAACGGGAATTGACATTCTCCATTAACAGGAATCTCTTTAAAACCGCCTTTCTATATCTGTTATTTTCATCCCCGTCACTACCACTACTACTACTATTATCTTTTTCGTAACCACTACTGCCACTTTCCATCTTTCTTTTCGCTCCCTTCTCCGATACCTCCAGCTTGTCTTTCACCTTTAGCCCACAGACGCTTGAGTCAGTCACGACCTCGGACACACCTGTAAATATGTCTTCCCCCGCGAAATCCAGCTCTTGTCCCTCTTCCGGCCAGCAGGTAGACGGAGCGCGCTCGGTCCTACAGGCGGCCACAATGGGACGGACCGGTTCCGGCGGCGGGCTCTTTGTGGCCCACGCGAACGCTCAGTCGCTAACGGCTCACTTCGACGAGTTCTGTGACCTGTTCTGCTAATCGCTGTTCCATATTATCCTCGTCTCTGAAACTTGGTTGAAACCAAACATTTCTTCCGACGCTATGCGAATCACTGGTTACTCTCTCCTAAGGGCAGATCGTGAAACACGACGCGGGGGTGGTGTGGATGCCTATGTTCGCTCTGATCTGAGACCTACTATACTATGCACATCGGATGCAAAGGGCGAAGGAGAAGCAGAGTTCTTGTCTTTCGAAATAAATACATCAAACCAGAAACTGCTAATTGGAGTAATCTATAAACCTCCAAACGTCGGTGCTATGTCCTCCTTTCAGTCTGCCCTGTCCTCGCTCGTGACACTGTATGAACACATAATCATTATGGGCGACACGAACATCGACTTACAGTTAAAATCTCCCTCTGCAGAAAAACTAAGGAGACTGTTCCACTCCAGTGATATGAGTTTAACACCGCTGGACCCAACTCATCACACGCCACACAGCCATACATTCGTAGATATAATAGCAACAAAGCGACCAGATAAAATAATTCGCGCCAATCAGACATCCGCTCCGGGACTCTCTGTTCATGACGTGATATTCTTAAATTACTCAGTGCATACCACCAAAGAAAAATCTCACCTGGTAACCTACAGAAACCTAAAAAATGTTAACCATGACGCTCTTCAAAAGGATTGCTCAGACATCCCTTGGCATGATATAAGCAATGAACCGACTTTAGACGGAAAAATTCGGGAATTATGTCGCAAAATTATTGCACTGTATGATAAACATACTCCTCAACGCACTGTCAAGGTAAAGAGAGCTCCCGCTCCGTGGCTCACCACTGCATTACGCCAGTTAATGAATAAACGTGATGCTGCATATAGGGCCTTCAAGCGTAACCCAACTCCCGAGGCGTACGGAGCTTATAGGAAACTCCGAAATAGAACCAAGCAAAGCGTGAGGAATGCCAAAATCAGACATGCCCGCTCTGTCGTATGCGGCATATCAAAACCTGCTGCACTGTGGAAAAAGCTGCGCAGTTTCGGTATAGGGAAGCGAAGATCTGACGCTGTTTATCAAGCGTCTGCAGAAGAATTAAACGATTTCTTCTCAACAACTGTAAACTGCCACGCAGCGACAAATTACCAGCCCCAAGATATCAATCTCTCGAGAGACAAGTTTTTCCTAAAACATGTCACTACCGGCACAGTACACAAGGCAATTATGAGAATCTCTTCCAAGGCAGTAGGAAATGATGGAGTGAGCATTGGCATGATTAAGAACGTCGTAGACACTCTTACTCCAGTTATCACAGACATCTTCAACCTGTCTCTTGTCAGTAGTACATATCCTACTGAGTGGAACCTATACCCAAGACTGACAACCCTAAGTCGCCAGGTGACTACAGGCCGATCAGCATACTACCTGCAATATCTAAAGCCCTAGAATACATCGTCCATGAACAGCTGATGGATTACCTCAAAACTCATAACATCCATGACAAATATCAGTCAGGCTTTCGAAAGCACCATAGTACAGCAACTGCATTAATCAAAGTAACTGATGACATTAAACATGCTATGGACAGACGTGAAGCTACCATCCTAACACTGCTTGACTTTAGGAAGGCTTTTGATACAGTTGACTTCGATATATTACTAATTAAAATGAAGCAGCTGAATTTCTCAAACAGCGCAATACACTGGTTCGACAGCTACCTCAAAAACAGAAGTCAACAAGTCATTTGTGGGTCGGGAAAGTCATCATGGAAAAACGTGCGCTCTGGAGTTCCCCAAGGCTCCGTCCTTGGTCCATTACTCTTCTCACTGTACATTAATGATATTTTTTTAGTGATTCACTCCTGCAACTACCATCTATATGCCGACGACATCCAACTGTACATAAGTGCAAGCCCCAAGAACATTGCTGACGCAGTAGCGAGTATGAACGCAGATCTTTGCTCTGTTTCTCGATGGGCACTGAACCTGGGTCTGAAACTAAACCCCAAGAAATCCCAGGTCATACTTATATCTCATCCAAAGTTAATCAGTCGGTACTTTCGCTAAACAGTCCCTCAAATACTCCTCAATGGTACCCAACTACCATACCAAAAAACAGTAAAAGACCTTGGAATAATCTTGGATGAACACCTAAACTGGGAAGAACAAACAGTCACAGCTTGCCGGAAATCGCTCTCCTCCCTACATGCAATTCAAAAATTTTGAAAAATATTTCCAACCCATGTTAAACAAAAATTAGTCCAAACACTAGTCTTGCCTAATCTTTACTACCGAGATGTAGTTCAACACGGCACAAATAGTGAAAATTTGAGATGCCTCGAGCTAGTGATGAATGCTTGCGTTAGATACGTATGCAATATACGGTTGTATGATCATATCAGTCCTTCATACTCCCAGCTAGGTTGGATACGCCCACATAAGACACGCGATTTCCACACGATGTGCTTACTTCATCGATTTCTTAGCCACTGGTGCCCCCAATACTTGTCTTCTCACATTAAACACCTATCATCATTCCACAACCGCAATACCAGATAGGATACGTCTAGCATCTTGGCTGTACCTTTACATAACACAAAATCTTTCTCCGTGTTATTCTCCATCTCAGCCATACGACTATGGAACGCGCTCCGCTGTGATCTGCGTCTTATCCAAAACCACTCAGCATTCAAGAGGGAACTCAAGACTTACATATTAGGGACGGTATAGCCACCATTGTTGTGCCCCTCTCATCTCTTTCTTTCTCCTCTCCATCATAGCTTCAAATTTTACCATTCTATTTCTCTTCCTCTAACCTATCTACCTCTTCTATATCTCTTTCATCCCATTCTATCATGTTATGTCTCTGCTTGATGAGAGTAACTCACAAGCTGCAAAAATATAACGAGAAAATTCCCAACTAGCAATAGGACTGACATTCATAAAAGAAAAATATGTTTACTTTCATATACATAGTCATTACTACTATTATTATTATTATTATTATTCTTGATTGTTATAATTATTTTTTGATTGTTATAAATATCGTACTATGTTTATAATCTATATTTTTTTCTTTAACATTAATACTGTATAACATGTTATATGTCCTTAATGTTCTGTAGAAACTGAAATTTGTTGAATCTGAGTATGCCTGGTTAGGTGTAAGAGAGGGCCTGAAGGCCCTAATCTTGCCAGGTAAAATAAATGCATAAATAAATAAAAATTAAAAACAAGTGATTTGCTCTAAGCAAGCAAGTATGCAAACTTTCTACTATCTAAAATTTTATTTCTTTTGAGTCACCCTTCACATGTTGTAATGCACACATAACAAAATTAATTTTAAAGTTCTGCTAATTGTACTTTACTTTCATATTCCTTGCTATGATCCTCCTTTCTGCCAGACCTCTTCAATCTGTAATACCAACCAACTGCTGTAGCATTAAGTGTTAAATGTATCTCCTTATCTTGACCTCTTTTCTGTTTAATTTCATCATAAACATGCAGATCTCCAATACTGTGGTAAACATTCACACTGGCATTACTCACAACTGCCTCATTCTTCTTCGTCAACACTTTATAGTAATACAACAGTCTGCATGTGAAGCATGTTATTGTCCATACTCATTGCTTCATGTAACAGTGTATCATACAACTTTTAATACCCAATGAAGCATATTAACAGTCTATATGTTTAACAACATGTCATAAAACCACACATCAAAATATTATATGCAATTTGCAGCTAACACAAGCCGATTACAATGCATGTTGTCTCATGATGATTTAGTTAGTGTAAGGTTGAGACATACTAGGAATTAGGCCCAATCCAACAGATTCATGTGTAGTATGTTGCAAATAAATGATTTTAAAGAACAATTTAACACCCTAGTACTGGGTGATTATAATTAAAATGCAGCTGCTCACATAGGTCCAGTGTGTGCTGTACTTATCATGTGGCAGCAAAACTTGGTAGATATTATAATGCGTAAATACAGAAGTGATTTACTCTGGAAAAAAAAAAAAGTTCCAATTTTGCCCGCTGAGTGCAAATCTGGCACTGTGAATGCAAGAAAGATGTATAGACATGTTTGCACATGAAGTAGATGAGGAACAGGAGACGAGTAGAAAAGTTCGAACAAGACAGAAGGGGATGATTATCAGTTTATTACTAAGCACTTCTTACACGATTTGTTCAATATGAGCTCCGGAGATGTCTACAAAATGCTGTATGGCATTAGATTTGCACCTGGTGGCAAAAATTGAAATTAATTTTTTCCCAATGTAAATTGGTTCTGCATTATCCCATTAGTGTATCTACCAAGTTTCACCACCATATGGTAATTACAGCCCACACTGGATCTCCCTGAGCAGCCGCACTTCAGTTGTAACCACTCAGCATTTTACTCGAGTTCAGAATCAGACATCCCCAACTACAATAATAAATAAGTCACAATGCATAGTAAAGAATAATAATACAGTACTTAACTACAGTATTTTAATTATGTGATGATTTGTAAGTAATTCTTTAAAAATCATGATAAAACACAGTTTTATGTTTGTATTCTTTATTGAAACAACACAATTTCAATTTTACAACAGACTGTTTGCAGGTTTCTACTGACAAAGTTAACAGAAACACTATAAATAAGGGAAATGGCCTTGTCATTGGATGTGACCGGAGTGTCACATTATAAATGTGGAATGTGTTGTAGAAGGGCACAAACTGAGTCATTTAGCAAACAGTATATAAGTATTAGATGATAATATTTTTCATTTATACTTTATTGGAGGGCTTTGTAGTTTAATGATTAAGTGCATGCACGGAAATCTTTTTGTGACTATACAAGGTAATATATTCATGAAATCTCAATCAAAAAACAAAGATTAATTTCTCATAGTTGAGATCTACAGTTATAAAAGAGTTTGTAAATGACAATATGTTCACCTTTTGACTGTAAAACTGTTGATTTGTAAATCCAAATATTGCAATTTTGATCATGTGGCCATTATCATGTGGGAATAACTGCACGTTAGCACATGTCAAAATCCAACAAGCATCTGACATGACAAAGAGAGCTGGTTTCATCACATTGAGTTCCTGATTACAACTTTTTGTATGTACTGCACTGTTCCATAACATTTTGTGTGGTAAATGATTCCATATTTCTTTTTGTTTCATATAAAATAGAAGCTGGATTCACCGCATGCTTTTCTGTCGGCTCACATATATTTGTTTCTGCGTACAAATCTACATGTGAACTACCTGATTTAAATTAGTTTTAATATGTTGCGCATTTTCTACTTTATGTTCACACCGCTCTTCTGGACTTTCTCACATTTAATGGAGAACTTCATGCTAGCAAGCTTTTGAAAAAATTGGTATTTAACTTTTTTACATCTTGTCATTGAATGACTATGCAATTCTGCTTTGAATACTATTGCTTTTTGCTACAGACTATGTTTTGTAGTCTCATTGACTAGAGAATTCTTCCTCACAAATACTAAAAAATTCAACAGCAGCTACAAATATTTTTTCACACATTATTGACAAGTACTAAAAACAATACATTTTAGCAAAAATTGATTCACTAGAACTCCAATGAGTTCTCCATTAAATGCAAGTATGAAAATGAACACAAACAAAAATAAGGTAGAATATGAGCAATATACTTACAATTTAGCAGTTCATACATGGATTTGTAAGCAGAAACAAATATATATGAGCCTGCAGAAAATCATGTGATTAAAGTAGCTTCTATTTTATATGAAACAAAACACAATATGAACAATATTATGAAAAAAATGGACTGCTATTTACCACATGGAGCAATCAGCGAGCTGCAGACAGGTATAATGAAAACAGTACTAAACATTTAAGCTTTTGGCTGAAAGACCACGTTCAGAGATAGAAAGCACTTATATATTCACACACTCATGGCCACTGCCACCTAATGTGGAATCATTTATCCCCTGCAATATTACTGGTATTAGCAAAAATCAGACAGAGTAGGAGTAACATATTTACAATACGATTCATGGGAACAGGATACGAGTAGCGGTGTATGGAATAAACTGTCCCCAGTAATATTTGCACATACATATATGTTGACAATTATAATACACACGCACACAGTACAAGGTCTAAGAACTCCCTCCCTGGCAGTAAGGAGTGCTGCATATGATTCTTGAGGGAAGACCATGTGGGCATCGATGTTGCTGGTATTCGTACGAGCTGGTAGCCGCACAACCAGGTCCTCCACCCCTACCGGGGTGCAATTCAGAGGCTAAGCAACGGGAGCCGTTGAGCCAGAGAGGTTGGATGATAGCCAGAGAGGTTGGATGATACGGCGGCCAGCCTGAGAGCAGGTGGGTTGAACGGCGGATGGTAGGGTGTGTGTGTGGGTGTGGGTGTGGCAAGCCTGGATGCTGATCGAGCTGTCCGGTGAGATGAAGGCATGAATTGTCATCAGATCACACTCACAAGGGAGGGTGAGGCTATGCAGAACACTGATGTTTAACTGGTCATTGGGTGGAGGGGCTGTGGTGTCTGTGAGTAGAATGAGAACTCAAACATTGAGATTGATGACTGAAATGTCGTCCACGCGGTGTGGGGGTACATTGCAGAGCAGGGTGACTATGGGAGAGGGTGTCTCCACAGTCGATGAGGTACAGGTAAAAACCTGCACACGAGGTGGAGGATGACATGTCTGAGAAACCCGCAAAAGGTGACAGGGAGGTGTCAGGTGAATAAAACAGTGTGGTGGCCCGAGGAGATACATTGTCAGACTCCACAGCAGGAGGGAGACTGGCTGGAGAGTCATTAGGAGGATCAGACTGAGCCAGCAGAGGGACATCGTGTTCCACGAATGCTGGTTTGAGTTGGTGTAACAAAACAGTTTGAGGACTGTCTTTGATGTTGATGTCGAAAGTTGTATCGCCCTGCTGGAGGACTTTAAAGGGGTCGAGATAAGGTGGTTGCAGAGGTTGTCAGACCGAATTGTCTCTCAGCACTACATGGGAGCAAGTGTTGAGAGTGGTTGGCAAGTAAGCGTCTGGCGGGAGTGGCTGATGGGTGGGTGCAGACGTGTATGTTTGAGGTGTGTGTGCACGCAACTTATGACATCGTTAGAGGGGGGTGGGGGGAGTCTTCAGGTACTTGAGGGTGATGGATTCCCCCGGTAGGACGGGGTTCTCCACAAAAACGAATTCTGAGATAGTTCCCTATTAGTCGGGCTTGAAAGCTGAACAGAGGCGGAGGAGTACGCATGGAAGTGCTTCAGACCAGAGGCAGTTCTGTCACCTGAATGCTGTTTTTAGAGTGTGGTGCCACCAATTCCACTAGCCCGTTGCTTTGTGGGTGGTAGGCTGTGGTGTGAATTTTCTTTATGGCGCAGATGTTACATAAAATGGTAAACATGTAAGACTCAAACTGCCGACCTACGTCAGTGGTGATGGTGGTTGGACGACCGAACCTAGCAATCCGTGAGGAGATAAAACCCTCGGCCACAGTCTCGGCAGTGATGTTAGGTAAGGGGACTGCCTCTACTCAGCAGGATGTGTGGTCAATTGTGGATAGAATGTATATGTGCGGATGGATATGTGTGTGTGTGCGAGTGTATACCTTTCCTATTTTGCCCCTAAGGTAAGTCTTTCTGCTCCCAGGATTGGAATGACTCCTTACCCTCTCCCTTAAAACCCACATCCTTTCATCTTTCCCTCTCCTTCCCTCTTTCCTGATGAAGCAACCGTGGGTTGTAAAAGCTTGAATTTTGTGCGTGTGTTTGTTTTTATTTGTGTGTCTATCAACATACCAACGCTTTCGTTTGGTAAGTCACATCAACTTTGTTTTTAGATATATTATCTTGTATTCTCCTAAAGTCACTCAATGATGACACCTTCCTGTGCATGACAGCATCATCGACAAACGGCTGCAGATTGCTGCTCACCGTAACTGCCACATTATTTTAACATACAGAAAAAAAATAGCAGACCTTTCACATCTCCCTGGGGCCCTCCTTACAATATCCTTGTCACTGACTGACACCAGCCCTCAAGGACAGCACACAGGGTCCTGCTACTTGAGAAGTCTTTGAGCAACTTTCATATCTGGAGACCTATTCTTTATGCTCATGCCTTCAGTAACAGTCTGCAGTGGGGCACCATATCCAATGCTTTTTGTAAATCTGAGAATATGAAGTCTCCCTGTTGCCCTTTTTCCATAGTTTGCAGTATCTCATGTGAGAGAAAGGCAAGCTGAGCTTCACATGAGTAATACTTGCTAAAACCATGCTGATTTGTGGACATACGTTTCAAAGTATCTAGGAAATTTATTGCATTTGAATTCAGAATGTGTTCTACAATTTAGCAGGGAACCCAATGTTAATGATACTGGTCAGTAATTTTTTGGGTCCTTCTTTTGGTCTGAAGAAATGTTTTCATGAGTCCTTTTCCCACAATGGTACTTACTTTTCTGGCATGCCTTGTGTATTTTAATGTCTTTTGGCATACCAGTGTGGGTATAAAAGTTGACAGAGAACATCCCACATCCTCTTCTTTACTGCAGTCACATAATTGGGATACACAAAGCCAATATGAATCACCTGTTTTCTATCAGCAGCCGTGTTTGACCATGAGGTGTGTTAAGAATGTTGTTGAATCTTCTGGATCATACACAGGGTTATTCAGCTGCCCCTGCCATAAAGTTTTATGGAACCTGCAACATCTTCAAGAACCATACCCATGATTTTAATCTTCTCTCCTCATTACATGCACACTGTTAGGCCTAAAAAAAGCAATGAACAGGACCTTTTTGTATGAAAATTAACTACATTAAATTTTGTAGTGGAATAAGATTTTGTTGGAGACTACAGTTTTTGCGTTATTCAAGAAAAATGCATTTAGGCCTCTAGCAAAAATGTATCGCCCCCCCCCCCTGTTATAACCAGGAATAACACAATAACATCTTCAGTCTGGTTTATTAAATCACAAATCACTTTTTAACAATTATGTTAGTCAAGCATCTATCCAGGCTCACACTCAGAATTAATGCAAAATTAAAGTTGGGTTATGCCAATGTCCGAATGTTCATGGTGGGGTGCATGTCCCGTAATTATTCCCAAGCCTAGTGAAGTTCAGTCTCTCCGAGTGAAGTCGCAAGATTTTCCGCTGAGCAGCCAGGTAACCTCGAGTGGTGCGGCGAGTCATCCACAAGCAGCTGGAACACGGCATACTGCACTTCCCGTTGAGAACTGTCATTTGCGGCGGCAGCCGGGTTTGTATTAGGATTGCTAGTTAATGGAGCCATTGGCTGGGGTCGCTGTTTTCCAGGGAAAACCAATCGCAATGTTTCCTGGCGTAGCCAATTGCTGTGTGCTGACATACGCGCGCGCGCGAAGGCGGCCAGCGTGATAGCCGCGAGCTGCCCAGAGAAGTGCAGCCAGCGATGTATTTGGCGACCATGTACTGGAGCGCGTTACTCGGTGTTTGTTAGAAGTGGTGTATACCACCCCCCCCCTCCCCCCCAAAAATGGCTACATTAAATTTCCCACAAAAAACATACTGTTCATTTTTTATGTAGGACTAGTAATTTGCATGTAGTGAGTGAGAGAAATGAAAATCTGGCCCATGACATTTGTAGGCATTGCAAATCGCATAAAACCCATGGGTAGGTGTGGATAATCATTCTGTAAAGGTTTTTCATGCCAAAAGAACTAATATACAATTTCTCTGACTTCATAAACAGCTCAAGAAACATTTTACGCCACATTTATGTAAAGTGTTTACAGTTTTCTTTATCAGAAAATCCTTTCTCATTGCTTTCCTGACCACAGAAAATTCCTACATGCAGCCAACTATTTTTATTGTTGTGGTCTTCAGTCCAAAGACTGGTTCGGTGCAGCTCTCTATGCTAGTCTATCATATGCAAGCCTACATCCATTTGAACCTGCTTACTGTATTTCCCGCTCAACAGTTTTTCCTCCCCTCACTCAAATCCCACCAATACCAAATTGATGATTCCTTGATGCATCAGGGTATGTCTTATCAACCAGTTCCTTCTTTTAGTCAAGTTGTGCTGAAAATTTAATTTCTCCTCAATTTCATTCAGTACCATCTCCTTAGTAATTTGATCTGCAACTGCATAATTATTCCATAAGCCACCTCTAGGTGCATTGCAGAGGGTATCTAGTACCAGTCCTAGTCATCCATCCACTTATTGACCACCTCTGTAACTTAGTTTTCACTGCTGCTGCGTATCATGGGGAGGACACAGGTTTAGATCCCCGGTACTGCCAGGGATTTTTCCTGGGTGAGAGGATTGGAACGGTGTCCATTCACCCTTGTGATGCCAGCTGAGAAGCTACTCGAGCAAGCAGGGCTCGAAGTCAAGAAAACTGACACAGGTAGGATAGTGGTGTGCTGGATGTCATTGGCAGACGATGACACGGTGGTCGGCCAGTACCGATGGACAGAGTTTATGTTTCATCCATGTAATCATCAAAATTTCTTTCTAGAAACACATTTCAAAAGATGCTATCCTTTTGTAGCTTGAACTGCTTGTTGTTCACATCTTGATTCGGAGCAAGGCTACACTTCAGGCAGATACCTCCAGAAAAGACTCCTTAACATTTAAATTTATATCCACCCTTGACATATTCCTCTTTCTCGGATATTCTGTCCATCAGACAGGCCAGCCTGCATTTTATATCCTCTCTGTGTCAGGCATCATCAATAATTTTGTTACCAAAATAACAAAACACTTCTATTATCTTCAGTGTCTCATTTTCTAATCTATAATGGACAGTAAAAAGTTCCCAATCAAGGGTGTTGCCAGAGATTAAAAGCAACGTATCATGACTCCAGTGTAGTTACAGAAGTAATGTGTGCCATTTGTGCCTTTCTGAAGTGCATGCAGTAAATGTAGAAATTGGAACTACGGCAGTGTTATAACCAAATATGTCCAAAAAGGATCACATACTGTTGTTCTTCTCTCAGCTGCTGCAGGACAAACACTGGTAGATGTCCATCATACATTGAAGAATGTGTATGAAGCAGCACTTCTGTTGAAACCCACCATTGTGCATCACATTGGATAATACAGACACCAGCTAAAGTGGGAGACACTCGAGTAGCCACCCTACAGTCCTGATCTCTACCTGTGAGCTTATCATGCCTTTGGTCCCTTAGATAAAGGTCTTGAAGGATCAATGACTCCTGTTGCAAGAGGGTGTGCAGCAAGCAGTGATGGATTTCTTGACAAAGCAGGACACAGTGTTCTACCAAATGGGCATCTTCAACCTGGTGCACTGGTAGGATGATTGCCTCAGTTCTCATCATAATTTTGCCCGATTGTCATATGAGGGGTGGCTGAAAGTTTCTAGCCCCAGATAGTTACTGTAATGTCTCACACAAACACCATCACCTACTTTTATGGTAACCCTTTATGGGTATGCAAGTCAAATGTTGCAGCTCCACCTTCATTAGTGTAGCCACTAAGATGCATTTTATACTGTAGTGTAAGCAAAGTGGTGAATATTGGGAGAATCAAGAACTGTGTAGTTGTTGAATGCCTTCATTTGAAGGGAATGATGTCCAAGGAAATTGTGGAGGACACGCGGAATACACTTACGGACAGTGTTCCGTCTTGTGCAACAGTGAAAAACTGGGCGTCTGACTTCAAACACAGAAGAATGAGTGCGAGAGAAGCACCAAGGAATGGAAAGCCTGCCACCGATGAAACAGTAACTACAATTCACGATAAAGTTTTGCAGGGCCACTGCAGCACATTGAAACCACATTTGGAATCTCCCACGGGTGTGCTCGTGACACTGTTGTGGATATTTTGGGAATGCTGAAAGTTTCATCTCGGTGGGTCCACAAAGACTCGAGTGCAGATGAGATACAGGAACATGTGCAGTGTTGTGAAGAAATCATCTGCCAATTTGAAGTGAATGAAGATGGCTTTCTTGCAAGGTATGTCACAATAGACAAAATATGGGTTCACCTCTTTGATCCTGAGACAGAACAAGACTCACAGCAATGAAAACATCCTTCACCCTAATGGTTGCAGCTATCAATGCTCTATACTGTTGCATCCTCCTGTGTCATATGAGAGAGGAGATAAGGAAAACGTGGTGTGGAAAAGTGGTTCACTGAACTCTTTAGCATCAGGACAATGCACCGGTGCACAAAGACCTCGCAATATTGGAAACTCTGCATGACTGCGGGTTCGAATTCTTACATCACCTGCCATATTCTCGAGATATGACTGTGTCAGACTTTTTTCTTTTCCCAAACGCAAAAAAATACCTCAAAGGATGATGATGCAGTGACTGACGCTTTGTTGGACTTGAAATCAAAGACCTTTTATTTGAATGGTTTGCAGAAGTTATCTGAGCATGCCTTCAAGTGTATTAGTGTACACAGGTATTATATAGACAAATGAATTGATATTATGAAATTTCTGTCATTCTTTATTTGTTAGGGTAAAAGCTTTTCGACCCCTCCTTGTACAGCTTTCAAATGGAAGCTTTTTGATCATCCCTCGTAATTCCCTCCGCATCTCCTGATTCAACTTGACTACATTCCATTATCCTTGTCTTATGTTCATCTTAGAACTGCTCTTTAACACACTATCTATTCCATTGTCTGCCTCCTTAGCTGTACCATTCAACTAACTGCCATTTGGCAGACCTGGGTTCGATTGCTGGTACTGCCGTCGATTTGTCCTCGGTGAGGGGAGACTGGTACAGAATGCACTCAGTCTTGTGAGGCTAGCTGAGGAGCTGCTTGACCGATTAGTGGTGGATCCACAGTCAAAAAATCCCAGGAGAAAGGTGTGCTGACCAGCTGCCCCTCCATGCTGCATCACATTACACCACTGGCAGGGGGCAACATGTTGGTTGGTGGAATTTTTAAAACAACCAACGGAAATTTCAGGTAGGAATGTCAACAATGTATGATTTTTATCCCTTCCATTCCATTCAACTTATCTTCCAAGTCCTTTCCTGCCTCTGATATCAAGAGCTTTATTTCTTCTCTCTGAACATTGATTCCTGTGTCTTCTAAGAGTCCTGTTCCTCATTCTGAACAACAAGAAATTATTGAAATGATGTAATTAAAGCTGTAACATTCTTTGTCAGAACTGTCTGAAGTGTAACGTTGGGATATGACACTGTAGGATAGAGTTCCAATGACACTTGTTGCATAACCTAGAAAACAGTATCGACAATCATCGACGTGATTTAAAGTATTTTGTGGCTCAGCTCACCATCCAAATATATTTAGCAGTACAATTCATTGTGGGCTCTAGGTCGAATATTTTCAGTTAATATCTTGACTGGCAGATGAAAGAACATTGTAGTTTTTGCTAAGCCCAATTCTCCAAATGTAATCAACAATTAACACCACATTTTTAAAGTTTTGGAAACTGGCTAAAAAGAGTCACTTTTAAATGGACACTGATTTCAGAGTTGCACAATTATAAAAACAAATTACTGTTCATGATATACACTGAGTTCACATTACTCAGTCCAACAGATAAAACTGCACTTAGTTCCATGTGACATCAAGTCGAAGACTTGGTCCAACACAACAACTCTCATTCAGTAACCTCACTAAAACTATTGAGAAAGTTAACAAAGATAGCACAACTCAACACACTGGTGCAAAGCATCAAAGGCACATATTTACAATATTAACTTCAGGAACCATTCTGGTGTTTATGAAAAATTATAACAGTTTATATTTGATAGAGAAGTGCTATGAGGTATTTTCATAACCAAATAATTTCAAAGTGTGAAACACATGCCATTTTACAGTTGAAAAAAATGAAATTTATAATATAATTAATATTCTCAAACATCAAAGAAAAAGAAAGAAATTTCAAACAAATTATCAATCCAAAAGGCTTCCATTTTTGAACAGCAGATTTGCAATTATTGAAAAAACATAGCTGAAAAATGAATGGAATCGGATACTTTGTTAACCAGAATATTTATCATAATCTACTATTGAACAGAAGTCTCTGTGAGACAGGTTCATTAAAATCTTCAGCTGTGTGCACTGCGTTGCCTGTAAACACACTCTGAAGGATCATTTCAGGCTTATTCACATTGCCAGTCTATGGCAGGAAGGTTGGCAGCATGGTAAGTTGCCTGTCAATTTGTCATACACCACAGTGACATCATTCAAACAGAGAACCACTTCAGTGATAGCCTGGAGTCAACAACCTGATTACAGCATAAGAGTTTTGGCTCATAGGCACCCACAAGAAAATGCAAAAGAGCTGTGCACTGCCCATTTAGAAGGCAGCTGTATTAGTACAGACCAGTTGCCAAGTTTTTTATGAACTAAATTGGGATATTTTTAAAAAACCAAGACTAAACACACACAGGCTACAATTCAAAATTCAATATAACAAATCACTGTTTTTTACCTTATTGAGATTTTTGCTCACTTTTCGATCTCATTTATAGAATCTTCTCTTCTTCCTCGTCAAGAAAGCAACAAAACTGGAGACATTTAAATCACTAAACCATCTTCATTATTATTTCAGCCTCTAATGTTGCTGCTGGGAAAAGGTTCCTCTCAGCTCACCAAGTGTTCATCATCAGGCTGAAAAATCATCTGAAGCAAAATGGAAAAGTTTGAAGAAGTTGACAGTTTTCATAACAATGAAAAAAATTCCTTCCACTAATCACATTTCAGCTTAAAAAGTTCTTCTCTTCTTCCTTGAGAAAGTTCTTTAACTGCACACATTCTTCAAACATCAAATCCCCATCTACAAGACATTCATATCAAGAAATCACTTCTACAAATTCTGAAAATGAGCTCTGTTTCACTGTCAGGGAAAATGGTTTGAAAGTCCTGTAGACACATTCTCCAAAGTCAATTCATTTTTCAACATAGTTTATACTGTGCTGCAAGTAAACTGCCATTTTGTTGTGGTTTGCCTACTTTGTTTCTTTGTTGTCCTCAGTGTCGACATAAGTCCTGAAAACATAGGGGGTGGACGTACAGTACTGTCTACTGTAAATGATGTAGCCGACAGATGCACAGTTGCATTTCACAGTCTTTTACTTTCACTTTTCACAACCTCCCAATAATACACGGTTATATATGGGCAGTGCACAACTTCCCATAAGCCTCATTACTAGTTTCCAGGCAAACATCCACATAATGCTTACTGTTGAACATCTACAAGCAATAAAAACATAACCAAATAATTCACAGTTCTTTCGGAATAATCAGGTGTGTATGGAACAGGCACTGTCATTGTTTGAACACATGGCCGATTCCTGTACCACTTACATCACAGTTAAGGTGATGCATCGTGGTTGTTCTAACCAACACAACTTCATCGTCTGAAACTTGGCCATGTACTGACTGTCTCATGACGCTTATATATCACCACAATAATAGGTACCGAAACTACACATTGTTCAAAGTTAAATTTAGAGAAACTGCAATTAAAATTTAATTTAATCAGTTAACTGAATACATCTAAAAATTCCGTCTTTTTAACAGTTTCTTCTACTACAAGAGTTAGGCCGAATTATTTCTTTTAATCATGAAATTCACATATATAGTTACGCAAGCAATAATTTTGTCAAATCTGTTAATTACCTTAGAATTAATTAAGGGCTGGCTTTGCTAACATGTTTCCTACTAGAGCCAAATAGATACTTTACGAATACTAGAATTTCATATTCCAAATGTTTGCAATTATTACAAGATTTATATTTGTTTATAAGTCAACAATAGAATTCAAGTTACATAAAAATGACTGATTTTGCCCTATAATAAGAGATACTAACTAGGAATACTCAATATAAATTAGAAAATCCATTACATAGACAAAATTCAACCTGGTGTTAAATTCTTTAAAACTGAGGGCCAACCTTTCTCTTTTATGAAAATGCAGATTATATTCACATATGTTAATAGTAATTAGTTAAAGGGAAAAAACGAATTTTAAGGAGGGATATGGCAAAACAAGGGGAAGTAAAAATTATCCCAGCTTCCTTCGTCACAACTTCTCTTTTGAATGCTTTGATAAGATCATCATTTATTGGCATCAAGACAACTAAGGCTGCCACAGGAGAAGGGAACTGCACAACCCTATTCAATTTTTCCACCAGAGAATTACAAAGCACTGTCACGATTGACCTCTGATGCACTACTCGAAAACAATGGCTATTGAGTCAAGTATGGCAACTTAGCACTCTTAATAAAAGCAGAAGTTTAAAGTCAGTAACTCTTACAAGACTGCCCCTCAATTGAAATCGGTAATGAACAATTTGAAGTGAAGACCACAACATTATATAAAATGTTGTCCATTTTTATCTAACCAGGATTTTAATCTATCCCAACAAAGTACAGTTGAGAGTTGGGTTTCCAACCAGATATTTGGGATGATCCCACCTATACTGGGATATCAGGAAACTATGGTCAAGACAGAATCCAAGTCTCCACATTATCAATGTGGCCACCATTACAGTTGACGCTAACATCCCTCCCCCAAAGCACTGGTCTGTGGAGATGGGTGCTCAATCAGTGGAGTAGGATTCCATTCACCGATGCATCCAGGAGTAGCCTGACATCTGATGATTGTCAAAGAAAGGTGTGGAAGCAGCAGGAAACTATGAGGCTTCAAAAAGAAAGTTACCCATTACTATGACAGACTGAATAACTTTTACTATATGCTCGATACAATTCAAAGTGATGTAGATACTACTTCTCACTACAGTCACCAAGATCTGTAAACAACAATAGCAACATCCCACCAACTGTTCAGTTTCTTGACAATATAAATCTGCCACTCAGTCATGGAACAATTTGAGGACTGCTGTGTGAATTTCCTCTTTGATGGAAAATCTCTTTCCTGCCAGATATCCAACCAGCTTGCTGGAAAGACTGAATGGTCTTCATCAAATTGTTGGCACTGTTTCACTATGACTGGATGCTACATTGCATTGCACCTCATTTGGGCCATACACTGCCAGAATTTCATGGCGAATTTGTGTGCAATTTAGATGTTTTGCCAACAAGAACCATACTGTTCCTTGTACTTCAACTTAGGAGTGCCATTTCACTCCCACAATGTGATGAACCTGTTGTCCATACTGCAGCAGAATTGTCTCTGGAGGAAATCGGGAACATGCATACTCTTCCAACAGTGTGCCGTGCCTGTTGCGTAATGGTCTTAGCATGAGATGATGTGTAACTTAATTTCAGAAGTCCTTATACCTCAAGTATGTCTCTTGAATGAATCAATAACCATCCAGGACCATGTCTTGAGCAATTCTTTTGGATTAGTGCTCATTGTGTAGAAGCAGAAGAAGATACACACATGAATGCGAGTCAGGAGGCAACGGTTCAAATCTGTGTCCAACCTTTGCTCAAGTTAAAGAAATTATGCCTTCCCTCTGCAACAGAAAATTCTCTGGAATTAAGCAATGCTAACCTGCATTTTGTTCTGTAAGTAGTGCAACATTCTTTAATAATTCTCCTGATACTGTGTTACTATCACATTTTTACTGTTAAATGATGTTTGCTGATCTCACTTGATGATGGGGTGGTATTGTCAACCAATATCCCTCTGGAAATTTATACAGTGAGATAATCACAAGCCTATTTGGTCCCAGGTAGGGAGATTGGGGCCCACCCAAACAGAACCCTGCTTGCCTCAGTACAGCATATTCCATAGCAGTTACTCAGTAATGATTGTTTCACTTGAATAGCCAATCCCCTCAACCCTTATTGACAAATGGTGCATCTTCAAAATTATTTTTCTCCTACAATTTTCACAGTTGAGCCAATAAAGTCAAAATCCCATCCGCTATGACGTACAATGTTCCATTACTGTGTCATTGTATGGTAGGCAAAAGCACGTCCAGAGCTTCGAGTAGCAATGGACTGTTCCCCAGCTCATGAAATCCATATTTGACAAATGTGCACCCAGTCAATGAGACTGATCTCATCAAGATGTTCAGCATTTGTCATGACCCAAAAATCAAAAGTGGCATAAAGAATAATGATGGTGTAGCACGCATTTAACATGCACCCTGCCCCCCCACCAAGTGTTTTCTGGAAGTTGAGGAAGACAATTGTTAACCTGAGAGCTATTATTGTCTGCTTTTCTGGGGTTATCATTGCACAGCATTAGTTCATGCTGACTATTTACTGAACTTTGTTGCTTTTTGTTTCAGTCTCAATCTTCAACAAAATTTTATATGTGTGACCCAGCCACATATGAGGAGCTTATATGCAAAGGCAAACATGTCTGGAATTTAAAATAAATGAGACACAGGATAAGCAGAACCTAAATAATCATACAATTTAAGTGAAATCAAACATTAGCCAAGATACAAGCCTATGAAAATACGTGGGTGTCCACATACACATTTTGTGTGAAGAATAACTAATCCATTAGATCCAGTAGTGTGATTTCCATTCCAGTCACACTGTTGTTCTCATGCAGAGCAACAGTTTGTGCTTCTGTGCTCCCTCATAATATGTTGCATAGTGCTAATAATTATTATTACAAGGACACAGTTACTTATCCACTGACTGCATTTTTGATAGAATAGGAAAACTTCTAAGAAAAAGGCCAACAATTGTAACAAAAGAGGAATACAACGAGATCTACAATCAGTGACTGAGCTAAGAAACCTTGCTGACTGATATGAAATCCCTATCTAAGTGCCTTCAAGATCTACATTACATATGTGAAATAAAATGTATTTCCATACACAAGTACAAAGCTATGGGAAACACTCGTACTGATGTTAAAACAACTGCGTTCTAGAAGTCCCAGCTAGATGTAAAAGAGCAGATGAACCATTACAAAACCCTTTCCTTGGACAAAAGCCAAAGTACTTTTCAGCCATGCAGTCTAAGATAACAGGAAAAAAGATGTTGATGGTTTACAGTAAACTATTTTTTAAGAAGACTGGAGAAATCACTAGGAGTTAAGTTGGAACACAACCATCACTGATGATATTTCCATGTTGCTTGTGATTGTTAAGAAAACTGTTCTGGTTTCCATGTTTAAATGTAACACTTATGTCAAAGAATATTTCTAAAGATAGTTAATGCCACAGTTACATCATTTTATTCTGGTATGGTGATCTGAAACATTTTAAATACTTGTGAAGTAACAATGAAACCTGAAATTTGAACAAAAGAGTGAAAACTAATATTAGTGCTACAGTGGCCAATTTACAATTTTTTTCTATGAAATCACATACTACACTATAAAAATATGTGAAATGATATGCTATAACAAGCATTATACAGCAAGAGGTAAGTTATTTTGAAAGAAAGAAGATTTTTGCTTTTGAATATCACTCATGGTTCATGTAATGAGAACATCTCCAAACTTAAATGTGCTTTTTAAAGGAATATTTTCATTTTATGTTTGATTTACGGTATGAACTGCCTTTTGGCCTAAAAGTAAAAGGCACTCACATTGCAATATGCTATTTTCATTCTTATGTATGCCCAAAATAAGTTTCATGTTGACTGTGAAAAATTGCATTTAGAAGATAAGTTCATTTTTGGATGTCACCTTCTCATCATTTGCTTGGGCCTTTGTCCCACTTCAACATGGGGTCGGCAATGTTAGTGTCAGAGGGTTGCCAGATGCCCTTCCTGTCGCCATCACGTACCCCCCAGGACAGAAGTAATGTACCTTAGCTGTCTGCGTCTAGTATGAGCCACTAAATAGTGCGAATGTTTTTCAAGTGTGTGCAAGTTGTGTAACTGAGGTGGTACATGGGGACCATCCCAGTACTCACATTATGGAATGTGGAAAACTGCCTAAAAACCACATCCAGGCTTGCTGGCACACCGACCCTCATTGTTAACCTGCTGGGCTGATCCAGTCCGGTGCCGGCGCGCATACCCAAGTCCAGGAAGCAGCGCTTCAGTGCTCGTGGCTAACCTGTTGGTTCCGTCTCAGAAATTCATCTATGGAATAGCACTTGTCAACTTTCATCATCAGCCAGCACCTTGTTAATTAAAGGGAGGTGGTCAAATATTTTTATGGCTGCATGCTATGCGACTTTCTGTACTACAACAAGATTAAGTCCCACTGTTTTTCTTCCTAGTATTGTATTTATGAATCCTAGTATTATTTTCAAATTGTGCTGATCCTTCACAGAAAACTTCGTAAGAGTGTATGTGTTGTGAGGCTACCTAATTTCCTTATCTATGTGAAGTCTGAGGATAGGCACTGTGCATTTGTGTGTGTGTGTGTGTGTGTGTGTGTGTGTGTGTGTGTGAGTGTGTGTGAGTGTGTGCGTGCGTGTAGGGGGAGGAGTGGGGGGGATTGGGGGGGGGGGGGGGCACAGACCCACATAACCCATATGACATCAATGAAAGAAGGAAGTTAAATTTACTAATGCTGTCATTGCCACTTATGGCAATCACATTTAGAGCAAATTTTGCTGCACTCAGTTGTTTCAAAAGTTCCCTAATATGCGATTTATAATTCAGGTTCTCATCACTATGTACCCCCAGGTATTTTTAACAATCAGTTTGCACATATTTCTTTTCCATTATGCTTTTTTATTAGTGATGATTTGTCTTTCCTTCTAAAAAACCGAACAAGATCCCTTTTATTTGTAAATGAAGTGCTAGACCATTTATTGAGAACCAATGAATGACACTTTTGAGTATTTCATTTATTGCTCCATCCTTTATCAGCAAAGTTTCAGACAATTACCCTTCATCAAATTCATGTTGGGGACCTAGAGAAGACAATTCTGGTCTACAAAGGGTGTCACAATACACAAGTGTTAACTGTGTTCTTTGATGCTTCAACAGACTGTTATCCATAATATAGGCCAGCTTTATGTACATTTGCCTTGCAACCATTCCAGAAAATGGGAATGGTGTGTCCTTTCCAGTCACATGGAATGACTTGTTGCTCCAGTGATTTACAATAAACTGACACAAGAGGAGGGTTCAGTTCTCACATGAAATTTACACTGAATTGACATCTCATGTTAGTTTCAGTTAGCTTATATCTGACGAGTGATAATAGTTGATATTTCCATTTGATGCATATGAAGTGACAAAAGAAAATTAGTAACAGGGCTGGGATACAAACACGAGTCTCCTCTCGGTATTCCCTCGAAACTCTAACAGCACTGCACGGCCTCTCAGATTAGATTAATTATTTATTCCATAGACCCACAAAAGAGGGGATCCACCTGGGTGTGGAACATGTCCAACAGTATTGGAATAGTACCTCAGAATCAAATGAAACAGGAGATCCTGCCTGAAACCCAGCTACAGCTGCTTCAATTAAATGAAACTATATGGTTCCACCTCCCCCCCATGAACCTTGGACCTTGCCGTTGGTGGGAAGGCTTGCGAGCCTCGGCAATACAGATGGACGTACCGTAGGTGCAACCATACAACCAGATCTCCCTGCTGTGAAGAGCAAATACTTAACAACATTTCGCATTGCAAATAAATTACTCCACAGTGAACATAATGAATATAAGAGTATCAATCAAAAGAAGCACCTAGCAAAAGAAAGAAGTATTTCCTAATAACTCGAATAGTCACAATGCTGGGATTGGTGGTTCCGATCCAACTAAATGACCCTCGATGGTAGAACAAACATAGCAGTCATCAAACTGAATCGCCCTGCTGACAGAGAAGAAACATGTACCACAATTTGTGCAGCACATTGATATTTTTAGTGACCACTGGACTAAGATTTTGGATAATATAAAGCAAATGAAGGAGATATCTAAACAAGAAGATTTATCACATTCCGAACATCCCTTACTCATTAACGTTAATATGGTCTCCCATATGCACAAAAAACCCATTGAATGGAGAATCTGCTTTGTGGCCATACAACCAGCTGACCCTGCTGTAAAGAACAAACACTTAACCACATTTCACGATTCAAATGCATTACTCCACTGTGAAATTGAGGAATATAAGTGATAAGGGTATCAATCAAAAGAAGCACCTAGAAAAAGAAAGAAATCTTTCCCAATAACTCCAATAGACAGAATGCTGGGAGTGGTGGTTCTTATCCGACAAAATCACACTCGATGGTAGAACAAACATAGCAGTCATCGAACGGATTCTCCCTGCTGAGAGGAGAGAAACATGTACCACAATTTGTGCAGCACATTGATTATTTTTAGTGACCATTGGAATAAGATTTTTAAATGTATAAAGCAAATGAAGGCGATACCTAAGGAAGAACATTTATCACATTCCGAACATCTGTTATTCAGTAAGGTGCATGTGGTGTCCCATCTGCACCAAAAACGTATTGAACGGAGAATCGGCTTTGTGGCCATAACACCAGATAACCCTGCTGTAAAGAAAAAACACTTAACCAAATTTCACGATTCAAATACATTACTCCACTGTGAAATTGATGAATATAAGTTGATGTGTCGGCAGCTGGGCCAACACCTTGTAGATCGAAGTGACCTAATGCACGCTAAACTAACGCAGACGGGCGTGAAGTACTGGAACAGGATAAGTAATTAATGCTTTGAAGAAAAGTACGTAGCTGGAATAATATACTTAACTTTAATATTTGGTGTTGTGGTACATCGCACAAAGGAGACTTTAATTAAAATCACTGTAAGTCTAAGGCGCCTTGCTAGGTCGTAGCTATGGACTAAGCTGAAGGCTATTCTATCTGTCTCTCGGCAAAGGAGAGGAAGGCTTCGTATGTCTAGTCGCAAGCAATGTCGTCCGTACAACTGGGCGAGGTCTCCTCAGTCTCCCAAGACCTGCCCTGTGGTGGCGCTAGGTTTGCGATCACACAGTGGCGACACGCGGGTCCGACATGTACTAAGAACCGCGGCCGATTTAAGTTACCACCTAGCAAGTGTGGTGTCTGGCTGTGACACCACATAAGTGATAGCGGTATCGATCAAAAGAAGCACCTAGCAAAACAAAGTAGTCTCTTCCAATAACTCTCCAATAGACAGAATGCTGGGAGTGGTGGTTCTTATATGACAAAATCACACTCAATGGTAGAACAAACATAGCAGTCATTAAACCGAATATCCGCGCTGAGAGGGTAGAAACACGAACCACAATTTGTGCAGCACAATGATTATTTTTAGTGACCACTGGAATAAGATTTTTAAAAATATAAAACAAATGAAGGAGATACCTAAACAAGAAGATTTATCACATTCTGAACATCCCATATTCAGTAAGGTGCATGTCATCTCCCATATGCCAAAAAACCCATTGAATGGAGAATCTGGTTTGAAGCAATACAACCAGCTGACCCTGCTGTAAGGAACAAACACTTAACCACATTTCACGATTCAAATGCATTACTCCACTGTGTAATTGATGAAAATAAGTGATAAGGGTATCAATCAAAAGAATCCCATAGCAAAAGGTAGAAGTGTTTCCTAGTAACTCCAATAGTCAGAATGCTGGGATTGGTGGTTCCCATCCAACAAAATCACACTCGGTGGTAGAACAAACATAGCAGTCATCAAACAGAATCTCCCTACTGAGAGGGAAGAAACATGTACCACAATTTGTGCAGCACATTGATTATTTCTAGTGACCATTGGAATAAGATTTTTAAACATATAAAGCTAATGAAGGAGATACCTGAACAAGAAGATTTATCACATTCCGAACATCCGTTATTCAGTAAGGTGCATGTGGTGTCCCATCTGCACCAAAGTCCCATTGAATAGAGAATCTGCTTTGTCGCCATACCACCAGATAACCCTGCTGTAAAGAACAAACACTTAACCACATTTCACAATTCAAATACATTACTCCACTGTGAAATTGCTGAATATAAGTGATAGCGGTATAAATCAAAAGAAGCACATAGCAAAAGGAAGAAGTCTTTACTAATAACTCCTAAGTCAGAATGCAGGGAGTGGTGGTTCCCATCAAACAAAATCACACTCGATGGTAGAACAAACATAGCAGTCATCAAACAGAATCTCCCTACTGAGAGGGAAGAAACATGTACCACAATTTGTGCAGCACATTGATTATTTCTAGTGACCATTGGAATAAGATTTTTAAACATATAAAGCTAATGAAGGAGATACCTGAACACGAAGATTTATCACATTCCGAACATCCGTTATTCAGTAAGGTGCATGTGGTGTCCCATCTGCACCAAAGTTCCATTGAATAGAGAATCTGCTTTGTGGCCATACCACCAGATAACCCTGCTGTAAAGAACAAACACTTAACCACATTTCACGATTCAAATACATTACTCCACCTTGAAATTGATGAATATAAGTGATAAGGGTATCAATCAAAAGAAGCACCTAGCAAAAGAAAGAAGTCTTTCCCAATAACTCCAATAGACAGAATGCTGGGAGTGGTGGTTCTTATCTGACAAAATCACACTCGATGGTAGAACAAACATAGCAGTCATCAAACGGATTCTCCCTGCTGAGAGGAGAGAAACATGTACCACAATTTGTGCAGCTCATTGATTATTTTTAGTGACCATTGGAATAAGATTTTTAAATGTATAAAGCAAATGAAGGCGATACCTAAGGAAGAACATTTATCACATTCCGAACATGCGCTATTCAGTAAGGTGCATGTGGTGTCCCATCTGCACGAAAAACGTATTGAATGGAGAATCGGCTTTGTGGCCATACCACCAGATAACCCTGCTGTAAAGAACAAACACTAAACCACATTTCATGATTCAAATACATTACTCCACTGTGAAATTGTTGAATATAAGTGATAGCGGTATCGATCAAAAGAAGCACCTAGCAAAAGAAAGAAGTCTCTTCCAATAACTCCAATAGACAGAATGCTGGGAGTGGTGGTTCTTATCTGACAAAATCACACTCAATGATAGAAAAAACAGAGCAGTCATCAAACCGAATATCCGCGCTGAGAGGGAAGAAACTCGAACCACAATTTGTGCAGCACATTGATTATTTCTAGTGACCACTGGAATAAGATTTTTAAAAATATAAAACAAATGAAGGAGATACCTAAACAAAAAGATTTATCACATTCTGAACATCCCCTATTCAGTAAGGTGCATGTCATCTCCCATATGCCAAAAAACCCATTGAATGGAGAATCTGGATTGAGCCCATACAACCAGCTGACCCTGCTGTAAAGAACAAACACTTAACCACATTTCACAATTCAAATGCATTACTCCACTGTGTAATTGATGAAAATAAGTGATAAGGGTATCAATCAAAAGAATCCCCTAGCAAAAGGTAGAAGTGTTTCCTAGTAACTCCAATAGTCAGAATGCTGGGAGTGGTGGTTCCCATCCAACAAAATCACACTCGATGGTAGTACAAACAGAGCAGTCATCAAACAGAATCTCCATGGTGAGAGGGAAGAAACATGTACCACAATTTGTCCAGCACATTGATTATTTCTAGTGACCATTGGAATAAGATTTTTAAACATATAAAGCGAATGAAGGAGATACCTAAACAAGTAGATTTATCACATTCTGAACATCCGTTATTCAGTAAGGTGCATGTGTTGTCCCATCTGCACCAAAAACCCATTGATGGAGAATCTGCTTTGTGGCCATACCACCAGATATCCATGTATTAAAGAACAAACACTTAACCACATTTCACGATTCAAATACATTACACAACTGTGAAACTGATGAATAAAAGTGCTAACGGTATCAATTAAAAGAAGCACCGAGCAAATGAAAGAAGTGTTGCCCAATAACTCCAATAGATAGAATGCTGGGAGTGGTGGTTATTATCCGACAAATTCACACTCGATGGTAGAACAAACATAGCAGTCATCAAACGGAGTCTCCCTGCTGAGAGGGAAGAAACATGTACAACAATTTTAGCAGCACATTGATTATTTTTAGTGACCATTGGAATAAGATTTTTAAACATATAAAGCATGTGAAGGAGATAACTAAACAAGAAGATTTATCAAATTCCAAACATCGGTTATTCATTAAGGTGCATGAGGTGTTCCATCTGTACCAAAAACCCATTGAATCGAGAATCTGCTTTGTGGCCATACCACCAGATAAACCTGCTGTAAAGAAGAAACACTTAACCACATTTCACGATGCAAATACATTACTGCACTGTGAAATTGATGAATAAAAGTGATAGCGGTATCGATCAAAAGAAGCACCTAGCAAAAGGTAGAAGTGTTTCCTAGTAACTCCAATAGTCAGAATGCTGGGAGTGGTGGTTCCCATCCAACAAAATCACACTCGATGGTAGTACAAACAGAGCAGTCATCAAACAGAATCTCCATGCTGAGAGGGAAGAAACATGTACCACAATTTGTCCAGCACATTGATTATTTCTAGTGACCATTGGAATAAGATTTTTAAACATATAAAGCGAATGAAGGAGATACCTAAACAAGTAGATTTATCACATTCTGAACATCCGTTATTCAGTAAGGTGCATGTGGTGTCCCATCTGCACCAAAAACCCATTGAATGGAGAATCTGCTTTGTGGCCATACAACCAGCTGACCCTGCTGCAAAATACAAACACTTAACAACATTTCACGATTCAAATACATTACTGCACTGTGAAATTGATGAATATAAGTGATAAGGGTATCAATCAAATGATGCACCTAGCAAAAGAAAAAAGTCTATACCAATAACTCCAATAGACAGAATGCTGGGAGTGGTGGGTGTTATCCAACAAAATCACACTCGATGGTAGAACAAACATAGCAGTCATCAAACGGAGTCTCCCTGCTGAGAGGGAAGAAACATGTACAACAATTTTAGCAGCACATTGATTATTTTTAGTGACCATTGGAATAAGATTTTTAAACATATAAAGCATGTGAAGGAGATAACTAAACAAGAAGATTTATCAAATTCCAAACATCGGTTATTCATTAAGGTGCATGAGGTGTTCCATCTGTACCAAAAACCCATTGAATCGAGAATCTGCTTTGTGGCCATACCACCAGATAAACCTGCTGTAAAGAAGAAAAACTTAACCACATTTCACGATGCAAATACATTACTCCACTGTGAAATTGATGAATATAAGTGATAAGGGTATCAATCAAAAGAAGCACCTAGCAAAAGGTAGAAGTGTTTCCTAGTAACTCCAATAGTCAGAATGCTGGGAGTGGTGGTTCCCATCCAACAAAATCACACTCGATGGTAGTACAAACAGAGCAGTCATCAAACAGAATCTCCATGCTGAGAGGGAAGAAACATGTACCACAATTTGTCCAGCACATTGATTATTTCTAGTGACCATTGGAATAAGATTTTTAAACATATAAAGCGAATGAAGGAGATACCTAAACAAGTAGATTTATCACATTCTGAACATCCGTTATTCAGTAAGGTGCATGTGGTGTCCCATCTGCACCAAAAACCCATTGAATGGAGAATCTGCTTTGTGGCCATACAACCAGCTGACCCTGCTGCAAAATACAAACACTTAACAACATTTCACGATTCAAATACATTACTCCACTGTGAAATTGTTGAATAAAAGTGATAGCGGTATCGATCAAAAGAAGCACCTAGCAAAAGAAAGAAGTCTCTTTCAATAACTCCAATAGACAGAATGCTGGGAGTGGTGGTTCTTATCTGACAAAATCACACTCAATGATAGAACAAACATAGCAGTCATCAAACCGAATATCCGTGCTGAGAGGGAAGAAACTCGAACCACAATTTGTGCAGCACATTGATTATTTCTAGTGACCACTGGAATAAGATTTTTAAAAATATAAAACAAATGAAGGAGTTACCTAAACAAGATGATTTATCACATTCTGAACATCCCCTATGCAGTAAGGTGCATGTCATTTCCCATATGCCAAAAAACCCATTGAATGGAGAATCTGGATTGAGCCCATACAACCAGCTGACCCTGCTGTGAAGAACAAAAACTTAACCACATTTCACGATTCAAATGCATTACTCCACTGTGTAATTGATGAAAATAAGTGATAAGGGTATCAATCAAAAGAATCCCCTAGCAAAAGGTAGAAGTGTTTCCTAGTAACTCCAATAGTCAGAATGCTGGGAGTGGTGGTTCCCATCCAACAAAATCACACTCGATGGTAGAACAAACACAGCAGTCATCAAACAGAATCTCCATGCTGAGAGGGAAGAAACATGTACCACAATTTGTCCAGCACACTGATTATTTCTAGTGACCATTGGAATAAGATTTGTAAACATATAAAGCGAATGAAGGAGATACCTAAACAAGTAGATTTATCACATTCTGAACATCCGTTATTCAGTAAGGTGCATGTGTTGTCCCATCTGCACCAAAAACCCATTGATGGAGAATCTGCTTTGTGGCCATACCACCAGATATCCATGTATTAAAGAACAAACACTTAACCACATTTCACGATTCAAATACATTACACAACTGTGAAACTGATGAATAAAAGTGCTAACGGTATCAATTAAAAGAAGCACCGAGCAAATGAAAGAAGTGTTGCCCAATAACTCCAATAGATAGAATGCTGGGAGTGGTGGTTATTATCCGACAAATTCACACTCGATGGTAGAACAAACATAACAGTCATCAAACAGAATCCCCCACTGAGAGGGAAGAATCATGTACCACAATTTTTGCAGCACATTGATTATTTCTAGTGACCACTGGAATAAGATTTTTAAAAATATAAAGCAAATGATGGAGATACCTAGACAAGAAGATTTCCACATTCCGAACATACATTATTCTGTAAGGTGCATGTGGTGTCCCATCTGCACCAAAACCCCATTGAATGGAGAATCTGCTGTTGTGGCCATACAACCTGCTGACCCTGCTGTAAAGTACAAACACTTAACCACATTTCACGATTAAAATACATTACTCCACCGTGAAATTGATCAATATAAGTGATAACGGTATCAATCAAATGAAGCACCTTGCAAAAGAAAGAAGTCTTTCCCAATAACTCCAAAAGACAGAATGCTGGCAGTAATGGTTCTTATCAGACAAAACCACACTCGATGGTAGAACAACAGAGCAGTCATCAAACAGAATCTCCAGGCTGAGAGGGAAGAAACATGTACCACAATTTGTGCAGCACATTGATTATTTCTAGTGACCATTGGAATAAGATTTTTAAAAATATAAAGCAAATGAAGGAGATACCTAGACAAGAAGATTTACCACATTCCGAACATCCATTATTCTGTAAGGTGCATGTGGTGTTCCATCTGCACCAAAAACCCATTGAATGGAGAATTGGCTTTGTGGCCATACAACCAGCTGACCCTGCTGTAAAGAATAAACACTTAACCACATTTCACGATTCAAATACAATACATTACTCCACTCTGAAATTGATGAATATAAGTGATAACGATATCAGTCAAAAGAAGCACCTAGCAAAAGAAAGAAGTCTTTCCCAATAACTCCAATAGACAGAATGCTGGGAGTGATGGTTCTTATCAGACAAAATCACACTCAATGGTAGAGCAAACATAGCAGTCATCAAACGGAATCTCCCTGCTGAGAGGGAAGAAACATTTACCACAATTTGTGCAGCACATTTGTTATTTTTTGTGACCATTGGAATAAGATTTTTACATATATAAAGCAAATGAAGGAGATACCTAAACAAGAAGATTTATCACATTCTGAACATCCCCTATTCAGTAAGGTGCATGTCATCTCCCATATGCCAAAAAACCCATTGAATGGAGAATCTGGATTGAGGCCATACAACCAGCTGACCCTGCTGTAAAGAACAAACACTTAACCACATTTCACAATTCAAATGCATTACTCCACTGTGTAATTGATGAATATAAGTGATAACGGTATCAATCAAAAGAAGCACCTAGCAAAAGAATGAAGTCTTTCCTAATAACTCCAATAGTCAGAATGCTGGGAGTGGTGGTTCTTATCCGACAAAATCACAGTCGATGGTAGAACGAACATAGCAGTCATCAAACGGATTCTCCCTGCTGAGAGGAGAGAACCATGTACCACAATTTGTGCAGCTCATTGATTATTTTTAGTGACCATTGGGATAAGATTTTTAAATGTATAAAGCAAATGAAGGCGATACCTAAGGAAGAACATTTATCACATTCCGAACATGCGCTATTCAGTAAGGTGCATGTGGTGTCCCATCTGCACCAAAAACGTATTGAATGGAAAATCGACTTTGTGGCCATACCACCAGATAACCCTGCTGTAAAGAACAAACACTTAACCACATTTCACGATTCACATACATTACTCCACTATGAAATTGTTGAATAAAAGTGATAGCGGTATCGATCAAAAGAAGCACCTAGCAAAGGAAAGAGGTCTCTTCCAATAACTCCAATAGACAGAATGCTGGGAGTGGTGGTTCTTATCTGACAAAATCACACTCAATGATAGAACAAACATAGCAGTCATCAAACCGAATATCCGTGCTGAGAGGGAAGAAACTCGAACCACAATTTGTGCAGCACATTGATAATTTCTAGTGACCATTGGAATAAGATTTTTAAATATATAAAGCAAATGAAGGAGATACCTAATCAAGAAGATTTGTCACATTCCGAAAATCTGTTATTCAGTTAGGTGCATGTGGTGTCCCATAAGCACAAAAACCCGTTGAATGGAGAATATGCTTTGTGGTCATACAAGCAGTTGACACTGCAGTAAAGAACAAACACTTAACCACATTTCACGTTTCAAATACATTACTCCACTGTGAAATTGATGAATAAAAGTGATAACGGTATCAATCAAAAGATGTACCTAGCAAAAGAAAAAAGTATTTCCCAATAACTCCAATAGACAGAATGCTGGGAGTGATGGTTCTTATCCAACAAAATCACACTCGATGATAGAACAAACATAGTAGTCAACCAACGGAATTTCCCTGCTGAGAGGAAAGAAACATGTACCGTAATTTGTGCAGCACATTGATTAATTTTAGTGACCATTGGAGTAAAATTTTTAAAATATAAAGCAAATGAAGGAGATTTCTAAACAACAAGATTTATCAAATTCGAGACATCCGTTTTTCAGTAAGGTGCATGTGGTGCCCCATATGCACATCAAACCCGTTGAATGGAGAATCTGCTTTGTGGCCATACAACCAGATGACCCTCCATTTAAGAACAAACACTTAACCACATTTCACGACACACATACATTACTCAGCTGTGAAATTGATGAATATAAGTGATAACGGTATCAATCAAAAGAAGCACCTAGCAAAAGATTGAAGTCTTTCCTAATAACTCCAATAGTCAGTATGGTGGGAGTGGTGGTTCCCATCCAACAAAATCACACTCGATAGTAGAACAAACATAGCAGTCATCAAACGGAATCTCCCTGCTGACAGGGGAGAAACATGTACCACAATTTGTGCAGCAAATTGATTATTTTTAGTGACCATTGGAATAAGATTTTTAAATATATAAAGCAAATGAAGGAGATACCTAATCAAGAAGATTTATCACATTCCGAAAATCTGTTATTCAGCCAGATGCATGTGGTGTCTCATAAGCACAAAAAACCCGTTGAATGGAGAATCTGCTTTGTGGCCATACAACCAGATGACCCTGCTGTAAAGAACAAACACTTAACCACATTTCATGATTCAAATACATTACTCCACTGTGAAATTGATGAATATAAGTGATAAAGGTATCAATCAAGAGAAGCACCTAGCAAAAGAAAGAAGTCTTTGCTAATAACTCCAATAATCAGAATGCTGAGAGTGGTGGTTCCCATTGACCAAAATCACACTCGATGGTAGAACAAACATAGCAGTAATGAAACGGGATCTCCCTGCTGAGAGGGAAGAAACATGTACCACAATTTGTGCAGAACACTGATTATTTTTTGTGACCATTGGAATAAGATTTTTAAAAATATAAAGCAAATGAAGGAGATACTTAAACAAGAAGACTTATCACATTCCGAACATCTGTTATTCAGTAGGGTGCATGTGATGTCCCATATGCACAAAAAAACAATTGAATGGAGAAACTTCTTTGTGGCCATACAACAAGATGACCCTGGTGTTAAGAACAAACACTTAACCACATTTCACGATTCAAATACATTACTCCACTGTGAAATTGATGAATATAAGTGTTAACGGTATCAATCAAAAGAAGCACCTAGCAAGACAAAGAAGTCTTTCCTAATAACTCCAATAGTAAGAATGCTGGCAGAGATGGTTCCCATCCAACAAAATCACACTCGATGGTAGAACAAACAGAGCAGTCATCAAACGGAATCTCCCTGCTGGGAGGGAAGAAACATGTACCACAATTTGTGCAGCACATTGATTATTATTAGTGACCATTGGAATTAAATCTTTAAACATATAAAGCAAATGAAGGAGATACCTAAACAATAAGATTTATCAAATTCCGAACATCCATTATTCAGTAAGGTGCATGTGGTGTCCCATATGCACAAAAAAACCGTTGAATGGAAAATCTGCTTTGTGGCCATACAACCAGATGACCCTGCTGTAAAGAACAAACACTTAACCACATTTCACGTCTCAAATATATTACTCCACTGTGAAATTGATGAATATAAATGATAACGGTATCAATCAAGAGAAGCACCTAACAAAAGAAATAAGTCTTTTTCTAATGACTCCAAAAGTTAGATTGCTGGGAGTGGTGGTTCCCATTGACCAAAATCACACTCGATGGTAGAACAAACATAGCAATCATCAAACGGAATCTCCCTGCTGAGAGGGAAGAAACATGTACCACTATTTGTCCACCAAATTGATTATATTTAGTGAGCATTGGAATGAGATTTTGTATAATATAAAGCAACTGAAGGAGATACCTAAACAAGAAGATTTATCACAATCCGAACATCTGTTATTCAGTAAGGTGCATGTGGTTTCCCATAAGCACAAAAAACCCGTTGGGTGGAGAATCTGCTTTGTGGCCATACAACCAGATGACCCTGCTGTAAAGAACAAACACTTAACCACATTTCACGATTCAAATACATTACTCCACTGTGAAATTGATGAATATAAGTGATAACGGTATCAATCAAAAGAAGCACCTTTCAAAAGAAAGTAGTCTTTCCTAATAACTCCAATAGTCAGAATGCTGGGTGTGGTGTTTCCCATCCAACAAAATCACACTCGATGGTAGAACAAACATAGCAGTCATCAAATGGAATCTCCCTGCTGAGAGGGAAGATACATGTACCACAATTTTTGCAGCACATTGATTATTATTAGTGACCATTGGAATAAGATTTTTCATAATATAAAGCAAATGAAAGAGATACCTAAAGAAGAACATTTATCACATTCCGAACAGCCGTTATTCAGTAATGTGCATGTGACGTCCCATATGCACAAAACACCCATTGAATGGAGAATCTGCTTTGTAGCGATACAACCAGATGACCCTGCTGTAAAAAAAACACTTAACCACATTTCATGACACAAATACGTTACTCCACTGTGAAATTGATGAATATAAGTGATATCGGTGTCAATCAAAAGAAGCACCTGCAAAAGAAAGAAGTCTTTCCTAATAACTCCAATAGTCAGAATGTTTGGGGTGGTGGTTCCCATCCAACAAAATCACACTTGATGGTAGAACAAACATAGCAGGCATCAAACGGAATCTGCCTGCTGAGAGGGAAGAAACATGTACCACAATTTGTGCAGCACATTGATTATTATTAGTGACCATTGGAATAAGAATTTGCATAATATAAAGCAAATGAAGGAGATACCTAAACAACAAGATCTATCACATTCCGAACATCCGTTATTCAGTAAGGTCCATGTGGTATCCCATATGCACAAAAAACCTGTTGAATGGAGAATCTGCTTTGTGGTCATACAACCAGATGACCGTCCTGTTAAGAACAAACAATTAACCACATTTCACAATTCAAATACATTACTCCACTGTGAAATTGATGAATATGAGTGGAACGGTATCAATCAAAAGAAGCACCTAGCAAGACAAAGAAGTCTTTCCTAATAACTCCAATATTCAGAATGTTTGGGGTGGTGGTTCCCATCCAACAAAATCACACTCGATGGTTGAACAAAAATAGCAGTCATCAAACGAAATTTCCCTGCTGAGAGGGAAGAAACATGTACCACAATTTGTGCAGCATATTGATTATTTTTAGTGACCATTGGAAAAGATTTTGCATAATATAAAGCAAATGAAGGAGATACCTAAACAAGACGATTTATCACATTCCGAATATTCGTTATTCGATAGGGTGCATGTGGAGCCCCATATGCACAAAAACCAATTGAATGGAGAATCTGCTTTGTGGCCATACAACCAGATGACCGTCCTGTTAAGAACAAACATTTAACCACATTTCACCACACAAATACATTACTCCACTGTGAAATTGATGAATATAAGTGATAACGGTATCAATCAAGAGAAGCACCCAGCAAAAGAAAGAAGTCTTTGCTAATATCTCCAATAGTCAGAACGCTGGGAGTGGTGGTTCTTATCCAACAAAATCACACTGGATGGTAGAACAAACATAGCAGTCATCAAACGGAATCTCCCTGCTGAGAGGGAAGAAACATGTACCACAATTTGTGCAGCACACTGATTATTTTTAGTGACCATTGGAATAGTATTTTTTAAAATATATAGCAACTGAAGGAGATACCTAAACAAGAAGATTTATCACATTCCGAAGATCTGTTATTCAGTAGCGTGCATGTGAAGTCCCATATGCACAAAAAAACCACTGAATGGAGAATCTGGTTTGAGGCCATACAACCAGATGACCCTGCTGTTAAGAACAAACACTTAACCACATTTCACGATTCAAATACATTACTCCACTGTGTAATTGATGAATATAAGTGATAACGGTATCAATCAATAGAAGCACCTAGCAAAAGAAAGAAGTCATTCCTTATGACTCCAATAGTCAGAATGCTGGGAGTGGTGGTTCCCATCCAACAAAATCACACTCAATGGTAGAACAAACATAGCAGTCATCAAATGGAATTTCCCTGCTGAGAGGGAAGAAACATGTACCACATTTTGTGCATCACATTGATTATTTTTAGTGACCATAGGAATAAGATTATTAAAAATATAAAGCAAATGAGGGAGTTACCTAAACAAGAAGATTTATCACATTCCGAACATCAGTTATTCAGTCAGGTGCATGTGGTGTCCCATATGCACAAAAAACCTGTTGAATGGAGAATCTGCTTTGTGGCCATATAACCAGATGACCCTGCTGTAAAGAACAAACACTTAACCACATTTCACGATTCAAATACATTACTCCACTGTGTAATTGATGAATATAAGTGATAACGGTATCAATCAATAGAAGCACCTAGCAAAAGAAAGAAGTCATTCCTTATGACTCCAATAGTCAGAATGCTGCGAGTGGTGGTTCCCATCCAACAACTCACACTCGATGGTAGAACAAACATAGCAGTCATCAAACGGAATCTCCCTGCTGAGGGGGAAGAAACATGTACCCCAATTTGGCCAGCACATTGATTATTTTTAGTGACCATTGGAATAACATTTTGCATTATATAAAGCAAGTGAAGGAGATACCTAAACAAGAAGATTTATCACATTCTGAAAATCCGTTATTCAGTGGGGCGCATGTGAAGTCCCATATGCACAAAAAAAACCTTTGAGTGGAGGATCTGCTTTGTGGCCATACAACCAGACAACCCGGCTGTAAAGAACAAACACTTAACCACATTTCATGATTCAAATACATTATTCCACTGTGAAATTGATGAATATAAAGACTAACGGCATCAATCAAAAGATGCACCTAGCAAAAGAAAGAAGGCTTTCCTAATGACCCCAATAGTCAGAATGCTGGGATTGGTGGTTTCCATCCAACAAAATCACACTCGATGGTAGAACAAACATAGCAGTCATCAAACGGAATCTCCCTGCTGAGAGGGAAGAAACATGTACCACAATTTGTGCAGCACATTGATTATTTTTAGTGACCAATGGAATAAGATTTCTTTAAATATAAAGCAAATGAAGGAGATACCTAAACAAGAAGATTTATAACATTCCGAACATCCGTTATTCAGTAAGGTGCATGTGAAGTCCCATATGCACAAAAAACCCATTGAATAGAGCATCTGCTTTCTGGCCATAAAACCAGATGGCCCTGCTGTAAAGAACAAACACTTAACCACATTTCACGTTCGAAATACATCACTACACTGCGAAATTGACGAATATAAGTGATAACGGTATCAATCAAAAGAAGCACCTAGCAAAAGAAAGAAGTCTTTCCTAATACCTCCAATAGGCAGAATGCTGTGAGTGGTGGTTCCCATCCAACAAAATCACACTCGATGGTAGAACAAACATAGCAGTCATCAAACGGAATCTCCCTGCTGAGAGGGAAGAAACATGTACCACAATTTGGCCAGCACATTGATTATTATTAGAGATCATTGGAATAAGGTTTTTTTAAAATATAAAGCAAATGAAGGAGATACCTAAACAAGAGGATTTAAAACATTACGAACATCTGTTACTCAGTAAGGTGCATGTGAAGTCCCATATGCACAAAAAACCCATTTAATGGAGCTTCTGCTTTGTGGCCATACAACCAAATGACCCTGCTGTAAGGAACAAACGATTAACGACATTTCACGATTCAAATACATTACTACACTGTGAAATTGATGAATATAAGTGATAACGGTATCAATCAAAAGAAGCACCTAGCAAAAGAAAGAAGTCTTTCCTAACAACTCCAATAGTCAGAATGCTGGGAGTGGTGGTTCCCATCCAACAAAATCACACACTATGGTAGAAGAAACATAGCAGTCATGAAACGGAATCTCCCTGCTAAGAGGGAAGAAACATGTACCACAATTTGTGCAGCACATTTATTAATTTTAGTGACCATTGGAATAAGATTTTTAAAAATATAAAGCAAATGAAGGAGATACCTAAACAAAAAAATTTATCAGATTCTGATCATCCGTTATTCAGTAAGGTGTATGTGGTGTCCCATATGCACAATAAAACCATTGAATGGAGAATCTGCTTTTTGGCCATACAAACAGATGACCCTGCTGTAAGGAACAAACATTTAACCACATTTCATGACTCAAATACATTACTGCACTGTGAAATTGCTGAATATAAGTGATAACGGTATCAATCAAAAGAAGCACCTAGCAAAAGAAAGAAGTCTTTGCTAATAACTTCAATAGTCAGAATGCTGGGGGTGGTGGTTCCCATCCAACAAAATCGCACTCGATAGGAGAACAATCATAGCAGTCGTCAAACCGAATCTCCCTGCTGAGATGAAACAAACATGTACCACAATTTGTGAAGCACTTTGATTATTTTTAGTTACTATTGGAATAAGATTTTTAAAAATATAAAGCAAATGAAGGAGATACCTAAACAAGAATATTTATCACATTCCGAACATCTGTTATTCAGTAGGGTGAATGTGAAATCCCATATGCACAAAAAAACCATTGAATGGAGAATCTGGTTTGTGGCCATACAACCAGATGACCCTGCTGTTAAGAACAAACACTTAACCACATTTCACGATTCAAATACATTACTCCACTGTGAAATTGATGAATATAATTGATAACAGTATCAATCAAAAGAAGCACCTAGAAAGACAAAGAAGTCTTTCATAATAACTCCAATAGTAACAATGCTGGAAGAGGTGGATCCCATCCAACAAGTCACACTCAATGGTGGAACAAACATAGCAGTCATCAAACAGAATCTCCCTGCTGAGAGGGAAGAAACATGTACCACAATTTGTGCAGCACATTGATTATTGTTAGTGACCATTGGAATAAGATTTTGCGTAATATAACGCAAATGAAGGAGATACCTAAACAAGAAGATTTATCACATTCCGAACATCTGTTATTCAGTAGGGTGAATGTGAAATCCCATATGCACAAAAAAACCATTGAATGGAGAATCTGCTTTGTGGCCATACAACCAGATGACCCTGCTGTTAAGAACAAACACTTAACCACATTTCACGATTCAAATACATTACTCCACTGTGAAATTGATGAATATAATTGATAACAGTATCAATCAAAAGAAGCACCTAGAAAGACAAAGAAGTCTTTCATAATAACTCCAATAGTAACAATGCTGGAAGAGGTGGTTCCCATCCAACAAGTCACACTCAATGGTGGAACAAACATAGCAGTCATCAAACAGAATCTCCCTGCTGAGAGGGAAGAAACATGTACCACAATTTGTGCAGCACGTTGATTATTTTTAGTGACCATTGGAATAACATTTAAAAAAATATAAAGCAAATGAAGGACGTACCTAATCATGAAGATTTATCACATTCCGAAAATCCATTATCCAGTAAGGTGGATGTGAAGTCAGATTTGCAAAAAAAAAAAAAACCATCGAATGGAGAATCTGCTTTATGGCCATACAACCAGATGACACTTGTGTAAAGAAAAACACTTAACCACATTTCACGTCACAAATACATTACTCCGCTGTGAAATTGATGAATATAAGTGATAACAGTCTCAATCAAAAGGAGCACCTAGCAAAAGAAAGAAGTTTTTCCTAATAACTCCAATAGTCAAAATGCTGGGAGTGGTGGTTCCCATCCAACAAAATCACACTCGATGGTAGAAGAAACATAGCAATCATGAAACAGAATCTCCCTGCTGAGAGGAAAGAAACATATACCACAATTTGTGCAGCACATTGAATATTATTAGTGACCATTGGTATAAGAATTTGCATAATATAAAGCAAATGAAGGAGATACCTAAACAAGAAGATGTATCACATTCCGAACATCCGTTATTCAGTAAGATTCATGTGGTGTCCCATATGCACAAAAACCCCTTGAATGGAGAATCTGCTTTGTGGTCATACAACCAGATGACCCTGCTGTAAAGAACAAACAATTAACCACATTTAACGAGTCAAATACATTAATCCCGTGTGAAATTGATGAATAAAAGTGATAACGGTATCAACCAAAAGATGCACCTAGCAGAAGAATGAAGTACTTCCCAATAACTGCAATAGACAGAATGGTGGGAGTAATGGTTCTTATCCAACAAAATCAAACTCGATGGTAGAACAAACATAGCAGTCATCAAACGGAATGTCCCTGCTGAGAGGGAAGAAACATGTACCACAATTTGTGCAGCACATTTATTATTTTTAGTGACCATTGGAATAAAATTTTTAAAATATAAAGCAACAAGATTTATCAAATTCCGAACATCCGTTATTCAGTAAGGTGCATGTGGTGTCCCATATGCGCAAAAAACCCGTTGAATGGAGAATCTGCATTGTGGCCATACAACCAGATGACCCTGCTGTAAAGAACAAACACTTAACCAAAATTCACGATTCAAATACATTACTCCACTGTGAAATTGATGAATAGAAGTGATAACGGTATCAATCAAGGGAAGCACCTAGCAAAAGAAAGAAGCATTTGCTAATAACTACAACAGTCAGAATGCTGGGAGTGGTGGTTCCCATTGACCAAAGTCACACTCGATGGTAGAAGAAACATAGCAGTCATGAAACGGAATCTCCCTGCTGAGAGGGAAGAAACGTGTTCCACAATTTGTGAAGCACACTGGTAATTTTTAGTGACCATCGGAATAAGATTTTTAAAAATATAAAGCAACTGAAGGAGACACCTACACAATAAGATTTATCACATTAGGAACATCTGTTATTCAGTAGGGTGCATGTGAAGTCGCATATGCACAAAAAAAACACTGAATGGAGAATCTGCTTTGTGGCCATACAACCAGATGACCCTGGTGTTAAGAACAAACACTTAACCACATTTCACAATTCAAATACATTACTCCACTGTGAAATTGATGACTAAAAGTGATAAAGGTATCAAATAAAAGATGCACCTAGCAAAAGAATGAAGTATTACCCAATAACTCCAATAGACAGAATGCTGGGAGTGATGGTTCTTATCCAACAAAATCACACTCGATGGTAGAACAAACATATTAGTCTCGATGGTAGAAGAAACATAGCAGTCATCAAACGAAATCTCCCTGCTGAGAGGGAAGAAACATGTACCACAATTCATGCAGCACATTGATTATTTTTAATGACCACTGGAATAATACTTTTAAAAATATAAACCAAATGAACGAGATACCTAAACAAGAAGATATATCACATTCTGAACATCAGTTATTCAGTATGTTGTATGTGGTGTCCCATATGCACAAAAAAACCATTGAATTAAAAATCAGCTTTGTGGCCATACAACCAGATGACCCTGCTGTAGAGAAAAACAATCAACTACATTTCACGACACAAATACATTACTCCAATGTGAAATTGATGAATATATGTGATAACGGTATAAATCAAAAGGAGCACCTTGCAAAAGAAAGTAGTCTTCAATAATACATCTAATAGTTAGAATGCTGGGAGTGGTGGTTCCCATCCAACAAAATCACACTCGATGGTAGAACAAACACAGCAAACATCATATGGAATCTCCCTGCAGAGAGGGAAGAAACATGTACCACAATTTGTGCAGCATGTTGATTATTATTAGTGGCCTTTGAAATAAGATTTTTCATAATATAAAGCAACTGAAGGACATACCTAAACAAGAAGATTTATCACATTCCGAACATCCGTTATTCAGTAAGATGTATGTGGTGTCCCATATGCACAAAAAACCATGGAATGTAGAATCTGCTTTGTGGCCATACAACCAGATGACCCTGCTATAGAGAACAAACACTTAACCACATTTCACAACACAAATACATTACTCCACTGTGAAATTGATGAATATAAGTGAAAACGGTATCAATCAAAAGAAGCACCTAGCAAAAGAAAGAAGTCTTTCCTAATAACTCCAATAGTCAGAATGCTGGGAGTGGTGGTTCCCATCCAACAAAATCACACTCGATAGTAGAACAAACATAGCAGTCATCAAATGGAATCTCCCTGCAGAGAGGGAAAAAAACATGTACCACAACTTGTCCACCAAATTATTATTTTTAGTGACCATTGGAATAAGATTTTGTATAATATAAAGCAACTGAAGGAGATACCTAAACAAAAAGATTTATCACATTCCGAACATCATTTATTCAGTAAGATGCATGTGGTGTCCCATAAGCACAAATAACCCGTTGAATGGAGAATCTGCTTTGTGGCCATACAACCAAATGTCCCTGTTGTAAACAACAAACACTTAACCACATTTCACAATTCAAATACATTACTCCACTGAGAAATTGATGAATAAAAGTGATAATGGTATCAATTAAAAGATGCACCTAGCAAAAGAAATAAGTATTACGCAATAACTCCAATAGACAGAATGCTGGGAGTGATGGTTCTTATCCAACAAAATCACACTCGATGGTAGAACAAACATATTAGTCTCGATGGTAGAACAAACATATTAGTCTCGATGGTAGAACAAACATAGCAGTCATCAAACGGAATCTCCCTGCTGAGTGGGATCAAACATGTACCACAATTTGTGCAGCACATTGATTATTTCTAGTGACCATTGGAATAACATTTTTAAAAATATAAAGCAAAGGAAGGAAGTACCTAATCAAGAAGATTTATCACATTCCTGCGCAGCCGCTCCTGCGCAGCCGCTCCTGCGCAGCCGCTCCTGCGCAGCCGCTCCTGCGCAGCCGCTCCTGCGCAGCCGCTCCTGCGCAGCCGCTCCTGCGCAGCCGCTCCTGCGCAGCCGCTCCTGCGCAGCCGCTCCTGCGCAGCCGCTCCTGCGCAGCCGCATCTGCGCAGCCGCTTCTGCGCTGCCGCTTCTGCGCAGCCGCTTCTGCGCAGCCGCTTCTGCGCAGCCGCTTCTGCGCAGCCGCTTCTGCGCAGCCGCTTCTGCGCAGCCGCTTCTGCGCAGACGCTTCTGCGCAGACGCTTCTGCGCAGACGCTTCTGCGCAGACGCTTCTGCGCAGACGCTTCTGCGCAGACGCTTCTGCGCAGACGCTTCTGCGCAGACGCTTCTGCGCAGACGCTTCTGCGCAGCCGTTTCTGCGCAGCCGTTTCTGCGCAGCCGTTACTGCGCAGCCGTTACTGCGCAGCCGTTCCTGCGCAGCCGTTCCTGCGCAGCCGTTCCTGCGCAGCCGTTCCTGCGCAGCCGCTTCTGCGCAGCCGCTTCTGCGCAGCCGCTTCTGCGCAGCCGCTTCTGCGCAGCCGCTTCTGCGCAGCCGCTTCTGCGCAGCCGCTTCTGCGCAGCCGCTTCTGCGCAGCCGCTTCTGCGCAGCCGTTTCTGCGCAGACGCTTCTGCGCAGACGCTTCTGCGCAGACGCTTCTGCGCAGACGCTTCTGCGCAGCCGCTTCTGCGCAGCCGCTTCTGCGCATCCGCTTCTGCGCAGCCGCTTCTGCGCAGCCGCTTCTGCGCAGCCGCTTCTGCGCAGCCGCTTCTGCGCAGCCGCTTCTGCGCAGCTGTTCCTGCGCAGCTGTTCCTGCGCAGCTGTTCCTGCGCAGCTGTTCCTGCGCAGCTGTTCCTGCGCAGCCGTTCCTGCGCAGCCGCTTCTGCGCAGCCGCTTCTGCGCAGCCGCTTCTGCGCAGCCGCTTCTGCGCAGCCGTTTCTGCGCAGCCGTTTCTGCGCAGCCGTTTCTGCGCAGCCGCTTCTGCGCAGCCGCTTCTGCGCAGCCGCTTCTGCGCAGCCGCTTCTGCGCAGCCGCTTCTGCGCAGCCGTTTCTGCGCAGCCGTTTCTGCGCAGCCGTTTCTGCGCAGCCGCTTCTGCGCAGCCGCTTCTGCGCAGCCGCTTCTGCGCAGCCGCTTCTGCGCAGCCGCTTCTGCGCAGCCGTTTCTGCGCAGCCGTTTCTGCGCAGCCGTTTCTGCGCAGCCGTTACTGCGCAGCCGTTTCTGCGCAGCCGTTTCTGCGCAGCCGCTTCTGCGCAGCCGCTTCTGCGCAGCCGCATCTGCGCAGCCGTTTCTGCGCAGCCGTTTCTGCGCAGCCGTTTCTGCGCAGCCGTTACTGCGCAGCCGTTTCTGCGCAGCCGCTCCTGCGCAGCCGCTCCTGCGCAGCCGTTCCTGCGCAGCCGTTCCTGCGCAGCCGTTCCTGCGCAGCCGTTCCTGCGCAGACGTTCCTGCGCAGACGTTCCTGCGCAGCCGTTCCTGCGAAGCCGATCCTGCGCAGCCGTTCCTGCGCAGCCGTTCCTGCGCAGCCGTTCCTGCGCAGCCGCTTCCGCGCAGCCGCTTCCGCGCAGCCGCTTCCGCGCAGCCGTTTCCGCGCAGCCGTTTCTGCGCAGCCGTTTCTGCGCAGCCGTTTCTGCGCAGCCGCTTCTGCGCAGCCGTTTCTGCGCAGCCGTTACTGCGCAGCCGCTTCTGCGCAGCCGCTTCTGCGCAGCCGCTTCTGCGCAGCCGCTTCTGAGCAGCCGCTTCTGCGCAGCCGCTTCTGCGCAGCCGCTTCTGCGCAGCCGCTTCTGCGCAGCCGCTTCTGCGCAGCCGCTTCTGCGCAGCCGCTTCTGCGCAGCCGTTTCTGCGCAGCCGCTTCTGCGCAGCCGCTTCTGCGCAGCCGCTTCTGCGCAGCCGCTTCGGCGCAGCCGCTTCTGCGCAGCCGCTTCTGCGCAGCCGCTTCTGCGCAGCCGCCACTGCGCAGCCGCCACTGCGCAGCCGCCACTGCGCAGCCGCCACTGCGCAGCCGCTTCTGCGCAGCCGCTTCTGCGCAGCCGCTTCTGCGCAGCCGCTTCTGCGCAGCCGCTTCTGCGCAGCCGCTTCTGCGCAGCCGCTTCTGCGCAGCCGCTTCTGCGCAGCCGCTTCTGCGCAGCCGCTTCTGCGCAGCTGTTCCTGCGCAGCTGTTCCTGCGCAGCTGTTCCTGCGCAGCTGTTCCTGCGCAGCCGCTTCTGCGCAGCCGCTTCTGCGCAGCCGTTCCTGCGCAGCCGCTTCTGCGCAGCCGCTTCTGCGCAGCCGCTTCTGCGCAGCCGCTTCTGCGCAGCCGTTTCTGCGCAGCCGTTTCTGCGCAGCCGTTTCTGCGCAGCCGCTTCTGCGCAGCCGCTTCTGCGCAGCCGCTTCTGCGCAGCCGCTTCTGCGCAGCCGCTTCTGCGCAGCCGCTTCTGCGCAGCCGCTTCTGCGCAGCCGCTTCTTCGCAGCCGCTTCTGCGCAGCCGCTTCTGCGCAGCCGCTTCTGCGCAGCCGCTTCTGCGCAGCCGCTTCTGCGCAGCCGCTTCTGCGCAGCCGCTTCTGCGCAGCCGCTTCTGCGCAGCCGTTCCTGCGCAGCCGTTCCTGCGCAGCCGTTCCTGCGCAGCCGTTCCTGCGCAGCCGTTCCTGCGCAGCCGTTCCTGCGCAGCCGTTCCTGCGCAGCCGTTCCTGCGCAGCCGTTCCTGCGCAGCCGCTTCTGCGCAGCCGCTACTGCGCAGCCGCTTCTGCGCAGCCGCTTCTGCGCAGCCGTTTCTGCGCAGCCGTTTCTGCGCAGCCGTTTCTGCGCAGCCGTTACTGCGCAGCCGCTTCTGCGCAGCCGTTCCTGCGCAGCCGCTTCCGCGCAGCCGCTTCCGCGCAGCCGCTTCCGCGCAGCCGCTTCCGCGCAGCCGCTTCCGCGCAGCCGCTTCCGCGCAGCCGCTTCCGCGCAGCCGCTTCCGCGCAGCCGCTTCCGCGCAGCCGCTTCCGCGCAGCCGCTTCCGCGCAGCCGCTTCCGCGCAGCCGCTTCCGCGCAGCCGCTTCCGCGCAGCCGCCTCTGCGCAGCCGCCTCTGCGCAGCCGCCTCTGCGCAGCCGCCTCTGCGCAGCCGCCTCTGCGCAGCCGCCTCTGCGCAGCCGCCTCTGCGCAGCCGCCTCTGCGCAGCCGCCACTGCGCAGCCGCCTCTGCGCAGCCGCTTCTGCGCAGCCGCTTCTGCGCAGCCGCTTCTGCGCAGCCGCTTCTGCGCAGCCGCTTCTGCGCAGCCGCTTCTGCGCAGCCGCTTCTGCGCAGCCGCTTCTGCGCAGCCGCTTCTGCGCAGCTGTTCCTGCGCAGCTGTTCCTGCGCAGCTGTTCCTGCGCAGCTGTTCCTGCGCAGCTGCTCCTGCGCAGCTGTTCCTGCGCAGCCGCTTCTGCGCAGCCGCTTCTGCGCAGCCGCTTCTGCGCAGCCGCTTCTGCGCAGCCGTTCCTGCGCAGCCGTTCCTGCGCAGCCGTTCCTGCGCAGCCGTTCCTGCGCAGCCGTTCCTGCGCAGCCGCTTCTGCGCAGCCGCTTCTGCGCAGCCGCTTCTGCGCAGCCGCTTCTGCGCAGCCGCTCCTGCGCAGCCGCTCCTGCGCAGCCGCTTCTGCGCAGCCGCTTCTGCGCAGCCGCTTCTGCGCAGCCGCTTCTGCGCAGCCGCTTCTGCGCAGCCGCTTCTGCGCAGCCGCTTCTGCGCAGCCGCTTCTGGGCAGCCGCTTCTGCGCAGCCGCTTCTGCGCAGCCGCTTCTGCGCAGCCGTTCCTGCGCAGCCGTTCCTGCGCAGCCGTTCCTGCGCAGCCGTTCCTGCGCAGCCGTTCCTGCGCAGCCGTTCCTGCGCAGCCGTTCCTGCGCAGCCGTTCCTGCGCAGCCGCTTCTGCGCAGCCGCTTCTGCGCAGCCGCTTCTGCGCAGCCGCTTCTGCGCAGCCGCTTCTGCGCAGCCGCTTCTGCGCAGCCGTTTCTGCGCAGACGCTTCTGCGCAGACGCTTCTGCGCAGACGCTTCTGCGCAGACGCTTCTGCGCAGACGCTTCTGCGCAGACGCTTCTGCGCAGCCGCTTCTGCGCAGCCGCTTCTGCGCAGCCGTTCCTGCGCAGCCGTTCCTGCGCAGCCGTTCCTGCGCAGCCGTTCCTGCGCAGCCGCTTCTGCGCAGCCGCTTCTGCGCAGCCGCTTCTGCGCAGCCGCTTCTGCGCAGCCGCTTCTGCGCAGCCGCTTCTGCGCAGCCGCTTCTGCGCAGCCGCTTCTGCGCAGCCGTTTCTGCGCAGCCGTTTCTGCGCAGCCGTTTCTGCGCAGCCGTTTCTGCGCAGCCGTTTCTGCGCAGCCGCTTCTGCGCAGCCGCTTCTGCGCAGCCGCTTCTGCGCAGCCGCTTCTGCGCAGCCGTTTCTGCGCAGCCGTTACTGCGCAGCCGCTTCTGCGCAGCCGCTTCCGCGCAGCCGCTTCCGCGCAGCCGCTTCCGCGCAGCCGCTTCCGCGCAGCCGCTTCCGCGCAGCCGCTTCCGCGCAGCCGCTTCCGCGCAGCCGCTTCCGCGCAGCCGCTTCCGCGCAGCCGCTTCCGCGCAGCCGCTTCCGCGCAGCCGCTTCCGCGCAGCCGCTTCCGCGCAGCCGCTTCCGCGCAGCCGCCTCCGCGCAGCCGCCTCCGCGCAGCCGCCTCTGCGCAGCCGCCTCTGCGCAGCCGCCTCTGCGCAGCCGCCTCTGCGCAGCCGCCTCTGCGCAGCCGCCTCTGCGCAGCCGCCTCTGCGCAGCCGCCTCTGCGCAGCCGCCTCTGCGCAGCCGCCACTGCGCAGCCGCCTCTGCGCAGCCGCTTCTGCGCAGCCGCTTCTGCGCAGCCGCTTCTGCGCAGCCGCTTCTGCGCAGCCGCTTCTGCGCAGCCGCTTCTGCGCAGCCGCTTCTGCGCAGCCGCTTCTGCGCAGCCGCTTCTGCGCAGCCGCATCTGCGCAGCCGCTTCTGCGCAGCTGTTCCTGCGCAGCTGTTCCTGCGCAGCTGTTCCTGCGCAGCTGTTCCTGCGCAGCTGTTCCTGCGCAGCCGCTCCTGCGCAGCCGCTCCTGCGCAGCCGCTCCTGCGCAGCCGCTCCTGCGCAGCCGCTCCTGCGCAGCCGCTTCTGCGCAGCCGTTCCTGCGCAGCCGTTCCTGCGCAGCCGTTCCTGCGCAGCCGTTCCTGCGCAGCCGTTCCTGCGCAGCCGCTTCTGCGCAGCCGCTTCTGCGCAGCCGCTTCTGCGCAGCCGCTTCTGCGCAGCCGCTTCTGCGCAGCCGCTTCTGCGCAGCCGCTTCTGCGCAGCCGTTTCTGCGCAGCCGCTTCTGCGCAGCCGCTTCTGCGCAGCCGCTTCTGCGCAGCCGCTTCTGCGCAGCCGCTTCTGCGCAGCCGCTTCTGCGCAGCCGCTTCTGCGCAGCCGCTTCTGCGCAGCCGCTTCTGGGCAGCCGCTTCTGCGCAGCCGCTTCTGCGCAGCCGCTTCTGCGCAGCCGTTTCTGCGCAGCCGTTCCTGCGCAGCCGTTCCTGCGCAGCCGTTCCTGCGCAGCCGTTCCTGCGCAGCCGTTCCTGCGCAGCCGTTCCTGCGCAGCCGTTCCTGCGCAGCCGTTCCTGCGCAGCCGTTCCTGCGCAGCCGCTTCTGCGCAGCCGCTTCTGCGCAGCCGCTTCTGCGCAGCCGCTTCTGCGCAGCCGCTTCTGCGCAGCCGCTTCTGCGCAGCCGCTTCTGCGCAGCCGTTTCTGCGCAGACGCTTCTGCGCAGACGCTTCTGCGCAGACGCTTCTGCGCAGACGCTTCTGCGCAGCCGCTTCTGCGCAGCCGCTTCTGCGCAGCCGCTTCTGCGCAGCCGCTTCTGCGCAGCCGTTCCTGCGCAGCCGTTCCTGCGCAGCCGTTCCTGCGCAGCCGTTCCTGCGCAGCCGCTTCTGCGCAGCCGCTTCTGCGCAGCCGCTTCTGCGCAGCCGCTTCTGCGCAGCCGCTTCTGCGCAGCCGCTTCTGCGCCGCCGCTTCTGCGCAGCCGTTTCTGCGCAGCCGTTTCTGCGCAGCCGTTTCTGCGCAGCCGTTTCTGCGCAGCCGTTTCTGCGCAGCCGTTTCTGCGCAGCCGCTTCTGCGCAGCCGCTTCTGCGCAGCCGTTTCTGCGCAGCCGTTTCTGCGCAGCCGTTACTGCGCAGCCGCTTCTGCGCAGCCGCTTCTGCGCAGCCGCTTCTGCGCAGCCGCTTCTGCGCAGCCGCTTCAGCGCAGCCGCTTCTGCGCAGCCGCTTCTGCGCAGCCGCTTCTGCGCAGCCGTTCCTGCGCAGCCGTTCCTGCGCAGCCGTTCCTGCGCAGCCGTTCCTGCGCAGCCGTTCCTGCGCAGCCGTTCCTGCGCAGCCGTTCCTGCGCAGCCGATCCTGCGCAGCCGTTCCTGCGCAGCCGTTCCTGCGCAGCCGTTCCTGCGCAGCCGTTCCTGCGCAGCCGCTTCTGCGCAGCCGCTTCTGCGCAGCCGCCTCTGCGCAGCCGCCTCTGCGCAGCCGCCTCTGCGCAGCCGCCTCTGCGCAGCCGCCTCTGCGCAGCCGCCACTGCGCAGCCGCCTCTGCGCAGCCGCTTCTGCGCAGCCGCTTCTGCGCAGCCGCTTCTGCGCAGCCGCTTCTGCGCAGCCGCTTCTGCGCAGCCGCTTCTGCGCAGCCGCTTCTGCGCAGCCGCTTCTGCGCAGCCGCTTCTGCGCAGCCGCTTCTGCGCAGCCGCTTCTGCGCAGCTGTTCCTGCGCAGCTGTTCCTGCGCAGCTGTTCCTGCGCAGCTGTTCCTGCGCAGCTGTTCCTGCGCAGCTGCTCCTGCGCAGCCGCTCCTGCGCAGCCGCTCCTGCGCAGCCGCTCCTGCGCAGCCGCTCCTGCGCAGCCGCTTCTGCGCAGCCGTTCCTGCGCAGCCGTTCCTGCGCAGCCGTTCCTGCGCAGCCGTTCCTGCGCAGCCGTTCCTGCGCAGCCGCTCCTGCGCAGCCGCTTCTGCGCAGCCGCTTCTGCGCAGCCGCTTCTGCGCAGCCGCTTCTGCGCAGCCGCTTCTGCGCAGCCGCTTCTGCGCAGCCGTTTCTGCGCAGCCGCTTCTGCGCAGCCGCTTCTGCGCAGCCGCTTCTGCGCAGCCGCTTCTGCGCAGCCGCTTCTGCGCAGCCGCTTCTGCGCAGCCGCTTCTGCGCAGCCGCTTCTGGGCAGCCGCTTCTGCGCAGCCGCTTCTGCGCAGCCGCTTCTGCGCAGCCGTTTCTGCGCAGCCGTTCCTGCGCAGCCGTTCCTGCGCAGCCGTTCCTGCGCAGCCGTTCCTGCGCAGCCGTTCCTGCGCAGCCGTTCCTGCGCAGCCGTTCCTGCGCAGCCGTTCCTGCGCAGCCGCTTCTGCGCAGCCGCTTCTGCGCAGCCGCTTCTGCGCAGCCGCTTCTGCGCAGCCGCTTCTGCGCAGCCGCTTCTGCGCAGCCGCTTCTGCGCAGCCGCTTCTGCGCAGCCGTTTCTGCGCAGACGCTTCTGCGCAGACGCTTCTGCGCAGACGCTTCTGCGCAGACGCTTCTGCGCAGCCGCTTCTGCGCAGCCGCTTCTGCGCAGCCGCTTCTGCGCAGCCGCTTCTGTGCAGCCGTTCCTGCGCAGCCGTTCCTGCGCAGCCGTTCCTGCGCAGCCGTTCCTGCGCAGCCGTTCCTGCGCAGCCGCTTCTGCGCAGCCGCTTCTGCGCAGCCGCTTCTGCGCAGCCGCTTCTGCGCAGCCGCTTCTGCGCAGCCGCTTCTGCGCCGCCGCTTCTGCGCAGCCGTTTCTGCGCAGCCGTTTCTGCGCAGCCGTTTCTGCGCAGCCGTTTCTGCGCAGCCGTTTCTGCGCAGCCGTTTCTGCGCAGCCGCTTCTGCGCAGCCGCTTCTGCGCAGCCGCTTCTGCGCAGCCGCTTCAGCGCAGCCGCTTCTGCGCAGCCGCTTCTGCGCAGCCGCTTCTGCGCAGCCGTTCCTGCGCAGCCGTTCCTGCGCAGCCGTTCCTGCGCAGCCGTTCCTGCGCAGCCGTTCCTGCGCAGCCGTTCCTGCGCAGCCGTTCCTGCGCAGCCGATCCTGCGCAGCCGTTCCTGCGCAGCCGTTCCTGCGCAGCCGTTCCTGCGCAGCCGTTCCTGCGCAGCCGTTCCTGCGCAGCCGTTCCTGCGCAGCCGCTTCTGCGCAGCCGCTTCTGCGCAGCCGCTTCTGCGCAGCCGCTTCTGCGCAGCCGCTTCTGCGCAGCCGTTTCTGCGCAGCCGTTTCTGCGCAGCCGTTTCTGCGCAGCCGCTTCTGCGCAGCCGCTTCTGCGCAGCCGCTTCTGCGCAGCCGCTTCTGCGCAGCCGCTTCTGCGCAGACGCTTCTGCGCAGACGCTTCTGCGCAGACGCTTCTGCGCAGACGCTTCTGCGCAGACGCTTCTGCGCAGCCGTTTCTGCGCAGACGCTTCTGCGCAGACGCTTCTGCGCAGACGCTTCTGCGCAGCCGCTTCTGCGCAGCCGCTTCTGCGCAGCCGCTTCTGCGCAGCCGCTTCTGCGCAGCCGCTTCTGCGCAGCTGTTCCTGCGCAGCTGTTCCTGCGCAGCTGTTCCTGCGCAGCTGTTCCTGCGCAGCTGTTCCTGCGCAGCTGTTCCTGCGCAGCCGCTTCTGCGCAGCCGCTTCTGCGCAGCCGCTTCTGCGCAGCCGCTTCTGCGCAGCCGCTTCTGCGCAGCCGCTTCTGCGCAACCGCTTCTGCGCAGCCGTTTCTGCGCAGCCGTTTCTGCGCAGCCGTTACTGCGCAGCCGCTTCTGCGCAGCCGCTTCTGCGCAGCCGCTTCTGCGCAGCCGCTTCTGCGCAGCCGCTTCTGCGCAGCCGCTTCTGCGCAGCCGCTTCTGAGCAGCCGCTTCTGCGCAGCCGCTTCTGCGCAGCCGCTTCTGCGCAGCCGCTTCTGCGCAGCCGCTTCTGCGCAGCCGCTTCTGCGCAGCCGCTTCTGCGCAGCCGCTTCTGCGCAGCCGTTTCTGCGCAGCCGTTTCTGCGCAGCCGTTTCTGCGCAGCCGTTTCTGCGCAGACGCTTCTGCGCAGACGCTTCTGCGCAGACGCTTCTGCGCAGCCGCTTCTGCGCAGCCGCTTCTGCGCAGCCGGTTCTGCGCAGCCGCTTCTGCGCAGCCGCTTCTGCGCAGCTGTTCCTGCGCAGCTGTTCCTGCGCAGCTGTTCCTGCGCAGCTGTTCCTGCGCAGCTGTTCCTGCGCAGCTGTTCCTGCGCAGCTGTTCCTGCGCAGCCGCTTCTGCGCAGCCGCTTCTGCGCAGCCGCTTCTGCGCAGCCGCTTCTGCGCAGCCGCTTCTGCGCAGCCGTTTCTGCGCAGCCGTTTCTGCGCAGCCGTTTCTGCGCAGCCGCTTCTGCGCAGCCGCTTCTGCGCAGCCGCTTCTGCGCAGCCGCTTCTGCGCAGCCGCTTCTGCGCAGCCGTTTCTGCGCAGCCGTTTCTGCGCAGCCGTTACTGCGCAGCGGCTTCTGCGCAGCCGCTTCTGCGCAGCCGCTTCTGCGCAGCCGCTTCTGCGCAGCCGCTTCTGCGCAGCCGCTTCTGCGCAGCCGTTACTGCGCAGCCGTTTCTGCGCAGCCGTTCCTGCGCAGCCGTTCCTGCGCAGCCGTTCCTGCGCAGCCGTTCCTGCGCAGCCGTTCCTGCGCAGCTGTTCCTGCGCAGCTGTTCCTGCGCAGCAGTTCCTGCGCAGCCGCTTCTGCGCAGCCGCTTCTGCGCAGCCGCTTCTGCGCAGCCGCTTCTGCGCAGCCGTTTCTGCGCAGCCGTTTCTGCGCAGCCGTTACTGCGCAGCGGCTTCTGCGCAGCCGCTTCTGCGCAGCCGCTTCTGCGCAGCCGCTTCTGCGCAGCCGCTTCTGCGCAGCCGCTTCTGCGCAGCCGTTCCTGCGCAGCCGTTCCTGCGCAGCCGTTCCTGCGCAGCCGTTCCTGCGCAGCCGTTCCTGCGCAGCCGTTCCTGCGCAGCTGTTCCTGCGCAGCAGTTCCTGCGCAGCCGCTTCTGCGCAGCCGCTTCTGCGCAGCCGCTTCTGCGCAGCCGCTTCTGCCCAGCCGCTTCTGCGCAGCCGCTTCTGCGCAGCCGCTTCTGCGCAGGCGCTTCTGCGCAGCCGTTTCTGCGCAGCCGTTTCTGCGCAGCCGTTTCTGCGCAGCCGTTTCTGCGCAGCCGTTTCTGCGCAGCCGTTTCTGCGCAGCCGCTTCTGCGCAGCCGCTTCTGCGCAGCCGCTTCTGCGCAGCCGCTTCTGCGCAGCCGCTTCTGCGCAGCTGTTCCTGCGCAGCTGTTCCTGCGCAGCTGTTCCTGCGCAGCTGTTCCTGCGCAGCTGTTCCTGCGCAGCTGCTCCTGCGCAGCCGCTCCTGCGCAGCCGCTCCTGCGCAGCCGCTCCTGCGCAGCCGCTCCTGCGCAGCCGCTTCTGCGCAGCCGTTCCTGCGCAGCCGTTCCTGCGCAGCCGTTCCTGCGCAGCCGTTCCTGCGCAGCCGTTCCTGCGCAGCCGCTTCTGCGCAGCCGCTTCTGCGCAGCCGCTTCTGCGCAGCCGCTTCTGCGCAGCCGCTTCTGCGCAGCCGCTTCTGCGCAGCCGCTTCTGCGCAGCCGTTTCTGCGCAGCCGCTTCTGCGCAGCCGCTTCTGCGCAGCCGCTTCTGCGCAGCCGCTTCTGCGCAGCCGCTTCTGCGCAGCCGCTTCTGCGCAGCCGCTTCTGCGCAGCCGCTTCTGCGCAGCCGCTTCTGCGCAGCCGCTTCTGGGCAGCCGCTTCTGCGCAGCCGCTTCTGCGCAGCCGCTTCTGCGCAGCCGCTTCTGCGCAGCCGTTCCTGCGCAGCCGTTCCTGCGCAGCCGTTCCTGCGCAGCCGTTCCTGCGCAGCCGTTCCTGCGCAGCCGTTCCTGCGCAGCCGTTCCTGCGCAGCCGCTTCTGCGCAGCCGCTTCTGCGCAGCCGCTTCTGCGCAGCCGCTTCTGCGCAGCCGCTTCTGCGCAGCCGCTTCTGCGCAGCCGCTTCTGCGCAGCCGCTTCTGCGCAGCCGTTTCTGCGCAGACGCTTCTGCGCAGACGCTTCTGCGCAGACGCTTCTGCGCAGACGCTTCTGCGCAGCCGCTTCTGCGCAGCCGCTTCTGCGCAGCCGCTTCTGCGCAGCCGCTTCTGCGCAGCCGTTCCTGCGCAGCCGTTCCTGCGCAGCCGTTCCTGCGCAGCCGTTCCTGCGCAGCCGTTCCTGCGCAGCCGCTTCTGCGCAGCCGCTTCTGCGCAGCCGCTTCTGCGCAGCCGCTTCTGCGCAGCCGCTTCTGCGCAGCCGCTTCTGCGCCGCCGCTTCTGCGCAGCCGTTTCTGCGCAGCCGTTTCTGCGCAGCCGTTTCTGCGCAGCCGTTTCTGCGCAGCCGTTTCTGCGCAGCCGTTTCTGCGCAGCCGCTTCTGCGCAGCCGCTTCTGCGCAGCCGCTTCTGCGCAGCCGCTTCAGCGCAGCCGCTTCTGCGCAGCCGCTTCTGCGCAGCCGCTTCTGCGCAGCCGTTCCTGCGCAGCCGTTCCTGCGCAGCCGTTCCTGCGCAGCCGTTCCTGCGCAGCCGTTCCTGCGCAGCCGTTCCTGCGCAGCCGTTCCTGCGCAGCCGATCCTGCGCAGCCGTTCCTGCGCAGCCGTTCCTGCGCAGCCGTTCCTGCGCAGCCGTTCCTGCGCAGCCGCTTCTGCGCAGCCGCTTCTGCGCAGCCGCTTCTGCGCAGCCGCTTCTGCGCAGCCGTTTCTGCGCAGCCGTTTCTGCGCAGCCGTTTCTGCGCAGCCGCTTCTGCGCAGCCGCTTCTGCGCAGCCGCTTCTGCGCAGCCGCTTCTGCGCAGCCGCTTCTGCGCAGACGCTTCTGCGCAGACGCTTCTGCGCAGACGCTTCTGCGCAGACGCTTCTGCGCAGACGCTTCTGCGCAGCCGTTTCTGCGCAGACGCTTCTGCGCAGACGCTTCTGCGCAGACGCTTCTGCGCAGCCGCTTCTGCGCAGCCGCTTCTGCGCAGCCGCTTCTGCGCAGCCGCTTCTGCGCAGCCGCTTCTGCGCAGCTGTTCCTGCGCAGCTGTTCCTGCGCAGCTGTTCCTGCGCAGCTGTTCCTGCGCAGCCGCTTCTGCGCAGCCGCTTCTGCGCAGCCGCTTCTGCGCAGCCGCTTCTGCGCAGCCGCTTCTGCGCAGCCGCTTCTGCGCAACCGCTTCTGCGCAGCCGTTTCTGCGCAGCCGTTTCTGCGCAGCCGTTACTGCGCAGCCGCTTCTGCGCAGCCGCTTCTGCGCAGCCGCTTCTGCGCAGCCGCTTCTGCGCAGCCGCTTCTGCGCAGCCGCTTCTGCGCAGCCGCTTCTGAGCAGCCGCTTCTGCGCAGCCGCTTCTGCGCAGCCGCTTCTGCGCAGCCGCTTCTGCGCAGCCGCTTCTGCGCAGCCGCTTCTGCGCAGCCGCTTCTGCGCAGCCGCTTCTGCGCAGCCGTTTCTGCGCAGCCGTTTCTGCGCAGCCGTTTCTGCGCAGCCGTTTCTGCGCAGACGCTTCTGCGCAGACGCTTCTGCGCAGACGCTTCTGCGCAGCCGCTTCTGCGCAGCCGCTTCTGCGCAGCCGGTTCTGCGCAGCCGCTTCTGCGCAGCCGCTTCTGCGCAGCTGTTCCTGCGCAGCTGTTCCTGCGCAGCTGTTCCTGCGCAGCTGTTCCTGCGCAGCTGTTCCTGCGCAGCTGTTCCTGCGCAGCTGTTCCTGCGCAGCCGCTTCTGCGCAGCCGCTTCTGCGCAGCCGCTTCTGCGCAGCCGCTTCTGCGCAGCCGCTTCTGCGCAGCCGTTTCTGCGCAGCCGTTTCTGCGCAGCCGTTTCTGCGCAGCCGCTTCTGCGCAGCCGCTTCTGCGCAGCCGCTTCTGCGCAGCCGCTTCTGCGCAGCCGCTTCTGCGCAGCCGTTTCTGCGCAGCCGTTTCTGCGCAGCCGTTACTGCGCAGCGGCTTCTGCGCAGCCGCTTCTGCGCAGCCGCTTCTGCGCAGCCGCTTCTGCGCAGCCGCTTCTGCGCAGCCGCTTCTGCGCAGCCGTTACTGCGCAGCCGTTTCTGCGCAGCCGTTCCTGCGCAGCCGTTCCTGCGCAGCCGTTCCTGCGCAGCCGTTCCTGCGCAGCCGTTCCTGCGCAGCCGTTCCTGCGCAGCTGTTCCTGCGCAGCAGTTCCTGCGCAGCCGCTTCTGCGCAGCCGCTTCTGCGCAGCCGCTTCTGCGCAGCCGCTTCTGCCCAGCCGCTTCTGCGCAGCCGCTTCTGCGCAGCCGCTTCTGCGCAGGCGCTTCTGCGCAGCCGTTTCTGCGCAGCCGTTTCTGCGCAGCCGTTTCTGCGCAGCCGTTTCTGCGCAGCCGTTTCTGCGCAGCCGTTTCTGCGCAGCCGTTTCTGCGCAGCCGTTTCTGCGCAGCCGCTTCTGCGCAGCCGCTTCTGCGCAGCCGTTTCTGCGCAGCCGTTTCTGCGCAGCCGTTTCTGCGCAGCCGTTACTGCGCAGCCGCTTCTGCGCAGCCGCTTCTGCGCAGCCGCTTCTGCGCAGCCGCTTCTGCGCAGCCGCTTCTGCGCAGCCGCTTCTGCGCAGCCGTTTCTGCGCAACCGTTTCTGCGCAACCGTTTCTGCGCAGCCGTTTCTGCGCAGCCGTTACTGCGCAGCCGTTTCTGCGCAGCCGCTTCTGCGCAGCCGCTTCTGCGCAGCCGCTTCTGCGCAGCCGCTTCTGCGCAGCCGCTTCTGCGCAGCCGCTTCTGCGCAGCCGCTTCTGCGCAGCGTTTCTGCGCAGCCGTTTCTGCGCAGCCGTTTCTGCGCAGCCGTTACTGCGCAGCCGCTTCTGCGCAGCCGCTTCTGCGCAGTCGTTCCTGCGCAGCCGTTCCTGCGCAGCCGTTCCTGCGCAGCCGTTCCTGCGCAGCCGTTCCTGCGCAGCCGTTCCTGCGCAGCCGTTCCTGCGCAGACGTTCCTGCGCAGACGTTCCTGCGCAGCCGTTCCTGCGAAGCCGATCCCGCGCAGCCGTTCCCGTGCAGCCGTTCCCGCGCAGCCGTTCCCGCGCAGCCGTTCCCGCGCAGCCGTTCCCGCGCAGCCGTTCCCGCGCAGCCGCTTCTGCGCAGCCGCTTCTGCGCAGCCGCTTCTGCGCAGCCGCTTCTGCGCAGCCGCTTCTGCGCAGCCGCTTCTGCGCAGCCGCTTCTGCGCAGCCGCTTCTGCGCAGCCGCTTCTGCGCAGCCGCTTCTGCGCAGCCGCTTCTGCGCAGCCGCTTCTGCGCAGCCGTTCCTGCGCAGCCGTTCCTGCGCAGCCGTTCCTGCGCAGACGTTCCTGCGCAGACGTTCCTGCGCAGCCGTTCCCGCGAAGCCGTTCCCGCGAAGCCGATCCCGCGCAGCCGTTCCCGCGCAGCCGTTCCCGCGCAGCCGTTCCCGCGCAGCCGTTCCCGCGCAGCCGTTCCCGCGCAGCCGCTTCTGCGCAGCCGCTTCTGCGCAGCCGCTTCTGCGCAGCCGCTTCTGCGCAGCCGCTTCTGCGCAGCCGCTTCTGCGCAGCCGTTACTGCGCAGCCGCTTCTGCGCAGCCGCTTCTGCGCAGCCGTTCCTGCGCAGCCGTTCCTGCGCAGCCGTTTCTGCGCAGCCGTTTCTGCGCAGCCGTTTCTGCGCAGCCGTTACTGCGCAGCCGCTTCTGCGCAGCCGCTTCTGCGCAGCCGTTCCTGCGCAGCCGTTCCTGCGCAGCCGTTCCTGCGCAGCCGTTCCTGCGCAGCCGTTCCTGCGCAGCCGTTCCTGCGCAGCCGTTCCTGCGCAGCCGTTCCTGCGCAGACGTTCCTGCGCAGACGTTCCTGCGCAGCCGTTCCCGCGAAGCCGATCCCGCGCAGCCGTTCCCGCGCAGCCGTTCCCGCGCAGCCGTTCCCGCGCAGCCGTTCCCGCGCAGCCGTTCCCGCGCAGCCGTTCCCGCGCAGCCGCTTCTGCGCAGCCGCTTCTGCGCAGCCGCTTCTGCGCAGCCGCTTCTGCGCAGCCGCTTCTGCGCAGCCGCTTCTGCGCAGCCGCTTCTGCGCAGCCGCTTCTGCGCAGCCGTTCCTGCGCAGCCGTTCCTGCGCAGCCGTTCCTGCGCAGCCGTTCCTGCGCAGACGTTCCTGCGCAGACGTTCCTGCGCAGCCGTTCCTGCGAAGCCGATCCTGCGCAGCCGTTCCCGCGCAGCCGTTCCCGCGCAGCCGTTCCCGCGCAGCCGTTCCCGCGCAGCCGCTTCTGCGCAGCCGCTTCTGCGCAGCCGCTTCTGCGCAGCCGCTTCTGCGCAGCCGCTTCTGCGCAGCCGCTTCTGCGCAGCCGCTTCTGCGCAGCCGCTTCTGCGCAGCCGCTTCTGCGCAGCCGCTTCTGCGCAGCCGCTTCTGCGCGGACGCTTCTGCGCGGACGCTTCTGCGCGGACGCTTCTGCGCGGACGCTTCTGCGCGGACGCTTCTGCGCGGACGCTTCTGCGCAGCCGCTTCTGCGCAGCCGTTTCTGCGCAGCCGTTTCTGCGCAGCCGTTTCTGCGCAGCCGCTTCTGCGCAGCCGCTTCTGCGCAGCCGCTTCTGCGCAGCCGCTTCTGCGCAGCCGCTTCTGCGCAGCCGTTTCTGCGCAGCCGCTTCTGCGCAGCCGCTTCTGCGCAGCCGCTTCTGCGCAGCCGCTTCTGCGCAGCCGCTTCTGCGCAGCCGCTTCTGCGCAGCCGCTTCTGCGCAGCCGCTTCTGCGCAGACGCTTCTGCGCAGACGCTTCTGCGCAGACGCTTCTGCGCAGACGCTTCTGCGCAGACGCTTCTGCGCAGACGCTTCTGCGCAGCCGCTTCTGCGCAGCCGTTTCTGCGCAGCCGTTTCTGCGCAGCCGCTTCTGCGCAGCCGCTTCTGCGCAGCCGCTTCTGCGCAGCCGCTTCTGCGCAGCCGCTTCTGCGCAGCCGCTTCTGCGCAGCCGCTTCTGCGCAGCCGCTTCTGCGCAGCCGTTTCTGCGCAGCCGTTTCTGCGCAGCCGTTACTGCGCAGCCGTTTCTGCGCAGCCGCTTCTGCGCAGCCGCTTCTGCGCAGCTGTTCCTGCGCAGCTGTTCCTGCGCAGCTGTTCCTGCGCAGCTGTTCCTGCGCAGCTGTTCCTGCGCAGCTGTTCCTGCGCAGCCGCTTCTGCGCAGCCGCTTCTGCGCAGCCGCTTCTGCGCAGCCGTTACTGCGCAGCCGTTTCTGCGCAGCCGCTTCTGCGCAGCCGTTCCTGCGCAGCCGTTCCTGCGCAGCCGTTCCTGCGCAGCCGTTCCTGCGCAGCCGTTCCTGCGCAGCCGTTCCTGCGCAGCCGTTCCTGCGCAGCCGTTCCTGCGCAGCCGTTCCTGCGCAGCCGTTCCTGCGCAGCCGTTCCTGCGCAGCCGCTCCTGCGCAGCTGTTCCTGCGCAGCCGCTTCTGCGCAGCCGCTTCTGCGCAGCCGCTTCTGCGCAGCCGCTTCTGCGCAGCCGTTTCTGCGCAGCCGTTTCTGCGCAGCCGTTCCTGCGCAGCCGTTTCTGCGCAGCCGTTTCTGCGCAGCCGCTTCTGCGCAGCCGCTTCTGCGCAGCCGCTGCTGCGCAGCCGCTTCTGCGCAGCCGCTTCTGCGCAGCCGTTACTGCGCAGCCGTTTCTGCGCAGCCGCTTCTGCGCAGCTGTTCCTGCGCAGCTGTTCCTGCGCAGCTGTTCCTGCGCAGCTGTTCCTGCGCAGCTGTTCCTGCGCAGCCGCTTCTGCGCAGCCGCTTCTGCGCAGCCGCTTCTGCGCAGCCGCTTCTGCGCAGCCGCTTCTGCGCAGCCGCTTCTGCGCAGCCGCTTCTGCGCAGCCGCTTCTGCGCAGCCGCTTCTGCGCAGCCGCTTCTGCGCAGCCGCTCCTGCGCAGCCGCTCCTGCGCAGCCGCTCCTGCGCAGCCGCTCCTGCGCAGCCGCTCCTGCGCAGCCGCTCCTGCGCAGCCGCTCCTGCGCAGCCGCTCCTGCGCAGCCGCTCCTGCGCAGCCGCTCCTGCGCAGCCGCTCCTGCGCAGCCGCTCCTGCGCAGCCGCTCCTGCGCAGCCGCTCCTGCGCAGCCGCTTCTGCGCAGCCGCTTCTGCGCAGCCGCTTCTGCGCAGCCGCTTCTGCGCAGCCGCTTCTGCGCTGCCGTTTCTGCGCAGCCGCTTCTGCGCAGCCGCTTCTGCGCAGTCGCTTCTGCGCAGCCGCTTCTGCGCAGCCGCTTCTGCGCAGCCGCTTCTGCGCAGCCGCTTCCGCGCAGCCGCTTCCGCGCAGCCGCTCCCGCGCAGCCGCTCCCGCGCAGCCGCTTCCGCGCAGCCGCTTCCGCGCAGCCGATTCCGCGCAGCCGCTTCCGCGCAGCCGCTTCCGCGCAGCCGCTTCCGCGCAGCCGCTTCCGCGCAGCCGCTTCCGCGCAGCCGCTTCTGCGCAGCCGCTTCTGCGCAGCCGCTTCTGCGCAGCCGCTTCTGCGCAGCCGCTTCTGCGCAGCCGTTTCTGCGCAGCCGTTTCTGCGCAGCCGCTTCTGCGCAGCCGCTTCTGCGCAGCCGCTTCTGCGCAGCCGCTTCTGCGCAGCCGCTTCTGCGCAGCCGCTTCTGCGCAGCCGCTTCTGCGCAGCCGCTTCTGCGCAGCCGTTTCTGCGCAGCCGTTTCTGCGCAGCCGTTACTGCGCAGCCGTTTCTGCGCAGCCGCTTCTGCGCAGCTGTTCCTGCGCAGCTGTTCCTGCGCAGCTGTTCCTGCGCAGCTGTTCCTGCGCAGCTGTTCCTGCGCAGCTGTTCCTGCGCAGCCGCTTCTGCGCAGCCGCTTCTGCGCAGCCGCTTCTGCGCAGCCGTTACTGCGCAGCCGTTTCTGCGCAGCCGCTTCTGCGCAGCCGTTCCTGCGCAGCCGTTCCTGCGCAGCCGTTCCTGCGCAGCCGTTCCTGCGCAGCCGTTCCTGCGCAGCCGTTCCTGCGCAGCCGTTCCTGCGCAGCCGTTCCTGCGCAGCCGTTCCTGCGCAGCCGTTCCTGCGCAGCTGCTCCTGCGCAGCTGTTCCTGCGCAGCCGCTTCTGCGCAGCCGCTTCTGCGCAGCCGCTTCTGCGCAGCCGCTTCTGCGCAGCCGTTTCTGCGCAGCCGTTTCTGCGCAGCCGTTTCTGCGCAGCCGTTCCTGCGCAGCCGTTTCTGCGCAGCCGCTTCTGCGCAGCCGCTGCTGCGCAGCCGCTTCTGCGCAGCCGCTTCTGCGCAGCCGTTACTGCGCAGCCGTTTCTGCGCAGCCGCTTCTGCGCAGCTGTTCCTGCGCAGCTGTTCCTGCGCAGCTGTTCCTGCGCAGCTGTTCCTGCGCAGCTGTTCCTGCGCAGCTGTTCCTGCGCAGCCGCTTCTGCGCAGCCGCTTCTGCGCAGCCGCTTCTGCGCAGCCGCTTCTGCGCAGCCGCTTCTGCGCAGCCGCTTCTGCGCAGCCGCTTCTGCGCAGCCGCTTCTGCGCAGCCGCTTCTGCGCAGCCGCTTCTGCGCAGCCGCTTCTGCGCAGCCGCTCCTGCGCAGCCGCTCCTGCGCAGCCGCTCCTGCGCAGCCGCTCCTGCGCAGCCGCTCCTGTGCAGCCGCTCCTGCGCAGCCGCTCCTGCGCAGCCGCTCCTGCGCAGCCGCTCCTGCGCAGCCGCTCCTGCGCAGCCGCTCCTGCGCAGCCGCTTCTGCGCAGCCGCTTCTGCGCAGCCGCTTCTGCGCAGCCGCTTCTGCGCAGCCGCTTCTGCGCAGCCGCTTCTGCGCTGCCGTTTCTGCGCAGCCGCTTCTGCGCAGCCGCTTCTGCGCCGTCGCTTCTGCGCAGCCGCTTCTGCGCAGCCGCTTCTGCGCAGCCGCTTCTGCGCAGCCGCTTCCGCGCAGCCGCTTCCGCGCAGCCGCTCCCGCGCAGCCGCTCCCGCGCAGCCGCTCCCGCGCAGCCGCTTCCGCGCAGCCGATTCCGCGCAGCCGCTTCCGCGCAGCCGCTTCCGCGCAGCCGCTTCCGCGCAGCCGCTTCCGCGCAGCCGTATCTGCGCAGCCGCTTCTGCGCAGCCGCTTCTGCGCAGCCGCTTCTGCGCAGCCGCTTCTGCGCAGCCGCTTCTGCGCAGCCGTTTCTGCGCAGCCGTTTCTGCGCAGCCGCTTCTGCGCAGCCGCTTCTGCGCAGCCGCTTCTGCGCAGCCGCTTCTGCGCAGCCGCTTCTGCGCAGCCGCTTCTGCGCAGCCGCTTCTGCGCAGCCGCTTCTGCGCAGCCGCTTCTGCGCAGCCGCTTCGGCGCAGCCGCTTCTGCGCAGCCGCTTCTGCGCAGCCGCTTCTGCGCAGCCGCTTCTGCGCAGCCGCTTCTGCGCAGCCGCTTCTGCGCAGCCGTCTCCGCGCAGCTGTTTCTGATTTTCTGATGAGACTTCACTGCAACAGCATGGGTGACGAACTCCGTACGCGCGCGTGGTCTAGAGATCCTACCACGCGCGTACGGGATTCAACTTTACATGTTCAACTGCCCAAAAAACATTGAACATGGAGGTACGCTCCTGTAACCGGAGGCTATAGAGTGTTTCTGCGCCGCTGTTTCTGCGCCGCTGTTTCTGCGCAGCTGTTTCTGCGCAGCTGTTTCTGCGCATCTGTTTCTGCGCAGCTGTTTCTGCGCAGCTGTTTCTGCGCAGCTGTTTCTGCGCAGCTGTCTCTGCGCAGCTGTCTCTGCGCAGCTGTCTCTGCGCAGCTGTCTCTGCGCAGCTGTCTCTGCGCAGCTGTCTCTGCGCAGCTGTCTCTGCGCAGCTGTCTCTGCGCAGCTGTTTCTGCGCAGCTGTTTCTGCGCAGCTGTTGCTGCGCAGCTGTTCCTGCGCACCTGTCCCTGCGCAGCTGTCCCTGCGCAGCTGTTTCTGCGCAGCTGTTTCTGCGCAGCCGTTCCTGCGCAGCCGTTTCTGCGCAGCCGTTCCTGCGCAGCCGTTCCTGCGCAGCCGTTCCTGCGCAGCCGTTCCTGCGCAGCCGTTCCTGCGCAGCCGTTCCTGCGCAGCCGCTTCTGCGCAGCCGCTTCAACGCAGCCGCTTCTGCGCAGCCGCTTCTGCGCAGCCGCTTCTGCGCAGCCGCTTCTGCGCAGCCGCTTCTGCGCAGCCGCTTCTGCGCAGCCGTTTCTGCGCAGCCGTTTCTGCGCAGCCGCTTCTGCGCAGCCGCTTCTGCGCAGACGCTTCTGCGCAGACGCTTCTGCGCAGACGCTTCTGCGCAGACGCTTCTGCGCAGACGCTTCTGCGCAGACGCTTCTGCGCAGACGCTTCTGCGCAGACGCTTCTGCGCAGACGCTTCTGCGCAGACGCTTCTGCGCAGACGCTTCTGCGCAGACGCTTCTGCGCAGCCGCTTCTGCGCAGCCGCTTCTGCGCAGCCGCTTCTGCGCAGCCGCTTCTGCGCAGCCGCTTCTGCGCAGCCGCTTCTGCGCAGCCGCTTCTGCGCAGCCGCTTCTGCGCAGCCGCTTCTGCGCAGCCGCTTCTGCGCAGACGCTTCTGCGCAGACGCTTCTGCGCAGACGCTTCTGCGCAGCCGCTTCTGCGCAGCCGCTTCTGCGCAGCCGCTTCTGCGCAGCCGCTTCTGCGCAGCCGCTTCTGCGCAGCCGCTTCTGCGCAGCCGCTTCTGCGCAGCCGCTTCTGCGCAGCCGCTTCTGCGCAGCCGCTTCTGCGCAGCCGCTTCTGCGCAGCCGCTTCTGCGCAGCCGCTTCTGCGCAGACGCTTCTGCGCAGACGCTTCTGCGCAGACGCTTCTGCGCAGCCGTTTCTGCGCAGCCGTTTCTGCGCAGCCGTTTCTGCGCAGCCGCTTCTGCGCAGTTGTTCCTGCGCAGCTGTTCCTGCGCAGCTGTTCCTGCGCAGCTGTTCCTGCGCAGCTGTTCCTGCGCAGCTGTTCCTGCGCAGCTGTTCCTGCGCAGCTGTTCCTGCGCAGCCGCTTCTGCGCAGCCGCTTCTGCGCAGCCGTTACTGCGCAGCCGCTTCTGCGCAGCCGCTTCTGCGCAGCCGCTTCTGCGCAGCCGCTTCTGCGCAGCCGCTTCTGCGCAGCCGCTTCTGCGCAGCCGCTTCTGCGCAGCCGCTTCTGCGCAGCCGCTTCTGCGCAGCCGCTTCTGCGCAGCCGTTTCTGCGCAGCCGTTTCTGCGCAGCCGTTTCTGCGCAGCCGTTTCTGCGCAGTTGTTCCTGCGCAGCTGTTCCTGCGCAGCTGTTCCTGCGCAGCTGTTCCTGCGCAGCTGTTCCTGCGCAGCTGTTCCTGCGCAGCTGTTCCTGCGCAGCCGCTTCTGCGCAGCCGCTTCTGCGCAGCCGTTACTGCGCAGCCGTTTCTGCGCAGCCGCTTCTGAACAGCCGTTCCTGCGCAGCCGTTCCTGCGCAGCCGTTCCTGCGCAGCCGTTCCTGCGCAGCCGTACCTGCGCAGCCGTTCCTGCGCAGCCGTTCCTGCGCAGCCGTTCCTGCGCAGCCGTTCCTGCGCAGCCGTTCCTGCGCAGCCGTTCCTGCGCAGCTGCTTCTGCGCAGCTGTTCCTGCGCAGCCGCTTCTGCGCAGCCGCTTCTGCGCAGCCGCTTCTGCGCAGCCGCTTCTGCGCAGCCGTTTCTGCGCAGCCGTTTCTGCGCAGCCGTTTCTGCGCAGCCGTTTCTGCGCAGCCGTTTCTGCGCAGCCGTTTCTGCGCAGCCGCTTCTGCGCAGCCGCTTCTGCGCAGCCGCTTCTGCGCAGCCGCTTCTGCGCAGCCGTTTCTGCGCAGCCGTTACTGCGCAGCCGTTTCTGCGCAGCCGTTTCTGCGCAGCCGCTTCTGCGCAGCCGCTTCTGCGCAGCTGTTCCTGCGCAGCTGTTCCTGCGCAGCTGTTCCTGCGCAGCCGTTCCTGCGCAGCCGTTCCTGCGCAGCCGCTTCTGCGCAGCCGCTTCTGCGCAGCCGCTTCTGCGCAGCCGCTTCTGCGCAGCCGCTCCTGCGCAGCCGCTCCTGCGCAGCCGCTCCTGCGCAGCCGCTCCTGCGCAGCCGCTCCTGCGCAGCCGCTCCTGCGCAGCCGCTCCTGCGCAGCCGCTCCTGCGCAGCCGCTCCTGCGCAGCCGCTCCTGCGCAGCCGCTCCTGCGCAGCCGCTCCTGCGCAGCCGCTCCTGCGCAGCCGCTCCTGCGCAGCCGCTCCTGCGCAGCCGCTCCTGCGCAGCCGCTCCTGCGCAGCCGCTCCTGCGCAGCCGCTCCTGCGCAGCCGCTCCTGCGCAGCCGCTTCTGCGCAGCCGCTTCTGCGCAGCCGCTTCTGCGCAGCCGCTTCTGCGCAGCCGCTTCTGCGCAGCCGCTTCTGCGCAGCCGCTTCTGCGCAGCCGTTTCTGCGCAGCCGCTTCTGCGCAGCCGCTTCTGCGCAGCCGCTTCTGCGCAGCCGCTTCTGCGCAGCCGCTTCTGCGCAGCCGCTTCTGCGCTGCCGCTTCTGCGCAGCCGCTTCTGCGCAGCCGCTTCTGCGCAGCCGCTTCTGCGCAGCCGCTTCTGCGCAGCCGCTTCTGCGCAGCCGCTTCTGCGCAGCCGCTTCTGCGCTGCCGTTTCTGCGCAGCCGCTTCTGCGCAGCCGCTTCTGCGCAGCCGCTTCTGCGCAGCCGCTTCCGCGCAGCCGCTTCCGCGCAGCCGCTTCCGCGCAGCCGCTTCCGCGCAGCCGCTTCCGCGCAGCCGCTTCCGCGCAGCCGATTCCGCGCAGCCGCTTCCGCGCAGCCGCTTCCGCGCAGCCGTTTCCGCGCAGCCGTTTCCGCGCAGCCGTTTCCGCGCAGCCGCTTCCGCGCAGCCGCTTCCGCGCAGCCGCTTCCGCGCAGCCGCTTCCGCGCAGCCGTATCCGCGCAGCCGCTTCTGCGCAGCCGCTTCTGCGCAGCCGCTTCTGCGCAGCCGCTTCTGCGCAGCCGCTTCTGCGCAGCCGCTTCTGCGCAGCCGCTTCTGCGCAGCCGTTTCTGCGCAGCCGTTTCTGCGCAGCCGTTTCTGCGCAGCCGCTTCTGCGCAGCCGCTTCTCGCAGCCGCTTCTGCGCAGCCGCTTCTGTGCAGCCGCTTCTGCGCAGCCGCTTCTGCGCAGCCGCTTCTGCGCAGCCGCTTCTGCGCAGCCGCTTCGGCGCAGCCGCTTCTGCGCAGCCGCTTCTGCGCAGCCGCTTCTGCGCAGCCGCTTCTGCGCAGCCGCTTCTGCGCAGCCGTCTCCGCGCAGCTGTTTCTGATTTTCTGATGAGACTTCACTGCAACAGCATGGGTGACGAACTCCGTACGCGCGCGTGGTCTAGAGATCCTACCACGCGCGTACGGGATTCAACTTTACATGTTCAACTGCCCAAAAAACATTGAACATGGAGGTACGCTCCTGTAACCGGAGGCTATAGAGTGTTTCTGCGCCGCTGTTTCTGCGCCGCTGTTTCTGCGCAGCTGTTTCTGCGCATCTGTTTCTGCGCAGCTGTTTCTGCGCAGCTGTTTCTGCGCAGCTGTTTCTGCGCAGCTGTTTCTGCGCAGCTGTTTCTGCGCAGCTGTTTCTGCGCAGCTGTCTCTGCGCAGCTGTCTCTGCGCAGCTGTCTCTGCGCAGCTGTCTCTGCGCAGCTGTCTCTGCGCAGCTGTTTCTGCGCAGCTGTTTCTGCGCAGCTGTTTCTGCGCAGCTCTTGCTGCGCAGCTGTTGCTGCGCAGCTGTTCCTGCGCACCTGTTCCTGCGCAGCTGTCCCTGCGCAGCTGTCCCTGCGCAGCTGTTCCTGCGCACCTGTTCCTGCGCACCTGTTCCTGCGCAGCTGTTCCTGCGCACCTGTTCCTGCGCACCTGTTCCTGCGCACCTGTTCCTGCGCAGCTGTTCCTGCGCAGCTGTTCCTGCGCACCTGTTCCTGCGCACCTGTTCCTGCGCACCTGTTCCTGCGCAGCTGTTCTTGCGCAGCTGCTCCTGCGCAGCTGTTCCTGCGCAGCTGTTCCTGCGCAGCTGTTCCTGCGCAGCTGTTTCTGCGCAGCTGTTTCTGCGCAGCTGTTTCTGCGCAGCTGTTTCTGCGCAGCTGTTTCTGCGCAGCTGTTTCTGCGCAGCTGTTTCTGCGCAGCTGTTTCTGCACAGCTGTTTCTGCGCAGCTGTTTCTGCGCAGCCGTTTCTGCGCAGCCGTTTCTGCGCAGCCGTTCCTGCGCAGCCGTTCCTGCGCAGCCGTTTCTGCGCAGCCGTTTCTGCGCAGCTGTCTCTGCGCAGCTGTCTCTGCGCAGCTGTCTCTGCGCAGCTGTCTCTGCGCAGCTGTCTCTGCGCAGCTGTCTCTGCGCAGCTGTTTCTGCGCAGCTGTTTCTGCGCAGCTGTTGCTGCGCAGCTGTTGCTGCGCAGCTGTTCCTGCGCACCTGTTCCTGCGCAGCTGTCCCTGCGCAGCTGTCCCTGCGCAGCTGTTCCTGCGCACCTGTTCCTGCGCAGCTGTTCCTGCGCACCTGTTCCTGCGCACCTGTTCCTGCGCACCTGTTCCTGCGCACCTGTTCCTGCGCACCTGTTCCTGCGCAGCTGTTCCTGCGCAGCTGTTCCTGCGCACCTGTTCCTGCGCACCTGTTCCTGCGCAGCTGTTCCTGCGCAGCTGTTCCTGCGCAGCTGTTCCTGCGCAGCTGTTCCTGCGCAGCTGCTCCTGCGCAGCTGTTCCTGCGCAGCTGTTCCTGCGCAGCTGTTTCTGCGCAGCTGTTTCTGCGCAGCTGTTTCTGCGCAGCTGTTTCTGCGCAGCTGTTTCTGCGCAGCTGTTTCTGCGCAGCTGTTCCTGCGCAGCTGTTTCTGCGCAGCTGTTTCTGCGCAGCCGTTTCTGCGCAGCCGTTTCTGCGCAGCTGTTCCTTTGCAGCTGTTTCTGCGCAGCTGTTTCTGCGCAGCTGTTCCTGCGCAGCTGTTTCTGCGCAGCTGTTTCTGCGCAGCTGTTTCTGCGCAGCTGTTCCTGCGCAGCTGTTTCTGCGCAGCTGTTTCTGCGCAGCTGTTTCTGCGCAGCAGTTCCTGCGCAGCTGTTTCTGCGCAGCTGTTTCTGCGAAGCTGTTTCTGCGCAGCTGTTTCTGCGCAGCTGTTTCTGCGCAGCTGTTTCTGCGCAGCTGTTTCTGCCGGCTGTTCCTGCGCAGCTGTTTCTGCGCAGCTGTTTCTGCGCACCTGTTCCTGCGCACCTGTTCCTGCGCAGCTGTTCCTGCGCAGCTGTTCCTGCGCAGCTGTTCCTGCGCAGCTGTTCCTGCGCACCTGTTCCTGCGCACCTGTTTTTGCGCACCTGTTTTTGCGCAGCTGTTCCTGCGCAGCTGTTCCTGCGCAGCTGTTCCTGCGCAGCTGTTCCTGCGCAGCTGTTCCTGCGCAGCTGTTCCTGCGCAGCTGTTCCTGCGCACCTGTTCCTGCGCACCTGTTCCCGCACACCTGTTCCCGCGCAGCTGTTTCCGCGCAGCCGTTTCCGCGCAGCCGTTTCCGCGCAGCCGTTTCCGCGCAGCCGTTTCCGCGCAGCCGTTTCCGCGCAGCCGTTTCCGCGCAGCCGCTTCCGCGCAGCCGCTTCCGCGCAGCCGCTTCTGCGCAGCCGCTTCTGCGCAGCCGTCTCCGCGCAGCTGTTTCTGATTTTCTGATGAGACTTCACTGCAACAGCATGGGTGACGAACTCCGTACGCGCGCGTGGTCTAGAGATCCTACCACGCGCGTACGGGATTCAACTTTACATGTTCAACTGCCCAAAAATTATTGAACATGGAGGTACGCTCCTGTAACCGGAGGCTATAGAGTGTTTCTGCGCCGCTGTTTCTGCGCAGCTGTTTCTGCGCAGCTGTTTCTGCGCATCTGTTTCTGCGCAGCTGTTTCTGCGCAGCTGTTTCTGCGCAGCTGTTCCTGCGCAGCTGTTCCTGCGCAGGAACAGCTGCGCAGGAACAGGTGCGCAGGAACAGGTGCGCAAAAACAGGTGCGCAGGAACAGCTGCGCAGGAACAGCTGCGCAGAAACAGCTGCGCAGAAACAGCTGCGCAGAAACAGCCGCGCAGGAACAGCCGCGCAGGAACAGCCGCGCAGGAACAGCCGCGCAGGAACAGCTGCGCAGGAACAGCTGCGCAGGAACAGCTGCGCAGAAACAGCTGCGCAGAAACAGCTGTGCAGAAACAGCTGCGCAGAAACAGCTGCGCAGGAACAGCTGCGCAGAAACAGCTGCGCAGGAACAGCTGCGCAGGAACAGCTGCGCAGAAACAGCTGCGCAGAAACAGCTGCGCAGGAACAGCTGCGCAGGAACAGCTGCGCAGAAACAGCTGCGCAGGAACAGCTGCGCAGGAACAGCTGCGCAGGAACAGCTGCGCAGGAACAGGTGCGCAGGAACAGGTGCGCAGGAACAGCTGCGCAGGAACAGCTGCGCAGAAACAGCTGCGCAGAAACAGCTGCGCAGAAACAGCCGCGCAGGAACAGCCGCGCAGGAACAGCCGCGCAGGAACAGCCGCGCAGGAACAGCTGCGCAGGAACAGGTGCGCAGGAACAGGTGCGCAGGAACAGCTGCGCAGGAACAGCTGCGCAGAAACAGCTGCGCAGAAACAGCTGCGCAGAAACAGCCGCGCAGGAACAGCCGCGCAGGAACAGCCGTGCAGGAACAGCTGCGCAGGAACAGCTGCGCAGAAACAGCTGCGCAGAAACAGCTGCGCAGAAACAGCTGCGCAGGAACAGCTGCGCAGAAACAGCTGCGCAGAAACAGCTGCGCAGGAACAGCTGCGCAGGAACAGCTGCGCAGTAACAGCTGCGCAGAAACAGCTGCGCAGAAACAGCTGCGCAGAAACAGCTGCGCAGAAACAGCTGCGCAGGAACAGCTGCGCAGAAACAGCTGCGCAGGAACAGCTGCGCAGGAACAGCTGCGCAGAAACAGCTGCGCAGAAACAGCTGCGCAGGAACAGCTGCGCAGAAACAGCTGCGCAGAAACAGCTGCGCAGAAACAGCTGCGCAGGAACAGCTGCGCAGGAACAGCTGCGCAGGAACAGCTGCGCAGGAACAGGTGCGCAGGAACAGGTGCGCAGGAACAGCTGCGAAGGAACAGGTGCGCAGGAACAGCTGCGCAGGAACAGCTGCGCAGGAACAGCTGCGCAGGAACAGCTGCGCAGGAACAGCTGCGCAGGAACAGCTGCGCAGGAACAGCTGCGCAGGAACAGCTGCGCAGGAACAGGTGCGCAGGAACAGGTGCGCAGGAACAGCTGCGCAGGAACAGGTGCGCAGGAACAGCTGCGCAGGAACAGGTGCGCAGGAACAGGTGCGCAGAAACAGCTGCGCAGCAACAGCTGCGCAGCAACAGCTGCGCAGAAACAGCTGCGCAGAAACAGCTGCGCAGAAACAGCTGCGCAGAAACAGCTGCGCAGAAACAGCTGCGCAGAAACAGCTGCGCAGAGACAGCTGCGCAGAGACAGCTGCGCAGAGACAGCTGCACAGAGACAGCTGCGCAGAGACAGCTGCGCAGAGACAGCTGCGCAGAAACAGCTGCGCAGAAACAGCTGCGCAGAAACAGCTGCGCAGAAACAGATGCGCAGAAACAGCTGCGCAGAAACAGCTGCGCAGAAACAGCGGCGCAGAAACAGCGGCGCAGAAACACTCTATAGCCTCCGGTTACAGGAGCGTACCTCCATGTTCAATGATTTTTGGGCAGTTGAACATGTAAAGTTGAATCCCGTACGCGCGTGGTAGGATCTCTAGACCACGCGCGCGTACGGAGTTCGTCACCCATGCTGTTGCAGTGAAGTCTCATCAGAAAATCAGAAACAGCTGCGCGGAGACGGCTGCGCAGAAGCGGCTGCGCAGAAGCGGCTGCGCAGAAGCGGCTGCGCGGAAGCGGCTACGCGGAAACGGCGGCGCGGAAACGGCTGCGCGGAAACGGCTGCGCGGAAACAGCTGCGCGGGAACAGGTGCGCGGGAACAGGTGCGCAGGAACAGCTGCGCAGGAACAGCTGCGCAGGAACAGCTGCGCAAAAACAGGTGCGCAAAAACAGGTGCGCAAAAACAGGTGCGCAGGAACAGGTGCGCAGGAACAGCTGCGCTGGAACAGCTGCGCAGGAACAGGTGCGCAGGAACAGCAGCGCAGGAACAGCTGCGCAGGAACAGATGCGCAGGAACAGCTGCGCAGAAACAGCCTCGTAGAAACAGCCTCGCAGAAACAGCCTCGCAGAAACAGCCGCGCAGAAACAGCCGCGCAGAAACAGCCGCGCAGAAACAGCCGCGCAGGAACAGCCGCGCAGCAACAGCTGCGCAGGAACAGCTGCGCAGGAACAGCTGCGCAGGAACAGCTGCGCAGGAACAGCTGCGCAGGTACAGCTGCGCAGGAACAGCTGCGCAGAAACAGCTGCGCAGAAACAGCTGCGCAGAAACAGCTGCGCAGGAACAGCTGCGCAGGATCAGCTGTGCAGGAACAGCTGCGCAGAAACAGCTGCGCAGGAACAGCTGCGCAGAAACAGCTGCGCAGGAACAGCTGCGCAGAAACAGCTGCGCAGAAACAGCTGCGCAGAAACAGCTGCGCAGAAACAGCTGCGCAGAAACAGCTGCGCAGAAACAGCTTCGCAGAAACAGCTGCGCAGGAACAGCTGCGCAGAAACAGCTGCGCAGAAACAGCTGCGCAGAAACAGCTGCGCAGGAACAGCTGCGCAGAAACAGCTGCGCAGAAACAGCTGCGCAGAAACAGCTGCGCAGAAACAGCTGCGCAGGAACAGCTGCGCAGAAACGGCTGCGCAGGAACAGCTGCGCAGGAACAGGTGCGCAGGAACAGCTGCGCAGGAACAGGTGCGCAGGAACAGGTGCGCAGGAACAGGTGCGCAGGAACAGCTGCGCAGGAACAGCTGCGCAGGAACAGCTGCGCAGGGACAGCTGCGCAGGAACAGGTGCGCAGGAACAGCTGCGCAGCAACAGCTGCGCAGAAACAGCTGCGCAGAAACAGCTGCGCAGAGACAGCTGCGCAGAGACAGCTGCGCAGAGACAGCTGCGCAGAGACAGCTGCGCAGAAACAGCTGCGCAGAAACAGCTGCGCAGAAACAGCTGCGCAGAAACAGCTGCGCAGAAACAGCTGCGCAGAAACAGCTGCGCAGAAACAGATGCGCAGAAACAGCTGCGCAGAAACAGCTGCGCAGAAACAGCGGCGCAGAAACAGCGGCGCAGAAACACTCTATAGCCTCCGGTTACAGGAGCGTACCTCCATGTTCAATGTTTTTTGGGCAGTTGAACATGTAAAGTTGAATCCCGTACGCGCGTGGTAGGATCTCTAGACCACGCGCGCGTACGGAGTTCGTCACCCATGCTGTTGCAGTGAAGTCTCATCAGAAAATTAGAAACAGCTGCGCGGAGACGGCTGCGCAGATGCGGCTGCGCAGAAGCGGCTGCGCAGAAGCGGCTGCGTAGAAGCGGCTGCGCGGAAACGGCTGCGCGGAAACGGCTGCGCGGAAACGGCTGCGCGGAAACAGCTGCGCGGGAACAGGTGCGCGGGAACAGGTGCGCGGGAACAGGTGCGCAGGAACAGCTGCGCAGGAACAGCTGCGCAGGAACAGCTGCGCAGGAACAGGTGCGCAAAAACAGGTGCGCAAAAACAGGTGCGCAGGAACAGGTGCGCAGGAACAGCTGCGCAGGAACAGCTGCGCAGAAACAGCTGCGCAGAAACAGCTGCGCAGAAACAGCCTCGCAGAAACAGCCGCGCAGAAACAGCCGCGCAGGAACAGCCGCGCAGGAACAGGTGCGCAGGAACAGCTGCGCAGGAACAGGTGCGCAAAAACAGGTGCGCAAAAACAGGTGCGCAGGAACAGGTGCGCAGGAACAGGTGCGCAGGAACAGCCGCGCAGGAACAGCCGCGAAGGAAGAGCCGCGCAGGAAGAGCTGCGCAGGAACAGCTGCGCAGGAACAGCTGCGCAGAAACAGCTGCGCAGGAACAGCTGCGCAGGAACAGCTGCGCAGGAGCAGCTGCGCAGGAACAGCTGCGCAGGAACAGGTGCGCAGGAACAGGTGCGCAGGAACAGCTGCGCAGGAACAGGTGCGCAGGAACAGGTGCGCAGGAACAGGTGCGCAGGAACAGGTGCGCAGGAACAGGTGCGCAGGAACAGCTGCGCAGGAACAGCTGCGCAGGAACAGCTGCGCAGGAACAGGTGCGCAGGAACAGCTGCGCAGAAACAGCTGCGCAGCAACAGCTGCGCAGAAACAGCTGCGCAGAAACAGCTGCGCAGAAACAGCTGCGCAGAAACAGCTGCGCAGAGACAGCTGCGCAGAGACAGCTGCGCAGAGACAGCTGCGCAGAGACAGCTGCGCAGAGACAGCTGCGCAGAGACAGCTGCGCAGAGACAGCTGCGCAGAGACAGCTGCGCAGAAACAGCTGCGCAGAAACAGCTGCGCAGAAACAGATGCGCAGAAACAGCTGCGCAGAAACAGCGGCGCAGAAACAGCGGCGCAGAAACACTCTATAGCCTCCGGTTACAGGAGCGTACCTCCATGTTCAATGTTTTTTGGGCAGTTGAACATGTTAAGTTGAATCCCGTACGCGCGTGGTAGGATCTCTAGACAACGCGCGCGTACGGAGTTCGTCACCCATGCTGTTGCAGTGAAGTCTCATCAGAAAATCAGAAACAGCTGCGCGGAGACGGCTGCGCAGAAGCGGCTGCACGGAAGCGGCTGCGCGGAAACGGCTGCGCGGAAACGGCTGCGCGGAAACGGCTGCGCGGAAACAGCTGCGCGGGAACAGCTGCGCGGGAACAGGTGCGCTGGAACAGCTGCGCAGGAACAGCTGCGCAGGAACAGCTGCGCAGGAACAGCTGCGCAGGAACAGCTGCGCAGGAACAGCTGCGCAGGAACAGCTGCGCAGGAACAGCTGCGCAGAAACAGCTGCGCAGAAACAGCCGCGCAGAAACAGCCTCGCAGAAACAGCCGCGCAGAAACAGCCGCGCAGAAACAGCCGCGCAGGAACAGCCGCGCAGGAACAGCCGCGCAGGAACAGCCGCGCAGGAAGAGCCGCGCAGGAAGAGCCGCGCAGGAACAGCTGCGCAGGAACAGCTGCGCAGGAACAGCTGCGCAGAAACAGCTGCGCAGGAACAGCTGCGCAGAAACAGCTGCGCAGGAACAGCTGCGCAGGAACAGCTGCGCAGAAACAGCTGCGCAGGAACAGCTGCGCAGAAACAGCTGCGCAGGAACAGCTGCGCAGGAACAGCTGCGCAGGAACAGCTGCGCAGGAACAGCTGCGCAGGAACAGCTGCGCAGGAACAGGTGCGCAGGAACAGCTGCGCAGGAACAGGTGCGCAGGAACAGGTGCGCAGGAACAGCTGCGCAGGAACAGCTGCGCAGGAACAGCTGCGCAGGAACAGGTGCGCAGAAACAGCTGCGCAGCAACAGCTGCGCAGCAACAGCTGCGCAGAAACAGCTGCGCAGAAACAGCTGCGCAGAAACAGCTGCGCAGAAACAGCTGCGCAGAAACAGCTGCGCAGAGACAGCTGCGCAGAGACAGCTGCGCAGAGACAGCTGCGCAGAGACAGCTGCGCAGAAACAGCTGCGCAGAAACAGATGCGCAGAAACAGCTGCGCAGAAACAGCGGCGCAGAAACAGCGGCGCAGAAACACTCTATAGCCTCCGGTTACAGGAGCGTACCTCCATGTTCAATGTTTTTTGGGCAGTTGAACATGTAAAGTTGAATCCCGTACGCGCGTGGTAGGATCTCTAGACAACGCGCGCGTACGGAGTTCGTCACCCATGCTGTTGCAGTGAAGTCTCATCAGAAAATCAGAAACAGCTGCGCGGAGACGGCTGCGCAGAAGCGGCTGCGCGGAAGCGGCTGCGCGGAAACGGCTGCGCGGAAACGGCTGCGCGGAAACGGCTGCGCGGAAACGGCTGCGCGGAAACGGCTGCGCGGAAACAGCTGCGCGGGAACAGCTGCGCGGGAACAGCTGCGCGGGAACAGGTGCGCTGGAACAGCTGCGCAGGAACAGCTGCGCAGGAACAGCTGCGCAGGAACAGCTGCGCAGGAACAGCTGCGCAGGAACAGCTGCGCAGAAACAGCTGCGCAGAAACAGCTGCACAGAAACAGCTGCACAGAAACAGCCTCGCAGAAACAGCCGCGCAGAAACAGCCGCGCAGGAACAGCCGCGCAGGAACAGCCGCGCAGGAACAGCCGCGCAGAAACAGCTGCGCAGGAACAACTGCGCAGAAACAGCTGCGCAGGAACAGCTGCGCAGGAACAGCTGCGCAGGAACAGCTGCGCAGGAACAGCTGCGCAGAAACAGCTGCGCAGAAACAGCTGCGCAGGAACAGCTGCGCAGGAACAGCTGCGCAGGAACAGCTGCATAGAAACAGCTGCGCAGGAACAGCTGCGCAGGAACAGCTGCGCAGAAACAGCTGCGCAGAAACAGCTGCGCAGGAACAGCTGCGCAGAAACAGCTGCGCAGGAACAGCTGCGCAGGAACAGCTGCGCAGAAACAGCTGCGCAGGAACAGCTGCGCAGAAACAGCTGCGCAGAAACAGCGGCGCAGAAACAGCTGCGCAGGAACAGCTGCGCAGAAACAGCTGCGCAGAAACAGCTGCGCAGAAACAGCTTCGCAGAAACAGCTGCGCAGAAACAGCTGCGCAGGAACAGCTGCGCAGAAACAGCTGCGCAGAAACAGCTGCGCAGAAACAGCTGTGCAGGAACAGCTGCGCAGAAACAGCTGCGCAGAAACAGCTGCGCAGGAACAGCTGCGCAGAAACAGCTGCGCAGAAACAGCTGCGCAGGAACAGCTGCGCAGAAACAGCTGCGCAGAAACAGCTGCGCAGAAACAGCTGCGCAGAAACAGCTGCGCAGGAACAGCTGCGCAGAAACAGCTGCGCAGGAACAGCTGCGCAGGAGCAGCTGCGCAGGAACAGCTGCGCAGGAACAGCTGCGCAGGAACAGCTGCGCAGGAACAGCTGCGCAGGAACAGCTGCGCAGGAACAGGTGCGCAGGAACAGGTGCGCAGGAACAGCTGCGCAGGAACAGGTGCGCAGAAACAGCTGCGCAGGAACAGGTGCGCAGGAACAGGTGCGCAGGAACAGGTGCGCAGGAACAGCTGCGCAAGAACAGGTGCGCAGGAACAGCTGCGCAGGGACAGCTGCGCAGGGACAGCTGCGCAGGAACAGGTGCACAGGAACAGCTGCGCAGCAACAGCTGCGCAGGAACAGGTGCGCAGGAACAGCTGCGCAGCAACAGCTGCGCAGAAACAGCTGCGCAGAAACAGCTGTGCAGAAACAGCTGCGCAGAAACAGCTTCGCAGAAACAGCTGCGCAGAAACAGCTGCGCAGAAACAGCTGCGCAGAAACAGCTGCGCAGAGACAGCTGCGCAGAGACAGCTCCGCAGAAACAGCTGCGCAGAAACAGCTGCGCAGAAACAGCTGCGCAGAAACAGATGCGCAGAAACAGCTGCGCAGAAACAGCTGCGCAGAAACAGCTGCGCAGAAACAGCGCGCAGAAACAGCGGCGCAGAAACACTCTATAGCCTCCGGTTACAGGAGCGTACCTCCATGTTCAATGTTTTTTGGGCAGTTGAACATGTAAAGTTGAATCCCGTACGCGCGTGGTAGGATCTCTAGACCACGCGCGCGTACGGAGTTCGTCACCCATGCTGTTGCAGTGAAGTCTCATCAGAAAATCAGAAACAGCTGCGCGGAGACGGCTGCGCAGAAGCGGCTGCGCAGAAGCGGCTGCGCAGAAGCGGCTGCGCAGAAGCGGCTGCGCGGAAGCGGCTGCGCGGAAACGGCTGCGCGGAAACGGCTGCGCGGAAACGGCTGCGCGGGAACAGGTGCGCGGGAACAGGTGCGCGGGAACAGGTGCGCGGGAACAGCTGCGCGGGAACAGCTGCGCAGGAAGAGCTGCGCAGGAACAGCTGCGCAGGAACAGCTGCGCAGGAACAGCTGCGCTGGAACAGGTGCTCAAAAACAGGTGCGCAGGAACAGGTGCGCAGGAACAGCTGCGCAGGAACAGCTGCGCAGGAACAGCTGCGCAGGAACAGCTGCGCAGAAACAGCTGCGCAGAAACAGCCTCGCAGGAACAGCCGCGCAGGAACAGCCGCGCAGGAACAGCCGCGCAGAAACAGCCGCGCAGAAACAGCCTCGCAGAAACAGCCTCGCAGAAACAGCCGCGCAGAAACAGCCGCGCAGAAACAGCCGCGCAGGAACAGCCGCGCAGGAACAGCTGCGCAGGAACAGCTGCGCAGGAACAGCTGCGCAGAAACAGCTGCGCAGGAACAGCTGCGCAGAAACAGCTGCGCAGAAACAGCTGCGCAGAAACAGCTGCGCAGGAACAGCTGCACAGGAACAGCTGCGCAGAAACAGCTGCGCAGAAACAGCTGCGCAGGAACAGCTGCGCAGGAACAGCTGCGCAGGAACAGCTGCGCAGAAACAGCTGCGCAGAAACAGCTGCGCAGAAACAGCTGCACAGGAACAGCTGCGCAGAAACAGCTGCGCAGAAACAGCTGCGCAGGAACAGCTGCGCAGGAACAGCTGCGCAGAAACAGCTGCGCAGAAACAGCTGCGCAGGAACAGCTGCGCAGAAACAGCTGCGCAGAAACAGCTGCGCAGAAACAGCTGCACAGGAACAGCTGCGCAGAAACAGCTGCGCAGAAACAGCTGCGCAGAAACAGCTGCGCAGGAACAGCTGCGCAGAAACAGCTGCGCAGAAACAGCTGCGCAGAAACAGCTGCGCAGAAACAGCTGCGCAGGAACAGCTGCGCAGAAACAGCAGCGCAGAAACAGCTGCGCAGGAACAGCTGCACAGAAACAGCTGCGCAGAAACATCTGCGCAGGAACAGCTGCGCAGAAACAGCTGCGCAGAAACAGCTGCGCAGAAACAGCTGCGCAGGAACAGCTGCGCAGAAACAGCTGCGCAGAAACAGCTGCGCAGAAACAGCTGCGCAGGAACAGCTGCACAGGAACAGCTGCGCAGGAACAGCTGCGCAGGAGCAGCTGCGCAGGAACAGCTGCGCAGGTACAGCTGCGCAGGAACAGCTGCGCAGGAACAGCTGCGCAGGAACAGGTGCGCAGGAACAGGTGCGCAGGAACAGCTGCGCAGGAACAGGTGCGCAGGAACAGGTGCGCAGGAACAGCTGCGCAGGAACAGGTGCGCAGGAACAGGTGCGCAGGAACAGTTGCGCAGGAACAGGTGCGCAGGAACAGCTGCGCAGGAACAGCTGCGCAGGGACAGCTGCGCAGGAACAGGTGCGCAGGAACAGCTGCGCAGAAACAGCTGCGCAGCAACAGCTGCGCAGAAACAGCTGCGCAGAAACAGCTGCGCAGAAACAGCTGCGCAGAAACAGCTGCGCAGAAACAGCTGCGCAGAAACAGCTGCGCAGAGACAGCTGCGCAGAGACAGCTGCGCAGAGACAGCTGTGCAGAGACAGCTGCGCAGAAACAGCTGCGCAGAAACAGCTGCGCAGAAACAGCTGCGCAGAAACAGCTGCGATGAAACAGCTGCGCAGAAACAGCTGCGCAGAAACAGCTGCGCTGAAACAGCTGCGCAGAAACAGATGCGCAGAAACAGCTGCGCAGAAACAGCTGCGCAGAAACAGCGGCGCAGAAACAGCGGCGCAGAAACACTCTATAGCCTCCGGTTACAGGAGCGTACCTCCATGTTCAATGTTTTTTGGGCAGTTGAACATGTAAAGTTGAATCCCGTACGCGCGTGGTAGGATCTCTAGACCACGCGCGCGTACGGAGTTCGTCACCCATGCTGTTGCAGTGAAGTCTCATCAGAAAATCAGAAACAGCTGCGCGGAGACGGCTGCGCAGAAGCGGCTGCGCGGAAGCGGCTGCGCGGAAGCGGCTGCGCGGAAGCGGCTGCGCGGAAGCGGCTGCGCGGAAACGGCTGCGCGGAAACGGCTGCGCGGAAACGGCTGCGCGGGAACAGGTGCGCGGGAACAGGTGCGCGGGAACAGCTGCGCGGGAACAGGTGCGCAGGAACAGGTGCGCAGGAACAGGTGCGCAGGATCAGCTGCGCAGGAACAGCTGCGCAGGAACAGGTGCGCAGGAACAGGTGCGCAGGAACAGGTGCGCAGGAACAGCTGCGCAGGAACAGCTGCGCAGAAACAGCTGCCCAGAAACAGCTGCGCAGAAACAGCTGCGCATAAACAGCTGCGCATAAACAGCTGCGCAGAAACAGCTGCGCATAAACAGCTGCGCATAAACAGCTGCGCAGAAACAGCTGCGCAGAAACAGCTGTGCATAAACAGCTGCGCCGAAACAGCTGCGCCGAAACTGCTGCGCCGAAACTGCTGCGCCGAAACTGCTGCGCCGAAACTGCTGCGCCGAAACTGCTGCGCCGAAACTGCTGCGCCGAAACTGCTGCGCCGAAACAGCTGCGCCGAAACTGCTGCGCCGAAACAGCTGCGCCGAAACTGCTGCGCCGAAACAGCTGCGCCGAAACAGCTCCGCCGAAACAGCTGCGCCGAAACAGCTGCGCCGAAACAGCTGCGCCGAAACAGCTGCGCCGAAACAGCTGCGCCGAAACAGCTGCGCAGAAACAGCTGCGCCGAAACAGCTGCGCCGAAACAGCAGCGCCGAAACAGCTGCGCCGAAACAGCTGCGCAGAAACAGCTAGGCATAAGCAGCTGCGCAGAAACAGCTGCGCAGAAACAGCTGCGCAGAAACAGGTGCGCAGAAACAGCTGCGCAGAAACAGCTGCGCAGAAACAGCTGCGCAGAAACAGCTGCGCAGAGACAGCTGCGCAGATACAGCTGCGCAGAGACAGCTGCGCAGAGACAGCTGCGCAGAAACAGCTGCACAGAAACAGCTGCGCAGAAACAGCTGTGCAGAAACAGCTGCGCAGAAACAGCTGCGCAGAAACAGCTGCGCAGAAACAGCTGCGCAGAAACAGCTGCGCAGAAACAGCTGCGCAGAAACAGCTGCGCAGAAACAGCGGCGCAGAAACAGCGGCGCAGAAACACTCTATAGCCTCCGGTTACAGGAGCGTACCTCCATGTTCAATGTTTTTTGGGCAGTTGAACATGTAAAGTTGAATCCCGTACGCGCGTGGTAGGATCTCTAGACCACGCGCGCGTACGGAGTTCGTCACCCATGCTGTTGCAGTGAAGTCTCATCAGAAAATCAGAAACAGCTGCGCGGAGACGGCTGCGCAGAAGCGGCTGCGCGGAAGCGGCTGCGCGGAAGCGGCTGCGCGGAAACGGCTGCGCGGAAACGGCTGCGCGGGAACGGCTGCGCGGGAACAGGTGCGCGGGAACAGCTGCGCGGGAACAGCTGCGCAGGAACAGGTGCGCAGGAACAGCTGCGCAGAAACAGCTGCGCAGAAACAGCTGCGCAGAGACAGCTGCGCAGGAACAGCTGCGCAGGAACAGCTGCGCAGGAACAGCTGCGCAGGAACAGCTGCGCAGGAACAGCTGCGCAGCAACAGCTGCGCAGCAACAGCTGCGCAGCAACAGCTGCGCAGCAACAGCTGCGCAGAAACAGCTGCGCAGAAAAAGCTGCGCAGAAACGGCTGCGCGGGAACGGCTGCGCGGGAACGGCTGCGCGGAAACGGCTGCGCGGAAACGGCTGCGCGGAATCGGCTGCGCAGAAGCGGCTGCGCAGAAGCGGCTGCGCAGAAGCGGCTGCGCAGAAGCGGCTGCGCAGAAACGGCTGCGCGGAAACGGCTGCGCGGAAACGGCTGCGCAGAAACGGCTGCGCAGAAACGGCTGCGCAGAAACGGCTGCGCAGAAGCAGCTGCGCAGAAGCGGCTGCGCAGAAGCGGCTGCGCAGAAGCGGCTGCGCAGAAACGGCTGCGCAGAAACGGCTGCGCAGAAGCGGCTGCGCAGAAGCGGCTGCGCAGAAGCGGCTGCGCAGATACGGCTGCGCAGATACGGCTGCGCAGAAACGGCTGCGCAGAAACGGCTGCGCAGAAACGGCTGCGCAGAAGCAGCTGCGCAGAAGCAGCTGCGCAGGAACGGCTGCGCAGGAACGGCTGCGCAGGAACGGCTGCGCAGGAACGGCTGCGCAGGAACGGCTGCGCAGGAACGGCTGCGCAGGAACGGCTGCGCAGGAACGGCTGCGCAGGAACGGCTGCGCAGAAGCGGCTGCGCAGAAGCGGCTGCGCAGAAGCGGCTGCGCAGAAGCGGCTGCGCAGAAGCGGCTGCGCAGAAGCGGCTGCGCAGAAGCGGCTGCGCAGAAGCGGCTGCGCAGAAGCGGCTGCGCAGAAGCGGCTGCGCAGAAGCGGCTGCGCAGTAGCGGCTGCGCAGAAGCGGCTGCGCAGAAGCGGCTGCGCAGAAGCGGCTGCGCAGAAGCGGCTGCGCAGAAGCGGCTGCGCAGAAGCGGCTGCGCAGAAGCGGCTGCGCAGAAGCGGCTGCGCAGATACGGCTGCGCAGAAACGGCTGCGCAGAAACGGCTGCGCAGAAACGGCTGCGCAGAAGCGGCTGCGCAGAAGCGGCTGCGCAGAAGCGGCTGCGCGGAAGCGGCTGCGCGGAAGCGGCTGCGCGGAAGCGGCTGCGCGGAAGCGGCTGCGCGGAAGCGGCTGCGCGGAAACGGCTGCGCGGAAACGGCTGCGCGGAAACGGCTGCGCGGGAACAGGTGCGCGGGAACAGGTGCGCGGGAACAGCTGCGCGGGAACAGCTGCACGGGAACAGGTGCGCAGGAACAGGTGCGCAGGAACAGCTGCGCAGAAACAGCTGCGCAGAAACAGCTGCGCAGAAACAGCTGCGCAGAAACAGCTGCGCATAAACAGCTGCGCATAAACAGCTGCGCATAAACAGCTGCGCATAAACAGCTGCGCATTAACAGCTGCGCATAAACAGCTGCGCAGGAACAGCTGCGCAGGAACAGCTGCGCAGGAACAGCTGCGCAGGAACAGCTGCGCAGAAACAGCTGCGCCGATACAGCTGCGCCGAAACAGCTGCGCCGAAACAGCTGCGCCGAAACAGCTGCGCCGAAACAGCTGCGCCGAAACAGCTGCGCCGAAACAGCTGCGCAGAAACAGCTAGGCATAAGCAGCTCCGCAGAAACAGCTGCGCAGAAACAGCTGCGCAGAAACAGCTGCGCAGAAACAGCTGCGCAGAAACAGCTGCGCAGAAACAGCTGCGCAGAAACAGCTGCGCAGAGACAGCTGCGCAGATACAGCTGCGCAGAGACAGCTGCGCAGAGACAGCTGCGCAGAAACAGCTGCACAGAAACAGCTGCGCAGAAACAGCTGCACAGAAACAGCTGCGCAGAAACAGCTGCGCAGAAACAGCTGCGCAGAAACAGCTGCGCAGAAACAGCGGCGCAGAAACAGCGGCGCAGAAACACTCTATAGCCTCCGGTTACAGGAGCGTACCTCCATGTTCAATGTTTTTTGGGCAGTTGAACATGTAAAGTTGAATCCCTTATGCGCGTGGTAGGATCTCTAGACCACGCGCGCGTACGGAGTTCGTCACCCATGCTGTTGCATTGAAGTCTCATCAGAAAATCAGAAACAGCTGCGCGGAGACGGCTGCGCAGAAGCGGCTGCGCGGAAGCGGCTGCGCGGGAACGGCTGCGCGGGAACAGGTGCGCGGGAACAGGTGCGCGGGAACAGGTGCGCAGAAACAGCTGCGCAGAAACAGCTGCGCAGAGACAGCTGCGCAGGAACAGCTGCGCAGGAACTGCTGCGCAGGAACAGCTGCGCAGGAACAGCTGCGCAGCAACAGCTGCGCAGCAACAGCTGCGCAGCAACAGCTGCGCAGCAACAGCTGCACAGAAAAAGCTGCGCGGAAACGGCTGCGCGGGAACGGCTGCGCGGAAACGGCTGCGCGGAAACGGCTGCGCGGAATCGGCTGCGCAGAAGCGGCTGCGCAGAAGCGGCTGCGCAGAAGCGGCTGCGCAGAAGCGGCTGCGCAGAAGCGGCTGCGCAGAAGCGGCTGCGCAGAAGCGGCTGCGCAGAAGCGGCTGCGCAGAAGCGGCTGCTCAGAAACGGCTGCTCAGAAACGGCTGCGCAGAAGCGGCTGCGCAGAAGCGGCTGCGCAGAAGCGGCTGCGCAGAAGCGGCAGCGCAGAAGCGGCAGCGCAGAAGCGGCTGCGCAGAAGCGGCTGCGCAGAAGCGGCTGCGCAGAAACGGCTGCGCAGAAACGGCTGCGCAGAAACGGCTGCGCAGAAACGGCTGCGCAGAAACGGCTGCGCAGAAGCGGCTGCGCAGAAGCGGCTGCGCAGAAGCAGCTTCGCAGAAGCAGCTGCGCAGAAGCAGCTGCGCAGAAACAGCTGCGCAGAAGCGGCTGCGCAGAAACGGCTGCGCAGATACGGCTGCGCAGAAACGGCTGCGCAGAAACGGCTGCGCAGAAACGGCTGCGCAGATACGGCTGCGCAGAAACGGCTGCGCAGAAACGGCTGCGCAGAAACGGCTGCGCAGAAACGGCTGCGCAGGAACGGCTGCGCAGGAACGGCTGCGCAGGAACAGCTGCGCAGAAGCGGCTGCGCAGAAGCGGCTGCGCAGAAGCGGCTGCGCGGAAGCGGCTGCGCGGAAGCGGCTGCGCGGAAGCGGCTGCGCGGAAGCGGCTGCGCAGTAGCGGCTGCGCAGAAGCGGCTGCGCAGAAACGGCTGCGCAGAAACGGCTGCGCAGAAACGGCTGCGCAGAAACGCAGAAACGGCTGCGCAGAAACGGCTGCGCAGAAACTGCTGCGCAGAAACGGCTGCGCGGAAACGGCTGCGCGGAAACGGCTGCGCGGAAACGGCTGCGCAGAAACGGCTGCGCAGAAACGGCTGCGCAGAAGCAGCTGCGCAGAAGCGGCGGCGCAGAAGCGGCTGCGCAGAAACGGCTGCGCAGAAACGGCTGCGCAGAAGCGGCTGCGCAGAAGCGGCTGCGCAGAAGCGGCTGCGCAGATACGGCTGCGCAGAAACGGCTGCGCAGAAACGGCTGCGCAGTAACGGCTGCGCAGAAACGGCTGCGCAGAAGCGGCTGCGCAGGAACGGCTGCGCAGGAACGGCTGCGCAGGAACGGCTGCGCAGGAACGGCTGCGCAGGAACGGCTGCGCAGGAACGGCTGCGCAGAAACGGCTGCGCAGAAACGGCTGCGCAGAAGCGGCTGCGCAGAAGCGGCTGCGCAGGAACGGCTGCGCAGGAACGGCTGCGCAGGAACGGCTGCGCAGGAACGGCTGCGCAGGAACGGCTGCGCAGGAACGGCTGCGCAGCAGCGGCTGCGCAGAAGCGGCTGCGCAGAAGCGGCTGCGCAGAAGCGGCTGCGCAGAAGCGGCTGCGCAGAAGCGGCTGCGCAGAAGCGGCTGCGCAGAAGCGGCTGCGCAGAAGCGGCTGCGCAGTTGCGGCTGCGCAGAAGCGGCTGCGCAGAAGCGGCTGCGCAGAAGCGGCTGCGCAGAAGCGGCTGCGCAGAAGCGGCTGCGCAGAAGCGGCTGCGCAGAAACGGCTGCGCAGATACGGCTGCGCAGAAACGGCTGCGCAGAAACGGCTGCGCAGAAGCGGCTGCGCAGAAGCGGCTGCGCAGAAGCGGCTGATCAGAAGCGGCTGCGCGGAAGCGGCTGCGCGGAAGCGGCTGCGCGGAAGCGGCTGCGCGGAAACGGCTGCGCGGAAGCGGCTGCGCGGAAGCGGCTGCGCGGAAGCGGCTGCGCGGAAGCGGCTGCGCGGAAACGGCTGCGCGGAAACGGCTGCGCGGGAACGGCTGCGCGGGAACAGCTGCGCGGGAACAGCTGCGCGGGTACAGGTGCGCGGGAACAGGTGCGCGGGAACAGGTGCGCAGGAACAGCTGCGCAGGAACAGCTGCGCAGGAACAGGTGCGCAGGAACAGGTGCGCAGGAACAGCTGCGCAGGAACAGCTGCGCAGAAACAGCTGCGCATAAACAGCTGCGCATAAACAGCTGCGCATAAACAGCTGCGCAGAAACAGCTGCGCAGAAACAGCTGCGCAGAAACAGCTGCGCAGAAACAGCTGCGCAGAAACAGCTGCGCCGAAACAGCTGCGCCGAAACTGCTGCGCCGAAACTGCTGCGCCAAAACTGCTGCGCCGAAACTGCTGCGCCGAAACTGCTGCGCCGAAACTGCTGCGCCGAAACTGCTGCGCCGAAACTGCTGCGCCGAAACAGCTGCGCCGAAACTGCAGCGCCGAAACAGCTGCGCCGATACAGCTGCGCCGAAACAGCTGCGCCGAAACAGCTGCGCCGAAACAGCTGCGCCGAAACAGCTGCGCCGAAACAGCTGCGCAGAAACAGCTGCGCCGAAACAGCTGCGCCGAAACAGCTGCGCCGAAACAGCTGCGCCGAAACAGCTGCGCAGAAACAGCTGCGCAGAAACAGCTGCGCAGGAACAGCTGCGCAGAAACAGCTGCACAGGAACAGCTGCGCAGGAACAGCTGCGCAGAAACAGCTGCGCAGAAACAGCTGCGCAGGAACAGCTGCGCAGGAACAGCTGCGCAGAAACAGCTGCGCAGAAACAGCTGCGCAGAAACAGCTGCGCAGGAACAGCTGCGCAGGAACAGCTGCGCAGGAACAGCTGCGCAGGAACAGGTGCGCAGGAACAGGTGCGCAGGAACAGCTGCGCAGGAACAGGTGCGCAGGAACAGCTGCGCAGGAACAGCTGCGCAGGAACAGCTGCGCAGGAACAGCTGCGCAGGAACAGCTGCGCAGGAACAGCTGCGCAGGAACAGCTGCGCAGGAACAGCTGCGCAGGAACAGGTGCGCAGGAACAGGTGCGCAGGAACAGCTGCGCAGGAACAGGTGCGCAGGAACAGCTGCGGAGGAACAGGTGCGCAGGAACAGGTGCGCAGAAACAGCTGCGCAGCAACAGCTGCGCAGCAACAGCTGCGCAGAAACAGCTGCGCAGAAACAGCTGCGCAGAAACAGCTGCGCAGAAACAGCTGCGCAGAGACAGCTGCGCAGAGACAGCTGCGCAGAGACAGCTGCGCAGAGACAGCTGCGCAGAGACAGCTGCGCAGAGACAGCTGCGCAGAAACAGCTGCGCAGAAACAGCTGCGCAGAAACAGCTGCGCAGAAACAGCTGCGCAGAAACAGCTGCGCAGAAACAGATGCGCAGAAACAGCTGCGCAGAAACAGCTGCGCAGAAACAGCGGCGCAGAAACAGCGGCGCAGAAACACTCTATAGCCTCCGGTTACAGGAGCGTACCTCCATGTTCAATGATTTTTGGGCAGTTGAACATGTAAAGTTGAATCCCGTACGCGCGTGGTAGGATCTCTAGACCACGCGCGCGTACGGAGTTCGTCACCCATGCTGTTGCAGTGAAGTCTCATCAGAAAATCAGAAACAGCTGCGCGGAGACGGCTGCGCAGAAGCGGCTGCGCAGAAGCGGCTGCGCAGAAGCGGCTGCGCGGAAGCGGCTGCGCGGAAGCGGCTGCGCGGAAACGGCGGCGCGGAAACGGCTGCGCGGAAACGGCTGCGCGGAAACAGCTGCGCGGGAACAGGTGCGCAGGAACAGCTGCGCAGGAACAGCTGCGCAAAAACAGGTGCGCAAAAACAGGTGCGCAAAAACAGGTGCGCAGGAACAGGTGCGCAGGAACAGCTGCGCTGGAACAGCTGCGCAGGAACAGGTGCGCAGGAACAGCTGCGCAGGAACAGCTGCGCAGGAACAGCTGCGCAGGAACAGCTGCGCAGAAACAGCTGCGCAGAAACAGCCTCGCAGAAACAGCCGCGCAGAAACAGCCGCGCAGAAACAGCCGCGCAGAAACAGCCGCGCAGGAACAGCTGCGCAGCAACAGCTGCGCAGGAACAGCTGCGCAGGAACAGCTGCGCAGGAACAGCTGCGCAGGTACAGCTGCGCAGGAACAGCTGCGCAGAAACAGCTGCGCAGAAACAGCTGCGCAGAAACAGCTGCGCAGGAACAGCTGCGCAGGATCAGCTGTGCAGGAACAGCTGCGCAGAAACAGCTGCGCAGGAACAGCTGCACAGGAACAGCTGCGCAGAAACAGCTGCGCAGGAACAGCTGCGCAGAAACAGCTGCGCAGAAACAGCTGCGCAGAAACAGCTGCGCAGGAACAGCTGCGCAGAAACAGCTGCGCAGAAACAGCTGCGCAGAAACAGCTGCGCAGAAACAGCTGCGCAGGAACAGCTGCGCAGAAACAGCTGCGCAGAAACAGCTGCGCAGAAACAGCTGCGCAGGAACAGCTGCGCAGAAACAGCTGCGCAGAAACAGCTGCGCAGAAACAGCTGCTCAGAAACAGCTGCGCAGAAACAGCTGCGCAGGAACAGCTGCGCAGAAACGGCTGCGCAGAAACAGCTGCGCAGAAACAGCTGCGCAGGAACAGCTGCGCAGAAACAGCTGCGCAGAAACAGCTGCGCAGAAACAGCTGCGCAGAAACAGCTGCGCAGAAACAGCTGCGCAGAAACAGCTGCGTATCTGCGCAGAGACAGCTGCGCAGAGACAGCTGCGCAGAAACAGCTGCACAGAAACAGCTGCGCAGAAACAGCTGTGCAGAAACAGCTGCGCAGAAACAGCTGCGCAGAAACAGCTGCGCAGAAACAGCTGCGCAGAAACAGCTGCGCAGAAACAGCTGCGCAGAAACAGCTGCGCAGAAACAGCGGCGCAGAAACAGCGGCGCAGAAACACTCTATAGCCTCCGGTTACAGGAGCGTACCTCCATGTTCAATGTTTTTTGGGCAGTTGAACATGTAAAGTTGAATCCCGTACGCGCGTGGTAGGATCTCTAGACCACGCGCGCGTACGGAGTTCGTCACCCATGCTGTTGCAGTGAAGTCTCATCAGAAAATCAGAAACAGCTGCGCGGAGACGGCTGCGCAGAAGCGGCTGCGCGGAAGCGGCTGCGCGGAAGCGGCTGCGCGGAAACGGCTGCGCGGAAACGGCTGCGCGGGAACGGCTGCGCGGGAACAGGTGCGCGGGAACAGCTGCGCGGGAACAGCTGCGCAGGAACAGGTGCGCAGGAACAGCTGCGCAGAAACAGCTGCGCAGAAACAGCTGCGCAGAAACAGCTGCGCAGAGACAGCTGCGCAGGAACAGCTGCGCAGGAACAGCTGCGCAGGAACTGCTGCGCAGGAACAGCTGCGCAGGAACAGCTGCGCAGCAACAGCTGCGCAGCAACAGCTGCGCAGCAACAGCTGCGCAGCAACAGCTGCGCAGAAACAGCTGCGCAGAAAAAGCTGCGCAGAAACGGCTGCGCGGGAACGGCTGCGCGGGAACGGCTGCGCGGAAACGGCTGCGCGGAAACGGCTGCGCGGAATCGGCTGCGCAGAAGCGGCTGCGCAGAAGCGGCTGCGCAGAAGCGGCTGCGCAGAAGCGGCTGCGCAGAAACGGCTGCGCGGAAACGGCTGCGCGGAAACGGCTGCGCAGAAACGGCTGCGCAGAAACGGCTGCGCAGAAACGGCTGCGCAGAAGCAGCTGCGCAGAAGCGGCTGCGCAGAAGCGGCTGCGCAGAAGCGGCTGCGCAGAAACGGCTGCGCAGAAACGGCTGCGCAGAAGCGGCTGCGCAGAAGCGGCTGCGCAGAAGCGGCTGCGCAGATACGGCTGCGCAGATACGGCTGCGCAGATACGGCTGCGCAGAAACGGCTGCGCAGAAACGGCTGCGCAGAAACGGCTGCGCAGAAGCAGCTGCGCAGGAACGGCTGCGCAGGAACGGCTGCGCAGGAACGGCTGCGCAGGAACGGCTGCGCAGGAACGGCTGCGCAGGAACGGCTGCGCAGGAACGGCTGCGCAGGAACGGCTGCGCAGCAGCGGCTGCGCAGAAGCGGCTGCGCAGAAGCGGCTGCGCAGAAGCGGCTGCGCAGAAGCGGCTGCGCAGAAGCGGCTGCGCAGAAGCGGCTGCGCAGAAGCGGCTGCGCAGAAGCGGCTGCGCAGAAGCGGCTGCGCAGAAGCGGCTGCGCAGTAGCGGCTGCGCAGAAGCGGCTGCGCAGAAGCGGCTGCGCAGAAGCGGCTGCGCAGAAGCGGCTGCGCAGAAGCGGCTGCGCAGAAGCGGCTGCGCAGAAGCGGCTGCGCAGAAGCGGCTGCGCAGATACGGCTGCGCAGAAACGGCTGCGCAGAAACGGCTGCGCAGAAACGGCTGCGCAGAAGCGGCTGCGCAGAAGCGGCTGCGCAGAAGCGGCTGCGCAGAAGCGGCTGCGCGGAAGCGGCTGCGCGGAAGCGGCTGCGCGGAAGCGGCTGCGCGGAAGCGGCTGCGCGGAAACGGCTGCGCGGAAACGGCTGCGCGGAAACGGCTGCGCGGGAACAGGTGCGCGGGAACAGCTGCGCGGGAGCAGCTGCACGGGAACAGGTGCGCAGGAACAGGTGCGCAGGAACAGCTGCGCAGAAACAGCTGCGCAGAAACAGCTGCGCAGAAACAGCTGCGCAGAAACAGCTGCGCATAAACAGCTGCGCATAAACAGCTGCGCATAAACAGCTGCGCATAAACAGCTGCGCATTAACAGCTGCGCATAAACAGCTGCGCAGGAACAGCTGCGCAGGAACAGCTGCGCAGGAACAGCTGCGCAGGAACAGCTGCGCAGAAACAGCTGCGCCGATACAGCTGCGCCGAAACAGCTGCGCCGAAACAGCTGCGCCGAAACAGCTGCGCCGAAACAGCTGCGCCGAAACAGCTGCGCCGAAACAGCTGCGCAGAAACAGCTAGGCATAAGCAGCTCCGCAGAAACAGCTGCGCAGAAACAGCTGCGCAGAAACAGCTGCGCAGAAACAGCTGCGCAGAAACAGCTGCGCAGAAACAGCTGCGCAGAGACAGCTGCGCAGATACAGCTGCGCAGAGACAGCTGCGCAGAGACAGCTGCGCAGAAACAGCTGCACAGAAACAGCTGCGCAGAAACAGCTGCGCAGAAACAGCTGCGCAGAAACAGCTGCGCAGAAACAGCTGCGCAGAAACAGCTGCGCAGAAACAGCGGCGCAGAAACAGCGGCGCAGAAACACTCTATAGCCTCCGGTTACAGGAGCGTACCTCCATGTTCAATGTTTTTTGGGCAGTTGAACATGTAAAGTTGAATCCCTTATGCGCGTGGTAGGATCTCTAGACCACGCGCGCGTACGGAGTTCGTCACCCATGCTGTTGCATTGAAGTCTCATCAGAAAATCAGAAACAGCTGCGCGGAGACGGCTGCGCAGAAGCGGCTGCGCGGAAGCGGCTGCGCGGAAGCGGCTGCGCGGGAACGGCTGCGCGGGAACAGGTGCGCGGGAACAGGTGCGCGGGAACAGGTGCGCAGAAACAGCTGCGCAGAAACAGCTGCGCAGAGACAGCTGCGCAGGAACAGCTGCGCAGGAACTGCTGCGCAGGAACAGCTGCGCAGGAACAGCTGCGCAGCAACAGCTGCGCAGCAACAGCTGCGCAGCAACAGCTGCGCAGCAACAGCTGCGCAGAAAAAGCTGCGCGGAAACGGCTGCGCGGGAACGGCTGCGCGGAAACGGCTGCGCGGAAACGGCTGCGCGGAATCGGCTGCGCAGAAGCGGCTGCGCAGAAGCGGCTGCGCAGAAGCGGCTGCGCAGAAGCGGCTGCGCAGAAGCGGCTGCGCAGAAGCGGCTGCGCAGAAGCGGCTGCGCAGAAGCGGCTGCGCAGAAGCGGCTGCTCAGAAACGGCTGCTCAGAAACGGCTGCGCAGAAGCGGCTGCGCAGAAGCGGCTGCGCAGAAGCGGCTGCGCAGAAGCGGCAGCGCAGAAGCGGCAGCGCAGAAGCGGCTGCGCAGAAGCGGCTGCGCAGAAGCGGCTGCGCAGAAACGGCTGCGCAGAAACGGCTGCGCAGAAACGGCTGCGCAGAAACGGCTGCGCAGAAACGGCTGCGCAGAAGCGGCTGCGCAGAAGCGGCTGCGCAGAAGCAGCTTCGCAGAAGCAGCTGCGCAGAAGCAGCTGCGCAGAAACAGCTGCGCAGAAGCGGCTGCGCAGAAACGGCTGCGCAGATACGGCTGCGCAGAAACGGCTGCGCAGAAACGGCTGCGCAGAAACGGCTGCGCAGATACGGCTGCGCAGAAACGGCTGCGCAGAAACGGCTGCGCAGAAACGGCTGCGCAGAAACGGCTGCGCAGGAACGGCTGCGCAGGAACGGCTGCGCAGGAACGGCTGCGCAGAAGCGGCTGCGCAGAAGCGGCTGCGCAGAAGCGGCTGCGCGGAAGCGGCTGCGCGGAAGCGGCTGCGCGGAAGCGGCTGCGCGGAAGCGGCTGCGCAGTAGCGGCTGCGCAGAAGCGGCTGCGCAGAAACGGCTGCGCAGAAACGGCTGCGCAGAAACGGCTGCGCAGAAACGCAGAAACGGCTGCGCAGAAACGGCTGCGCAGAAACTGCTGCGCAGAAACGGCTGCGCGGAAACGGCTGCGCGGAAACGGCTGCGCGGAAACGGCTGCGCAGAAACGGCTGCGCAGAAACGGCTGCGCAGAAGCAGCTGCGCAGAAGCGGCGGCGCAGAAGCGGCTGCGCAGAAACGGCTGCGCAGAAACGGCTGCGCAGAAGCGGCTGCGCAGAAGCGGCTGCGCAGAAGCGGCTGCGCAGATACGGCTGCGCAGAAACGGCTGCGCAGAAACGGCTGCGCAGTAACGGCTGCGCAGAAACGGCTGCGCAGAAGCGGCTGCGCAGGAACGGCTGCGCAGGAACGGCTGCGCAGGAACGGCTGCGCAGGAACGGCTGCGCAGGAACGGCTGCGCAGGAACGGCTGCGCAGGAACGGCTGCGCAGAAACGGCTGCGCAGAAACGGCTGCGCAGAAGCGGCTGCGCAGAAGCGGCTGCGCAGGAACGGCTGCGCAGGAACGGCTGCGCAGGAACGGCTGCGCAGGAACGGCTGCGCAGGAACGGCTGCGCAGGAACGGCTGCGCAGCAGCGGCTGCGCAGAAGCGGCTGCGCAGAAGCGGCTGCGCAGAAGCGGCTGCGCAGAAGCGGCTGCGCAGAAGCGGCTGCGCAGAAGCGGCTGCGCAGAAGCGGCTGCGCAGAAGCGGCTGCGCAGTAGCGGCTGCGCAGAAGCGGCTGCGCAGAAGCGGCTGCGCAGAAGCGGCTGCGCAGAAGCGGCTGCGCAGAAGCGGCTGCGCAGAAGCGGCTGCGCAGAAACGGCTGCGCAGATACGGCTGCGCAGAAACGGCTGCGCAGAAACGGCTGCGCAGAAGCGGCTGCGCAGAAGCGGCTGCGCAGAAGCGGCTGATCAGAAGCGGCTGCGCGGAAGCGGCTGCGCGGAAGCGGCTGCGCGGAAGCGGCTGCGCGGAAACGGCTGCGCGGAAGCGGCTGCGCGGAAGCGGCTGCGCGGAAGCGGCTGCGCGGAAGCGGCTGCGCGGAAACGGCTGCGCGGGAACGGCTGCGCGGGAACAGCTGCGCGGGAACAGCTGCGCGGGTACAGGTGCGCGGGAACAGGTGCGCGGGAACAGGTGCGCAGGAACAGCTGCGCAGGAACAGGTGCGCAGGAACAGGTGCGCAGGAACAGCTGCGCAGGAACAGCTGCGCAGAAACAGCTGCGCATAAACAGCTGCGCATAAACAGCTGCGCATAAACAGCTGCGCAGAAACAGCTGCGCAGAAACAGCTGCGCAGAAACAGCTGCGCAGAAACAGCTGCGCCGAAACAGCTGCGCCGAAACTGCTGCGCCGAAACTGCTGCGCCAAAACTGCTGCGCCGAAACTGCTGCGCCGAAACTGCTGCGCCGAAACTGCTGCGCCGAAACTGCTGCGCCGAAACTGCTGCGCCGAAACAGCTGCGCCGAAACTGCAGCGCCGAAACAGCTGCGCCGATACAGCTGCGCCGATACAGCTGCGCCGAAACAGCTGCGCCGAAACAGCTGCGCCGAAACAGCTGCGCCGAAACAGCTGCGCCGAAACAGCTGTGCAGAAACAGCTGCGCCGAAACAGCTGCGCCGAAACAGCTGCGCCGAAACAGCTGCGCCGAAACAGCTGCGCAGAAACAGCTGCGCAGAAACAGCTGCGCAGGAACAGCTGCGCAGAAACAGCTGCACAGGAACAGCTGCGCAGGAACAGCTGCGCAGAAACAGCTGCGCAGAAACAGCTGCGCAGGAACAGCTGCGCAGGAACAGCTGCGCAGAAACAGCTGCGCAGAAACAGCTGCGCAGAAACAGCTGCGCAGGAACAGCTGCGCAGGAACAGCTGCGCAGGAACAGCTGCGCAGGAACAGGTGCGCAGGAACAGGTGCGCAGGAACAGCTGCGCAGGAACAGGTGCGCAGGAACAGCTGCGCAGGAACAGCTGCGCAGGAACAGCTGCGCAGGAACAGCTGCGCAGGAACAGCTGCGCAGGAACAGCTGCGCAGGAACAGCTGCGCAGGAACAGCTGCGCAGGAACAGGTGCGCAGGAACAGGTGCGCAGGAACAGCTGCGCAGGAACAGGTGCGCAGGAACAGCTGCGCAGGAACAGGTGCGCAGGAACAGGTGCGCAGAAACAGCTGCGCAGCAACAGCTGCGCAGCAACAGCTGCGCAGAAACAGCTGCGCAGAAACAGCTGCGCAGAAACAGCTGCGCAGAAACAGCTGCGCAGAGACAGCTGCGCAGAGACAGCTGCGCAGAGACAGCTGCGCAGAGACAGCTGCGCAGAGACAGCTGCGCAGAGACAGCTGCGCAGAAACAGCTGCGCAGAAACAGCTGCGCAGAAACAGCTGCGCAGAAACAGCTGCGCAGAAACAGCTGCACAGAAACAGATGCGCAGAAACAGCTGCGCAGAAACAGCTGCGCAGAAACAGCGGCGCAGAAACAGCGGCGCAGAAACACTCTATAGCCTCCGGTTACAGGAGTGTACCTCCATGTTCAATGATTTTTGGGCAGTTGAACATGTAAAGTTGAATCCCGTACGCGCGTGGTAGGATCTCTAGACCACGCGCGCGTACGGAGTTCGTCACCCATGCTGTTGCAGTGAAGTCTCATCAGAAAATCAGAAACAGCTGCGCGGAGACGGCTGCGCAGAAACGGCTGCGCAGAAGCGGCTGCGCAGAAGCGGCTGCGCGGAAGCGGCTGCGCGGAAGCGGCTGCGCGGAAACGGCGGCGCGGAAACGGCTGCGCGGAAACGGCTGCGCGGAAACAGCTGCGCGGGAACAGGTGCGCGGGAACAGGTGCGCAGGAACAGCTGCGCAGGAACAGCTGCGCAAAAACAGGTGCGCAAAAACAGGTGCGCAAAAACAGGTGCGCAGGAACAGGTGCGCAGGAACAGCTGCGCTGGAACAGCTGCGCAGGAACAGGTGCGCAGGAACAGCTGCGCAGGAACAGCTGCGCAGGAACAGCTGCGCAGAAACAGCTGCGCAGAAACAGCCTCGCAGAAACAGCCGCGCAGAAACAGCCGCGCAGAAACAGCCGCGCAGAAACAGCCGCGCAGGAACAGCTGCGCAGCAACAGCTGCGCAGGAACAGCTGCGCAGGAACAGCTGCGCAGGAACAGCTGCGCAAGTACAGCTGCGCAGGAACAGCTGCGCAGAAACAGCTGCGCAGAAACAGCTGCGCAGAAACAGCTGCGCAGGAACAGCTGCGCAGGATCAGCTGTGCAGGAACAGCTGCGCAGAAACAGCTGCGCAGGAACAGCTGCACAGGAACAGCTGCGCAGAAACAGCTGCGCAGGAACAGCTGCGCAGAAACAGCTGCGCAGAAACAGCTGCGCAGAAACAGCTGCGCAGGAACAGCTGCGCAGAAACAGCTGCGCAGAAACAGCTGCGCAGAAACAGCTGCGCAGAAACAGCTGCGCAGGAACAGCTGCGCAGAAACAGCTGCGCAGAAACAGCTGCGCAGAAACAGCTGCGCAGGAACAGCTGCGCAGAAACAGCTGCGCAGAAACAGCTGCGCAGAAACAGCTGCTCAGAAACAGCTGCGCAGAAACAGCTGCGCAGGAACAGCTGCGCAGAAACGGCTGCGCAGAAACAGCTGCGCAGAAACAGCTGCGCAGGAACAGCTGCGCAGAAACAGCTGCGCAGAAACAGCTGCGCAGAAACAGCTGCGCAGAAACAGCTGCGCAGAAACAGCTGCGCAGAAACAGCTGCGCAGGAACAGCTGTGCAGAAACAGCTGCGCAGGAACAGCTGCGCAGGAACAGCTGCGCAGGAGCAGCTGCGCAGGAACAGCTGCGCAGGAACAGCTGCGCAGGAACAGCTGCGCAGGAACAGCTGCGCAGGAACAGGTGCGCAGAAACAGCCTCGCAGAAACAGCCGCGCAGAAACAGCCGCGCAGGAACAGCCGCGCAGGAACAGCCGCGCAGGAACAGCCGCGCAGGAAGAGCCGCGCAGGAAGAGCTGCGCAGAAACAGCTGCGCAGGAACAGCTGCGCAGAAACAGCTGCGCAGAAACAGCTGCGCAGAAACAGCTGCGCAGGAACAGCTGTGCAGAAACAGCTGCGCAGGAACAGCTGCGCAGGAACAGCTGCGCAGGAGCAGCTGCGCAGGAACAGCTGCGCAGGAACAGGTGCGCAGGAACAGGTGCGCAGGAACAGCTGCGCAGGAACAGGTGCGCAGGAACAGGTGCGCAGGAACAGGTGCGCAGGAACAGCTGCGCAGGAACAGGTGCGCAGGAACAGCTGCGCAGGAACAGCTGCGCAGGAACAGCTGCGCAGGAACAGGTGCGCAGGAACAGCTGCGCAGAAACAGCTGCGCAGCAACAGCTGCGCAGAAACAGCTGCGCAGAAACAGCTGCGCAGAAACAGCTGCGCAGAAACAGCTGCGCAGAAACAGCTGCGCAGAAACAGCTGCGCAGAGACAGCTGCGCAGAGACAGCTGCGCAGAGACAGCTGCGCAGAGACAGCTGCGCAGAAACAGCTGCGCAGAAACAGCTGCGCAGAAACAGCTGCGCAGAAACAGCTGCGCAGAAACGGCTGCGCAGAAACAGCTGCGCAGAAACAGCTGCGCAGGAACAGCTGCGCAGAAACAGCTGCGCAGAAACAGCTGCGCAGAAACAGCTGCGCAGAAACAGCTGCGCAGAAACAGCTGCGCAGAAACAGCTGCGCAGGAACAGCTGTGCAGAAACAGCTGCGCAGGAACAGCTGCGCAGGAACAGCTGCGCAGGAGCAGCTGCGCAGGAACAGCTGCGCAGGAACAGCTGCGCAGGAACAGCTGCGCAGGAACAGCTGCGCAGGAACAGGTGCGCAGAAACAGCCTCGCAGAAACAGCCGCGCAGAAACAGCCGCGCAGGAACAGCCGCGCAGGAACAGCCGCGCAGGAACAGCCGCGCAGGAAGAGCCGCGCAGGAAGAGCTGCGCAGGAACAGCTGCGCAGGAACAGCTGCGCAGGAACAGCTGCGCAGAAACAGCTGCGCAGGAACAGCTGCGCAGAAACAGCTGCGCAGGAACAGCTGCGCAGGAACAGCTGCGCAGAAACAGCTGCGCAGGAACAGCTGCGCAGAAACAGCTGCGCAGGAACAGCTGCGCAGAAACAGCTGCGCAGGAACAGCTGCGCAGGAGCAGCTGCGCAGGAACAGCTGCGCAGGAACAGGTGCGCAGGAACAGGTGCGCAGGAACAGCTGCGCAGGAACAGGTGCGCAGGAACAGGTGCGCAGGAACAGGTGCGCAGGAACAGCTGCGCAGGAACAGGTGCGCAGGAACAGCTGCGCAGGAACAGCTGCGCAGGAACAGCTGCGCAGGAACAGGTGCGCAGGAACAGCTGCGCAGAAACAGCTGCGCAGCAACAGCTGCGCAGAAACAGCTGCGCAGAAACAGCTGCGCAGAAACAGCTGCGCAGAAACAGCTGCGCAGAAACAGCTGCGCAGAAACAGCTGCGCAGAAACAGCTGCGCAGAGACAGCTGCGCAGAGACAGCTGCGCAGAGACAGCTGCGCAGAGACAGCTGCGCAGAAACAGCTGCGCAGAAACAGCTGCGCAGAAACAGATGCGCAGAAACAGCTGCGCAGAAACAGCGGCGCAGAAACAGCGGCGCAGAAACACTCTATAGCCTCCGGTTACAGGAGCGTACCTCCATGTTCAATGTTTTTTGGGCAGTTGAACATGTTAAGTTGAATCCCGTACGCGCGTGGTAGGATCTCTAGACAACGCGCGCGTACGGAGTTCGTCACCCATGCTGTTGCAGTGAAGTCTCATCAGAAAATCAGAAACAGCTGCGCGGAGACGGCTGCGCAGAAGCGGCTGCGCGGAAGCGGCTGCGCGGAAGCGGCTGCGCGGAAACGGCTGCGCGGAAACGGCTGCGCGGAAACGGCTGCGCGGAAACAGCTGCGCGGGAACAGCTGCGCGGGAACAGCTGCGCGGGAACAGGTGCGCTGGAACAGCTGCGCAGGAACAGCTGCGCAGGAACAGCTGCGCAGGAACAGCTGCGCAGGAACAGGTGCGCAGGAACAGCTGCGCAGGAACAGCTGCGCAGGAACAGCTGCGCAGGAACAGCTGCGCAGAAACAGCCGCGCAGAAACAGCCGCGCAGAAACAGCCTCGCAGAAACAGCCGCGCAGAAACAGCCGCGCAGGAACAGCCGCGCAGGAACAGCCGCGCAGGAAGAGCCGCGCAGGAAGAGCCGCGCAGGAACAGCTGCGCAGGAACAGCTGCGCAGGAACAGCTGCGCAGAAACAGCTGCGCAGGAACAGCTGCGCAGAAACAGCTGCGCAGGAACAGCTGCGCAGGAACAGCTGCGCAGAAACAGCTGCGCAGGAACAGCTGCGCAGAAACAGCTGCGCAGGAACAGCTGCGCAGGAGCAGCTGCGCAGGAACAGCTGCGCAGGAACAGCTGCGCAGGAACAGCTGCGCAGGAACAGGTGCGCAGGAACAGCTGCGCAGGAACAGGTGCGCAGGAACAGGTGCGCAGGAACAGCTGCGCAGGAACAGCTGCGCAGGAACAGCTGCGCAGGAACAGGTGCGCAGAAACAGCTGCGCAGCAACAGCTGCGCAGCAACAGCTGCGCAGAAACAGCTGCGCAGAAACAGCTGCGCAGAAACAGCTGCGCAGAAACAGCTGCGCAGAAACAGCTGCGCAGAAACAGCTGCGCAGAGACAGCTGCGCAGAGACAGCTGCGCAGAGACAGCTGCGCAGAGACAGCTGCGCAGAAACAGCTGCGCAGAAACAGCTGCGCAGAAACAGATGCGCAGAAACAGCTGCGCAGAAACAGCGGCGCAGAAACAGTGGCGCAGAAACACTCTATAGCCTCCGGTTACAGGAGCGTACCTCCATGTTCAATGTTTTTTGGGCAGTTGAACATGTAAAGTTGAATCCCGTACGCGCGTGGTAGGATCTCTAGACAACGCGCGCGTACGGAGTTCGTCACCCATGCTGTTGCAGTGAAGTCTCATCAGAAAATCAGAAACAGCTGCGCGGAGACGGCTGCGCAGAAGCGGCTGCGCGGAAGCGGCTGCGCGGAAACGGCTGCGCGGAAACGGCTGCGCGGAAACGGCTGAGCGGAAACGGCTGCGCGGAAACGGCTGCGCGGAAACAGCTGCGCGGGAACAGCTGCGCGGGAACAGCTGCGCGGGAACAGCTGCGCAGGAACAGCTGCGCAGGAACAGCTGCGCAGGAACAGCTGCGCAGGAACAGCTGCGCAGAAACAGCTGCGCAGAAACAGCTGCACAGAAACAGCTGCACAGAAACAGCCTCGCAGAAACAGCCGCGCAGAAACAGCCGCGCAGGAACAGCCGCGCAGGAACAGCCGCGCAGGAACAGCCGCGCAGGAACAACTGCGCAGAAACAGCTGCGCAGGAACAGCTGCGCAGGAACAGCTGCGCAGGAACAGCTGCGCAGGAACAGCTGCGCAGAAACAGCTGCGCAGAAACAGCTGCGCAGGAACAGCTGCGCAGGAACAGCTGCACAGGAACAGCTGCGCAGAAACAGCTGCGCAGGAACAGCTGCGCAGGAACAGCTGCGCAGAAACAGCTGCGCAGAAACAGCTGCGCAGGAACAGCTGCGCAGAAACAGCTGCGCAGGAACAGCTGCGCAGGAACAGCTGCGCAGAAACAGCTGCGCAGGAACAGCTGCGCAGAAACAGCTGCGCAGAAACACCTGCGCAGGAACAGCTGCGCAGAAACAGCTGCGCAGAAACAGCTGCGCAGAAACAGCTTCGCAGAAACAGCTGCGCAGAAACAGCTGCGCATAAACAGCTGCGCAGAAACAGCTGCGCATAAACAGCTGCGCATAAACAGCTGCGCAGAAACAGCTGCGCAGAAACAGCTGCGCAGAAACAGCTGCGCATAAACAGCTGCGCATAAACAGCTGCGCCGAAACAGCTGCGCCGAAACTGCTGCGCCGAAACTGCTGCGCCGAAACTGCTGCGCCGAAACTGCTGCGCAGAAACTGCTGCGCCGAAACTGCTGCGCCGAAACTGCTGCGCCGAAACTGCTGCGCCGAAACAGCTGCGCCGAAACAGCTGCGCCGAAACTGCTGCGCCGAAACAGCTGCGCCGAAACTGCTGCGCCGAAACAGCTGCGCCGAAACAGCTGCGCCGAAACAGCTGCGCCGAAACAGCTGCGCCGAAACAGCTGCGCCGAAACAGCTGCGCCGAAACAGCTGCGCCGAAACAGCTGCGCAGAAACAGCTGCGCCGAAACAGCTGCGCCGAAACAGCTGCGCCGAAACAGCTGCGCCGAAACAGCTGCGCAGAAGCAGCTAGGCATAAGCAGCTGCGCAGAAACAGCTGCGCAGAAACAGGTGCGCAGAAACAGCTGCGCAGAAACAGCTGCGCAGAAACAGCTGCGCGGAAACAGCTGCGCAGAGACAGCTGCGCAGATACAGCTGCGCAGAGACAGCTGCGCAGAGACAGCTGCGCAGAAACAGCTGCACAGAAACAGCTGCGCAGAAACAGCTGCGCAGAAACAGCTGCGCAGAAACAGCTGCGCAGAAACAGCTGCGCAGAAACAGCTGCGCAGAAACAGCTGCGCAGAAACAGCGGCGCAGAAACACTCTATAGCCTCCGGTTACAGGAGCGTACCTCCATGTTCAATGTTTTTTGGGCAGTTGAACATGTAAAGTTGAATCCCGTACGCGCGTGGTAGGATCTCTAGACCACGCGCGCGTACGGAGTTCGTCACCCATGCTGTTGCAGTGAAGTCTCATCAGAAAATCAGAAACAGCTGCGCGGAGACGGCTGCGCAGAAGCGGCTGCGCGGAAGCGGCTGCGCGGAAACGGCTGCGCGGAAACAGCTGCGCGGGAACGGCTGCGCGGGAACGGCTGCGCGGAAACGGCTGCGCGGAAACGGCTGCGCGGAATCGGCTGCGCAGAAGCGGCTGCGCAGGAACGGCTGCGCAGCAGCGGCTGCGCAGAAGCGGCTGCGCAGAAGCGGCTGCGCAGAAGCGGCTGCGCAGAAGCGGCTGCGCAGAAGCGGCTGCGCAGAAGCGGCTGCGCAGAAGCGGCTGCGCAGTAGCGGCTGCGCAGAAGCGGCTGCGCAGAAGCGGCTGCGCAGAAGCGGCTGCGCAGAAGCGGCTGCGCAGAAGCGGCTGCGCAGAAGCGGCTGCGCAGAAGCGGCTGCGCAGAAGCGGCTGCGCAGAAGCGGCTGCGCAGATACGGCTGCGCAGATACGGCTGCGCAGAAACGGCTGCGCAGAAGCGGCTGCGCGGAAGCGGCTGCGCGGAAGCGGCTGCGCAGAAGCGGCTGCGCAGAAGCGGCTGCGCGGAAGCGGCTGCGCGGAAGCGGCTGCGCGGAAACGGCGGCGCGGAAACGGCTGCGCGGAAACGGCTGCGCGGAAACAGCTGCGCGGGAACAGGTGCGCGGGAACAGGTGCGCAGGAACAGCTGCGCAGGAACAGCTGCGCAAAAACAGGTGCGCAAAAACAGGTGCGCAAAAACAGGTGCGCAGGAACAGGTGCGCAGGAACAGCTGCGCTGGAACAGCTGCGCAGGAACAGGTGCGCAGGAACAGCTGCGCAGGAACAGCTGCGCAGGAACAGCTGCGCAGGAACAGCTGCGCAGGAACAGCTGCGCAGGAACAGCTGCGCAGAAACAGCCGCGCAGAAACAGCCGCGCAGAAACAGCCTCGCAGAAACAGCCGCGCAGAAACAGCCGCGCAGGAACAGCCGCGCAGGAACAGCCGCGCAGGAAGAGCCGCGCAGGAAGAGCCGCGCAGGAACAGCTGCGCAGGAACAGCTGCGCAGGAACAGCTGCGCAGGAACAGCTGCGCAGGAACAGCTGCGCAGAAACAGCTGCGCAGGAACAGCTGCGCAGGAACAGCTGCGCAGAAACAGCTGCGCAGGAACAGCTGCGCAGAAACAGCTGCGCAGGAACAGCTGCGCAGGAGCAGCTGCGCAGGAACAGCTGCGCAGGAACAGCTGCGCAGGAACAGCTGCGCAGGAACAGGTGCGCAGGAACAGCTGCGCAGGAACAGGTGCGCAGGAACAGGTGCGCAGGAACAGCTGCGCAGGAACAGCTGCGCAGGAACAGCTGCGCAGGAACAGGTGCGCAGAAACAGCTGCGCAGCAACAGCTGCGCAGCAACAGCTGCGCAGAAACAGCTGCGCAGAAACAGCTGCGCAGAAACAGCTGCGCAGAAACAGCTGCGCAGAAACAGCTGCGCAGAAACAGCTGCGCAGAGACAGCTGCGCAGAGACAGCTGCGCAGAGACAGCTGCGAAGAGACAGCTGCGCAGAAACAGCTGCGCAGAAACAGCTGCGCAGAAACAGATGCGCAGAAACAGCTGCGCAGAAACAGCGGCGCAGAAACAGTGGCGCAGAAACACTCTATAGCCTCCGGTTACAGGAGCGTACCTCCATGTTCAATGTTTTTTGGGCAGTTGAACATGTAAAGTTGAATCCCGTACGCGCGTGGTAGGATCTCTAGACAACGCGCGCGTACGGAGTTCGTCACCCATGCTGTTGCAGTGAAGTCTCATCAGAAAATCAGAAACAGCTGCGCGGAGACGGCTGCGCAGAAGCGGCTGCGCGGAAGCGGCTGCGCGGAAACGGCTGCGCGGAAACGGCTGCGCGGAAACGGCTGAGCGGAAACGGCTGCGCGGAAACGGCTGCGCGGAAACAGCTGCGCGGGAACAGCTGCGCGGGAACAGCTGCGCGGGAACAGCTGCGCAGGAACAGCTGCGCAGGAACAGCTGCGCAGGAACAGCTGCGCAGGAACAGCTGCGCAGAAACAGCTGCGCAGAAACAGCTGCACAGAAACAGCTGCACAGAAACAGCCTCGCAGAAACAGCCGCGCAGAAACAGCCGCGCAGGAACAGCCGCGCAGGAACAGCCGCGCAGGAACAGCCGCGCAGAAACAGCCGCGCAGGAACAACTGCGCAGAAACAGCTGCGCAGGAACAGCTGCGCAGGAACAGCTGCGCAGGAACAGCTGCGCAGGAACAGCTGCGCAGAAACAGCTGCGCAGAAACAGCTGCGCAGGAACAGCTGCGCAGGAACAGCTGCACAGGAACAGCTGCACAGAAACAGCTGCGCAGGAACAGCTGCGCAGGAACAGCTGCGCAGAAACAGCTGCGCAGAAACAGCTGCGCAGGAACAGCTGCGCAGAAACAGCTGCGCAGGAACAGCTGCGCAGGAACAGCTGCGCAGAAACAGCTGCGCAGGAACAGCTGCGCAGAAACAGCTGCGCAGAAACACCTGCGCAGGAACAGCTGCGCAGAAACAGCTGCGCAGAAACAGCTGCGCAGAAACAGCTTCGCAGAAACAGCTGCGCAGAAACAGCTGCGCATAAACAGCTGCGCAGAAACAGCTGCGCATAAACAGCTGCGCATAAACAGCTGCGCAGAAACAGCTGCGCAGAAACAGCTGCGCATAAACAGCTGCGCATAAACAGCTGCGCATAAACAGCTGCGCCGAAACAGCTGCGCCGAAACTGCTGCGCCGAAACTGCTGCGCCGAAACTGCTGCGCCGAAACTGCTGCGCCGAAACTGCTGCGCAGAAACTGCTGCGCCGAAACTGCTGCGCCGAAACTGCTGCGCCGAAACTGCTGCGCCGAAACAGCTGCGCCGAAACAGCTGCGCCGAAACTGCTGCGCCGAAACAGCTGCGCCGAAACTGCTGCGCCGAAACAGCTGCGCCGAAACAGCTGCGCCGAAACAGCTGCGCCGAAACAGCTGCGCCGAAACAGCTGCGCCGAAACAGCTGCGCCGAAACAGCTGCGCCGAAACAGCTGCGCAGAAACAGCTGCGCCGAAACAGCTGCGCCGAAACAGCTGCGCCGAAACAGCTGCGCCGAAACAGCTGCGCAGAAGCAGCTAGGCATAAGCAGCTGCGCAGAAACAGCTGCGCAGAAACAGGTGCGCAGAAACAGCTGCGCAGAAACAGCTGCGCAGAAACAGCTGCGCGGAAACAGCTGCGCAGAGACAGCTGCGCAGATACAGCTGCGCAGAGACAGCTGCGCAGAGACAGCTGCGCAGAAACAGCTGCGCAGAAACAGCTGCGCAGAAACAGCTGCGCAGAAACAGCTGCGCAGAAACAGCTGCGCAGAAACAGCTGCGCAGAAACAGCTGCGCAGAAACAGCGGCGCAGAAACACTCTATAGCCTCCGGTTACAGGAGCGTACCTCCATGTTCAATGTTTTTTGGGCAGTTGAACATGTAAAGTTGAATCCCGTACGCGCGTGGTAGGATCTCTAGACCACGCGCGCGTACGGAGTTCGTCACCCATGCTGTTGCAGTGAAGTCTCATCAGAAAATCAGAAACAGCTGCGCGGAGACGGCTGCGCAGAAGCGGCTGCGCGGAAGCGGCTGCGCGGAAACGGCTGCGCGGAAACGGCTGCGCGGGAACGGCTGCGCGGGAACGGCTGCGCGGAAACGGCTGCGCGGAAACGGCTGCGCGGAATCGGCTGCGCAGAAGCGGCTGCGCAGGAACGGCTGCGCAGCAGCGGCTGCGCAGAAGCGGCTGCGCAGAAGCGGCTGCGCAGAAGCGGCTGCGCAGAAGCGGCTGCGCAGAAGCGGCTGCGCAGAAGCGGCTGCGCAGAAGCGGCTGCGCAGTAGCGGCTGCGCAGAAGCGGCTGCGCAGAAGCGGCTGCGCAGAAGCGGCTGCGCAGAAGCGGCTGCGCAGAAGCGGCTGCGCAGAAGCGGCTGCGCAGAAGCGGCTGCGCAGAAGCGGCTGCGCAGAAGCGGCTGCGCAGATACGGCTGCGCAGATACGGCTGCGCAGAAACGGCTGCGCAGAAGCGGCTGCGCGGAAGCGGCTGCGCGGAAGCGGCTGCGCAGAAGCGGCTGCGCAGAAGCGGCTGCGCGGAAGCGGCTGCGCGGAAGCGGCTGCGCGGAAACGGCGGCGCGGAAACGGCTGCGCGGAAACGGCTGCGCGGAAACAGCTGCGCGGGAACAGGTGCGCGGGAACAGGTGCGCAGGAACAGCTGCGCAGGAACAGCTGCGCAAAAACAGGTGCGCAAAAACAGGTGCGCAAAAACAGGTGCGCAGGAACAGGTGCGCAGGAACAGCTGCGCTGGAACAGCTGCGCAGGAACAGGTGCGCAGGAACAGCTGCGCAGGAACAGCTGCGCAGGAACAGCTGCGCAGGAACAGCTGCGCAGAAACAGCTGCGCAGAAACAGCCTCGCAGAAACAGCCGCGCAGAAACAGCCGCGCAGAAACAGCCGCGCAGAAACAGCCGCGCAGGAACAGCTGCGCAGCAACAGCTGCGCAGGAACAGCTGCGCAGGAACAGCTGCGCAGGAACAGCTGCGCAGGTACAGCTGCGCAGGAACAGCTGCGCAGAAACAGCTGCGCAGAAACAGCTGCGCAGAAACAGCTGCGCAGGAACAGCTGCGCAGGATCAGCTGTGCAGGAACAGCTGCGCAGAAACAGCTGCGCAGGAACAGCTGCACAGGAACAGCTGCGCAGAAACAGCTGCGCAGGAACAGCTGCGCAGAAACAGCTGCGCAGAAACAGCTGCGCAGAAACAGCTGCGCAGGAACAGCTGCGCAGAAACAGCTGCGCAGAAACAGCTGCGCAGAAACAGCTGCGCAGAAACAGCTGCGCAGGAACAGCTGCGCAGAAACAGCTGCGCAGAAACAGCTGCGCAGAAACAGCTGCGCAGGAACAGCTGCGCAGAAACAGCTGCGCAGAAACAGCTGCGCAGAAACAGCTGCTCAGAAACAGCTGCGCAGAAACAGCTGCGCAGGAACAGCTGCGCAGAAACGGCTGCGCAGAAACAGCTGCGCAGAAACAGCTGCGCAGGAACAGCTGCGCAGAAACAGCTGCGCAGAAACAGCTGCGCAGAAACAGCTGCGCAGAAACAGCTGCGCAGAAACAGCTGCGCAGAAACAGCTGCGCAGGAACAGCTGGGCAGAAACAGCTGCGCAGGAACAGCTGCGCAGGAACAGCTGCGCAGGAGCAGCTGCGCAGGAACAGCTGCGCAGGAACAGCTGCGCAGGAACAGCTGCGCAGGAACAGCTGCGCAGGAACAGGTGCGCAGAAACAGCCTCGCAGAAACAGCCGCGCAGAAACAGCCGCGCAGGAACAGCCGCGCAGGAACAGCCGCGCAGGAACAGCCGCGCAGGAAGAGCCGCGCAGGAAGAGCCGCGCAGGAACAGCTGCGCAGGAACAGCTGCGCAGGAACAGCTGCGCAGAAACAGCTGCGCAGGAACAGCTGCGCAGAAACAGCTGCGCAGGAACAGCTGCGCAGGAACAGCTGCGCAGAAACAGCTGCGCAGGAACAGCTGCGCAGAAACAGCTGCGCAGGAACAGCTGCGCAGGAGCAGCTGCGCAGGAACAGCTGCGCAGGAACAGGTGCGCAGGAACAGGTGCGCAGGAACAGCTGCGCAGGAACAGGTGCGCAGGAACAGGTGCGCAGGAACAGGTGCGCAGGAACAGCTGCGCAGGAACAGGTGCGCAGGAACAGCTGCGCAGGAACAGCTGCGCAGGAACAGCTGCGCAGGAACAGGTGCGCAGGAACAGCTGCGCAGAAACAGCTGTGCAGCAACAGCTGCGCAGAAACAGCTGCGCAGAAACAGCTGCGCAGAAACAGCTGCGCAGAAACAGCTGCGCAGAAACAGCTGCGCAGAAACAGCTGCGCAGAAACAGCTGCGCAGAGACAGCTGCGCAGAGACAGCTGCGCAGAGACAGCTGCGCAGAGACAGCTGCGCAGAAACAGCTGCGCAGAAACAGCTGCGCAGAAACAGCTGCGCAGAAACAGCTGCGCAGAAACGGCTGCGCAGAAACAGCTGCGCAGAAACAGCTGCGCAGGAACAGCTGCGCAGAAACAGCTGCGCAGAAACAGCTGCGCAGAAACAGCTGCGCAGAAACAGCTGCGCAGAAACAGCTGCGCAGAAACAGCTGCGCAGGAACAGCTGTGCAGAAACAGCTGCGCAGGAACAGCTGCGCAGGAACAGCTGCGCAGGAGCAGCTGCGCAGGAACAGCTGCGCAGGAACAGCTGCGCAGGAACAGCTGCGCAGGAACAGCTGCGCAGGAACAGGTGCGCAGAAACAGCCTCGCAGAAACAGCCGCGCAGAAACAGCCGCGCAGGAACAGCCGCGCAGGAACAGCCGCGCAGGAACAGCCGCGCAGGAAGAGCCGCGCAGGAAGAGCTGCGCAGGAACAGCTGCGCAGGAACAGCTGCGCAGGAACAGCTGCGCAGAAACAGCTGCGCAGGAACAGCTGCGCAGAAACAGCTGCGCAGGAACAGCTGCGCAGGAACAGCTGCGCAGAAACAGCTGCGCAGGAACAGCTGCGCAGAAACAGCTGCGCAGGAACAGCTGCGCAGGAGCAGCTGCGCAGGAACAGCTGCGCAGGAACAGGTGCGCAGGAACAGGTGCGCAGGAACAGCTGCGCAGGAACAGGTGCGCAGGAACAGGTGCGCAGGAACAGGTGCGCAGGAACAGCTGCGCAGGAACAGGTGCGCAGGAACAGCTGCGCAGGAACAGCTGCGCAGGAACAGCTGCGCAGGAACAGGTGCGCAGGAACAGCTGCGCAGAAACAGCTGCGCAGCAACAGCTGCGCAGAAACAGCTGCGCAGAAACAGCTGCGCAGAAACAGCTGCGCAGAAACAGCTGCGCAGAAACAGCTGCGCAGAAACAGCTGCGCAGAAACAGCTGCGCAGAGACAGCTGCGCAGAGACAGCTGCGCAGAGACAGCTGCGCAGAGACAGCTGCGCAGAAACAGCTGCGCAGAAACAGCTGCGCAGAAACAGATGCGCAGAAACAGCTGCGCAGAAACAGCGGCGCAGAAACAGCGGCGCAGAAACACTCTATAGCCTCCGGTTACAGGAGCGTACCTCCATGTTCAATGTTTTTTGGGCAGTTGAACATGTTAAGTTGAATCCCGTACGCGCGTGGTAGGATCTCTAGACAACGCGCGCGTACGGAGTTCGTCACCCATGCTGTTGCAGTGAAGTCTCATCAGAAAATCAGAAACAGCTGCGCGGAGACGGCTGCGCAGAAGCGGCTGCGCGGAAGCGGCTGCGCGGAAGCGGCTGCGCGGAAACGGCTGCGCGGAAACGGCTGCGCGGAAACGGCTGCGCGGAAACAGCTGCGCGGGAACAGCTGCGCGGGAACAGCTGCGCGGGAACAGGTGCGCTGGAACAGCTGCGCAGGAACAGCTGCGCAGGAACAGCTGCGCAGGAACAGCTGCGCAGGAACAGGTGCGCAGGAACAGCTGCGCAGGAACAGCTGCGCAGGAACAGCTGCGCAGGAACAGCTGCGCAGAAACAGCCGAGCAGAAACAGCCGCGCAGAAACAGCCTCGCAGAAACAGCCGCGCAGAAACAGCCGCGCAGGAACAGCCGCGCAGGAACAGCCGCGCAGGAAGAGCCGCGCAGGAAGAGCTGCGCAGGAACAGCTGCGCAGGAACAGCTGCGCAGGAACAGCTGCGCAGAAACAGCTGCGCAGGAACAGCTGCGCAGAAACAGCTGCGCAGGAACAGCTGCGCAGGAACAGCTGCGCAGAAACAGCTGCGCAGGAACAGCTGCGCAGAAACAGCTGCGCAGGAACAGCTGCGCAGGAGCAGCTGCGCAGGAACAGCTGCGCAGGAACAGCTGCGCAGGAACAGCTGCGCAGGAACAGGTGCGCAGGAACAGCTGCGCAGGAACAGGTGCGCAGGAACAGGTGCGCAGGAACAGCTGCGCAGGAACAGCTGCGCAGGAACAGCTGCGCAGGAACAGGTGCGCAGAAACAGCTGCGCAGAAACAGCTGCGCAGCAACAGCTGCGCAGAAACAGCTGCGCAGAAACAGCTGCGCAGAAACAGCTGCGCAGAAACAGCTGCGCAGAAACAGCTGCGCAGAAACAGCTGCGCAGAGACAGCTGCGCAGAGACAGCTGCGCAGAGACAGCTGCGCAGAGACAGCTGCGCAGAAACAGCTGCGCAGAAACAGCTGCGCAGAAACAGATGCGCAGAAACAGCTGCGCAGAAACAGCGGCGCAGAAACAGTGGCGCAGAAACACTCTATAGCCTCCGGTTACAGGAGCGTACCTCCATGTTCAATGTTTTTTGGGCAGTTGAACATGTAAAGTTGAATCCCGTACGCGCGTGGTAGGATCTCTAGACAACGCGCGCGTACGGAGTTCGTCACCCATGCTGTTGCAGTGAAGTCTCATCAGAAAATCAGAAACAGCTGCGCGGAGACGGCTGCGCAGAAGCGGCTGCGCGGAAGCGGCTGCGCGGAAACGGCTGCGCGGAAACGGCTGCGCGGAAACGGCTGAGCGGAAACGGCTGCGCGGAAACGGCTGCGCGGAAACAGCTGCGCGGGAACAGCTGCGCGGGAACAGCTGCGCGGGAACAGCTGCGCAGGAACAGCTGCGCAGGAACAGCTGCGCAGGAACAGCTGCGCAGAAACAGCTGCGCAGAAACAGCTGCACAGAAACAGCTGCACAGAAACAGCCTCGCAGAAACAGCCGCGCAGAAACAGCCGCGTAGGAACAGCCGCGCAGGAACAGCCGCGCAGGAACAGCCGCGCAGAAACAGCCGCGCAGGAACAACTGCGCAGAAACAGCTGCGCAGGAACAGCTGCGCTGGAACAGCTGCGCAGGAACAGCTGCGCAGGAACAGCTGCGCAGAAACAGCTGCGCAGAAACAGCTGCGCAGGAACAGCTGCGCAGGAACAGCTGCACAGGAACAGCTGCGCAGAAACAGCTGCGCAGGAACAGCTGCGCAGGAACAGCTGCGCAGAAACAGCTGCGCAGAAACAGCTGCGCAGGAACAGCTGCGCAGAAACAGCTGCGCAGGAACAGCTGCGCAGGAACAGCTGCGCAGAAACAGCTGCGCAGGAACAGCTGCGCAGAAACAGCTGCGCAGAAACACCTGCGCAGGAACAGCTGCGCAGAAACAGCTGCGCAGAAACAGCTGCGCAGAAACAGCTTCGCAGAAACAGCTGCGCAGAAACAGCTGCGCATAAACAGCTGCGCAGAAACAGCTGCGCATAAACAGCTGCGCATAAACAGCTGCGCAGAAACAGCTGCGCAGAAACAGCTGCGCATAAACAGCTGCGCATAAACAGCTGCGCCGAAACAGCTGCGCCGAAACTGCTGCGCCGAAACTGCTGCGCCGAAACTGCTGCGCCGAAACTGCTGCGCCGAAACTGCTGCGCAGAAACTGCTGCGCCGAAACTGCTGCGCCGAAACTGCTGCGCCGAAACTGCTGCGCCGAAACAGCTGCGCCGAAACAGCTGCGCCGAAACTGCTGCGCCGAAACAGCTGCGCCGAAACTGCTGCGCCGAAACAGCTGCGCCGAAACAGCTGCGCCGAAACAGCTGCGCCGAAACAGCTGCGCCGAAACAGCTGCGCCGAAACAGCTGCGCCGAAACAGCTGCGCCGAAACAGCTGCGCCGAAACAGCTGCGCCGAAACAGCTGCGCAGAAACAGCTGCGCCGAAACAGCTGCGCCGAAACAGCTGCGCCGAAACAGCTGCGCAGAAGCAGCTAGGCATAAGCAGCTGCGAAGAAACAGCTGCGCAGAAACAGGTGCGCAGAAACAGCTGCGCAGAAACAGCTGCGCAGAAACAGCTGCGCGGAAACAGCTGCGCAGAGACAGCTGCGCAGATACAGCTGCGCAGAGACAGCTGCGCAGAGACAGCTGCGCAGAAACAGCTGCACAGAAACAGCTGCGCAGAAACAGCTGCGCAGAAACAGCTGCGCAGAAACAGCTGCGCAGAAACAGCTGCGCAGAAACAGCTGCGCAGAAACAGCTGCGCAGAAACAGCGGCGCAGAAACACTCTATAGCCTCCGGTTACAGGAGCGTACCTCCATGTTCAATGTTTTTTGGGCAGTTGAACATGTAAAGTTGAATCCCGTACGCGCGTGGTAGGATCTCTAGACCACGCGCGCGTACGGAGTTCGTCACCCATGCTGTTGCAGTGAAGTCTCATCAGAAAATCAGAAACAGCTGCGCGGAGACGGCTGCGCAGAAGCGGCTGCGCGGAAGCGGCTGCGCGGAAGCGGCTGCGCGGAAACGGCTGCGCGGAAACGGCTGCGCGGGAACGGCTGCGCGGGAACAGGTGCGCGGGAACAGCTGCGCGGGAACAGCTGCGCAGGAACAGGTGCGCAGGAACAGCTGCGCAGAAACAGCTGCGCAGAAACAGCTGCGCAGAGACAGCTGCGCAGAGACAGCTGCGCAGGATCAGCTGCGCAGGAACAGCTGCGCAGGAACTGCTGCGCAGGAACAGCTGCGCAGGAACAGCTGCGCAGCAACAGCTGCGCAGCAACAGCTGCGCAGCAACAGCTGCGCAGCAACAGCTGCGCAGAAACAGCTGCGCAGAAAAAGCTGCGCAGAAAAAGCTGCGCAGAAACGGCTGCGCGGGAACGGCTGCGCGGGAACGGCTGCGCGGAAACGGCTGCGCGGAAACGGCTGCGCGGAATCGGCTGCGCAGAAGCGGCTGCGCAGGAACGGCTGCGCAGCAGCGGCTGCGCAGAAGCGGCTGCGCAGAAGCGGCTGCGCAGAAGCGGCTGCGCAGAAGCGGCTGCGCAGAAGCGGCTGCGCAGAAGCGGCTGCGCAGAAGCGGCTGCGCAGTAGCGGCTGCGCAGAAGCGGCTGCGCAGAAGCGGCTGCGCAGAAGCGGCTGCGCAGAAGCGGCTGCGCAGAAGCGGCTGCGCAGAAGCGGCTGCGCAGAAGCGGCTGCGCAGAAGCGGCTGCGCAGAAGCGGCTGCGCAGATACGGCTGCGCAGATACGGCTGCGCAGAAACGGCTGCGCAGAAGCGGCTGCGCGGAAGCGGCTGCGCGGAAGCGGCTGCGCGGAAGCGGCTGCGCGGAAGCGGCTGCGCGGAAGCGGCTGCGCGGAAGCGGCTGCGCGGAAGCGGCTGCGCGGAAGCGGCTGCGCGGAAACGGCTGCGCGGAAACGGCTGCGCGGAAACGGCTGCGCGGGAACAGGTGCGCGGGAACAGGTGCGCGGGAACAGGTGCGCGGGAACAGCTGCGCGGGAACAGCTGCGCAGGAACAGCTGCGCAGAAACAGCTGCGCATAAACAGCTGCGCATAAACAGCTGCGCATAAACAGCTGCGCATAAACAGCTGCGCATTAACAGCTGCGCATAAACAGCTGCGCAGGAACAGCTGCGCAGGAACAGCTGCGCAGGAACAGCTGCGCAGAAACAGCTGCGCAGAAACAGCTGCGCAGAAACAGCTGCGCAGAAACAGCTGCGCAGAAACAGCTGCGCAGAAACAGCTGCGCAGAAACAGCTGCGCAGAAACAGCTGCGCCGAAACAGCTGCGCCGAAACTGCTGCGCCGAAACTGCTGCGCCGAAACTGCTGCGCCGAAACTGCTGCGCCGAAACAGCTGCGCCGAAACAGCTGCGCCGAAACTGCTGCGCCGAAACAGCTGCGCCGATACAGCTGCGCCGAAACAGCTAGGCCGAAACAGCTGCGCCGAAACAGCTGCGCCGAAACAGCTGCGCCGAAACAGCTGCGCCGAAACAGCTGCGCAGAAACAGCTGCGCCGAAACAGCTGCGCCGAAACAGCTGCGCCGAAACAGCTGCGCCGAAACAGCTGCGCAGAAACAGCTAGGCATAAGCAGCTCCGCAGAAACAGCTGCGCAGAAACAGCTGCGCAGAAACAGCTGCGCAGAAACAGCTGCGCAGAAACAGCTGCGCAGAAACAGCTGCGCAGAGACAGCTGCGCAGATACAGCTGCGCAGAGACAGCTGCGCAGAGACAGCTGCGCAGAAACAGCTGCACAGAAACAGCTGCGCAGAAACAGCTGCGCAGAAACAGCTGCGCAGAAACAGCTGCGCAGAAACAGCTGCGCAGAAACAGCTGCGCAGAAACAGCTGTGCAGAAACAGCGGCGCAGAAACAGCGGCGCAGAAACACTCTATAGCCTCCGGTTACAGGAGCGTACCTCCATGTTCAATGTTTTTTGGGCAGTTGAACATGTAAAGTTGAATCCCTTACGCGCGTGGTAGGATCTCTAGACCACGCGCGCGTACGGAGTTCGTCACCCATGCTGTTGCAGTGAAGTCTCATCAGAAAATCAGAAACAGCTGCGCGGAGACGGCTGCGCAGAAGCGGCTGCGCGGAAGCGGCTGCGCGGAAGCGGCTGCGCGGGAACGGCTGCGCGGGAACGGCTGCGCGGGAACAGGTGCGCGGGAACAGGTGCGCGGGAACAGCTGCGCGGGAACAGGTGCGCAGAAACAGCTGCGCAGAAACAGCTGCGCAGAGACAGCTGCGCAGGAACAGCTGCGCAGGAACAGCTGCGCAGGAACAGCTGCGCAGCAACAGCTGCGCAGCAACAGCTGCGCAGCAACAGCTGCGCAGAAAAAGCTGCGTGGAAACGGCTGCGCGGGAACGGCTGCGCGGAAACGGCTGCGCGGAAACGGCTGCGCGGAATCGGCTGCGCAGAAGCGGCTGCGCAGAAGCGGCTGCGCAGAAGCGGCTGCGCAGAAGCGGCTGCGCAGAAGCGGCTGCGCAGAAGCGGCTGCGCAGAAGCGGCTGCGCAGAAGCGGCTGCGCAGAAGCGGCTGCTCAGAAACGGCTGCTCAGAAACGGCTGCGCAGAAGCGGCTGCGCAGAAGCGGCTGCGCAGAAGCGGCTGCGCAGAAGCGGCAGCGCAGAAGCTGCAGCGCAGAAGCGGCTGCGCAGAAGCGGCTGCGCAGAAGCGGCTGCGCAGAAACGGCTGCGCAGAAACGGCTGCGCAGAAACGGCTGCGCAGAAGCGGCTGCGCAGAAGCGGCTGCGCAGAAGCAGCTTCGCAGAAGCAGCTGCGCAGAAGCAGCTGCGCAGAAACAGCTGCGCAGAAGCGGCTGCGCAGAAACGGCTGCGCAGATACGGCTGCGCAGAAACGGCTGCGCAGAAACGGCTGCGCAGAAACGGCTGCGCAGATACGGCTGCGCAGAAACGGCTGCGCAGAAACGGCTGCGCAGAAACGGCTTCGCAGGAACGGCTGCGCAGGAACGGCTGCGCAGGAACGGCTGCGCAGGAACGGCTGCGCAGAAGCGGCTGCGCAGAAGCGGCTGCGCAGAAGCGGCTGCGCGGAAGCGGCTGCGCGGAAGCGGCTGCGCGGAAGCGGCTGCGCGGAAGCGGCTGCGCAGTAGCGGCTGCGCAGAAGCGGCTGCGCAGAAACGGCTGCGCAGAAACGGCTGCGCAGAAACGGCTGCGCAGAAACGGCTGCGCAGAAACTGCTGCGCGGAAACGGCTGCGCGGAAACGGCTGCGCGGAAACGGCTGCGCAGAAACGGCTGCGCAGAAACGGCTGCGCAGAAGCGGCTGCGCAGAAGCGGCTGCGCAGAAGCGGCTGCGCAGAAACGGCTGCGCAGAAACGGCTGCGCAGAAGCGGCTGCGCAGAAGCGGCTGCGCAGAAGCGGCTGCGCAGATACGGCTGCGCAGAAACGGCTGCGCAGAAACGGCTGCGCAGTAACGGCTGCGCAGAAACGGCTGCGCAGAAGCGGCTGCGCAGGAACAGCTGCGCAGGAACGGCTGCGCAGGAACGGCTGCGCAGGAACGGCTGCGCAGGAACGGCTGCGCAGGAACGGCTGCGCAGAAACGGCTGCGCAGAAACGGCTGCGCAGAAGCGGCTGCTCAGAAGCGGCTGCGCAGGAACAGCTGCGCAGGAACGGCTGCGCAGGAACGGCTGCGCAGGAACGGCTGCGCAGGAACGGCTGCGCAGGAACGGCTGCGCAGGAACGGCTGCGCAGGAACGGCTGCGCAGCAGCGGCTGCGCAGAAGCGGCTGCGCAGAAGCGGCTGCGCAGAAGCGGCTGCGCAGAAGCGGCTGCGCAGAAGCGGCTGCGCAGAAGCGGCTGCGCAGAAGCGGCTGCGCAGAAGCGGCTGCGCAGAAGCGGCTGCGCAGTAGCGGCTGCGCAGAAGCGGCTGCGCAGAAGCGGCTGCGCAGAAGCGGCTGCGCAGAAACGGCTGCGCAGATACGGCTGCGCAGAAACGGCTGCGCAGAAACGGCTGCGCAGAAACGGCTGCGCAGAAGCGGCTGCGCAGAAGCGGCTGCGCAGAAGCGGCTGCGCAGAAGCGGCTGATCAGAAGCGGCTGCGCGGAAGCGGCTGCGCGGAAGCGGCTGCGCGGAAGCGGCTGCGCGGAAGCGGCTGCGCGGAAGCGGCTGCGCGGAAGCGGCTGCGCGGAAGCGGCTGCGCGGAAGCGGCTGCGCGGAAACGGCTGCGCGGAAACGGCTGCGCGGGAACGGCTGCGCGGGAACAGGTGCGCGGGAACAGCTGCGCGGGAACAGCTGCGCGGGAACAGGTGCGCGGGAACAGGTGCGCGGGAACAGGTGCGCAGGAACAGCTGCGCAGGAACAGCTGCGCAGGAACAGGTGCGCAGGAACAGGTGCGCAGGAACAGCTGCGCAGGAACAGCTGCGCAGAAACAGCTGCGCATAAACAGCTGCGCATAAACAGCTGCGCAGAAACAGCTGCGCAGAAACAGCTGCGCATAAACAGCTGCGCGGGAACAGATGCGCGGGAACAGCTGCGCAGGAACAGCTGCGCAGAAACAGCTGCGCAGAAACAGCTGCGCAGAAACAGCTGCGCAGAAACAGCTGCGCAGAAACAGCTGCGCCGAAACAGCTGCGCCGAAACTGCTGCGCCGAAACTGCTGCGCCGAAACTGCTGCGCCGAAACTGCTGCGCCGAAACTGCTGCGCCGAAACTGCTGCGCCGAAACTGCTGCGCCGAAACTGCTGCGCCGAAACTGCTGCGCCGAAACTGCTGCGCCGAAACAGCTGCGCCGAAACTGCAGCGCCGAAACAGCTGCGCCGATACAGCTGCGCCGATACAGCTGCGCCGAAACAGCTGCGCCGAAACAGCTGCGCCGAAACAGCTGCGCCGAAACAGCTGCGCCGAAACAGCTGCGCAGAAACAGCTGCGCCGAAACAGCTGCGCCGAAACAGCTGCGCCGAAACAGCTGCGCCGAAACAGCTGCGCAGAAACAGCTAGGCATAAGCAGCTGCGCAGAAACAGCTGCGCAGAAACAGCTGCGCAGAAACAGCTGCGCAGAAACAGCTGCGCAGAAACAGCTGCGCAGAGACAGCTGCGCAGATACAGCTGCGCAGAGACAGCTGCGCAGAGACAGCTGCGCAGAAACAGCTGCACAGAAACAGCTGCGCAGAAACAGCTGCGCAGAAACAGCTGCGCAGAAACAGCTGCGCAGAAACAGCTGCGCAGAAACAGCTGCGCAGAAACAGATGCGCAGAAACAGCTGCGCAGAAACAGCTGCGCAGAAACAGCGGCGCAGAAACACTCTATAGCCTCCGGTTACAGGAGCGTACCTCCATGTTCAATGTTTTTTGGGCAGTTGAACATGTAAAGTTAAATCCCGTACGCGCGTGGTAGGATCTCTAGACCACGCGCGCGTACAGAGTTCGTCACCCATGCTGTTGCAGTGAAGTCTCATCAGAAAATCAGAAACAGCTGCGCGGAGACGGCTGCGCAGAAGCGGCTGCGCGGAAGCGGCTGCGCGGAAGCGGCTGCGCGGAAACGGCTGCGCGGGAACAGGTGCGCGGGAACAGGTGCGCGGGAACAGCTGCGCGGGAACAGCTGCGCAGGAACAGGTGCGCAGAAACAGCTGCGCAGAGACAGCTGCGCAGAGACAGCTGCGCAGGAACAGCTGCGCAGGAACTGCTGCGCAGGAACAGCTGCGCAGGAACAGCTGCGCAGCAACAGCTGCGCAGCAACAGCTGCGCAGCAACAGCTGCGCAGCAACAGCTGCGCAGAAACAGCTGCGCAGAAAAAGCTGCGCGGAAACGGCTGCGCGGGAACGGCTGCGCGGAAACGGCTGCGCGGAAACGGCTGCGCAGAAGCGGCTGCGCAGAAGCGGCTGCGCAGAAGCGGCTGCGCAGAAGCGGCTGCGCAGAAGCGGCTGCGCAGAAGCGGCTGCGCAGAAGCGGCTGCTCAGAAACGGCTGCGCAGAAACGGCTGCGCAGAAGCGGCTGCGCAGAAGCGGCTGCGCAGAAGCGGCTGCGCAGAAGCGGCTGCGCAGAAGCGGCTGCGCAGAAGCGGCTGCGCAGAAGCGGCAGCGCAGAAGCGGCAGCGCAGAAGCGGCTGCGCAGAAGCGGCTGCGCAGAAGCGGCTGCGCAGAAGCGGCTGCGCAGAAACGGCTGCGCAGAAACGGCTGCGCAGAAACGGCTGCGCAGAAACGGCTGCGCAGAAGCGGCTGCGCAGAAGCGGCTGCGCAGAAGCGGCTGCGCAGAAGCGGCTGCGCAGAAGCGGCTGCGCAGAAGCGGCTGCGCAGAAGCGGCTTCGCAGAAGCAGCTGCGCAGAAGCAGCTGCGCAGAAGCGGCTGCGCAGAAACGGCTGCGCAGATACGGCTGCGCAGATACGGCTGCGCAGAAACGGCTGCGCAGAAACGGCTGCGCAGAAACGGCTGCGCAGAAACGGCTGCGCAGATACGGCTGCGCAGAAACGGCTGCGCAGAAACGGCTGCGCAGAAACGGCTGCGCAGAAACGGCTTCGCAGGAACGGCTTCGCAGGAACGGCTGCGCAGGAACGGCTGCGCAGGAACGGCTGCGCAGAAGCGGCTGCGCAGAAGCGGCTGCGCGGAAGCGGCTGCGCGGAAGCGGCTGCGCGGAAGCGGCTGCGCGGAAGCGGCTGCGCGGAAGCGGCTGCGCAGTAGCGGCTGCGCAGAAGCGGCTGCGCAGAAACGGCTGCGCAGAAACGGCTGCGCAGAAACGGCTGCGCGGAAACGGCTGCGCGGAAACGGCTGCGCGGAAACGGCTGCGCGGAAACGGCTGCGCGGAAACGGCTGCGCAGAAACGGCTGCGCAGAAACTGCTGCGCAGAAACGGCTGCGCAGAAGCGGCTGCGCAGAAGCGGCTGCGCAGAAGCGGCTGCTCAGAAACGGCTGCGCAGAAACGGCTGCGCAGAAACGGCTGCGCAGAAACGGCTGCGCAGAAGCGGCTGCGCAGAAGCGGCTGCGCAGATACGGCTGCGCAGATACGGCTGCGCAGAAACGGCTGCGCAGAAACGACTGCGCAGAAACGGCTGCGCAGAAACGGCTGCGCAGAAACGGCTGCGCAGAATCGGCTGCGCAGAAGCGGCTGCGCAGAAGCAGCTGCGCAGGAACGGCTGCGCAGGAACGGCTGCGCAGGAACGGCTGCGCAGGAACGGCTGCGCAGGAACGGCTGCGCAGGAACGGCTGCGCAGGAACGGCTGCGCAGGAACGGCTGCGCAGGAACGGCTGCGCAGCAGCGGCTGCGCAGAAGCGTCTGCGCAGAAGCGGCTGCGCAGAAGCGGCTGCGCAGAAGCGGCTGCGCAGAAGCGGCTGCGCAGAAGCGGCTGCGCAGTAGCGGCTGCGCAGAAGCGGCTGCGCAGAAGCGGCTGCGCAGAAGCGGCTGCGCAGAAGCGGCTGCGCAGAAGCGGCTGCGCAGAAGCGGCTGCGCAGAAACGGCTGCGCAGAAGCGGCTGCGCAGAAGCGGCTGCGCAGAAGCGGCTGCGCAGAAGCGGCTGCGCAGAAGCGGCTGCGCAGAAGCGGCTGCGCAGAAGCGGCTGCGCAGAAGCGGCTGCGCAGAAGCGGCTGCGCAGAAACGGCTGCGCAGATACGGCGGCGCAGAAACGGCGGCGCAGAAACGGCTGCGCAGAAACGGCTGCGCAGAAACGGCTGCGCAGAAACGGCTGCGCAGAAGCGGCTGCGCAGAAGCGGCTGCGCAGAAGCGGCTGCGCAGAAGCGGCTGCGCAGAGGCGGCTGCGCAGAGGCGGCTGCGCAGTGGCGGCTGCGCAGTGGCGGCTGCGCAGTGGCGGCTGCGCAGAGGCGGCTGCGCAGAGGCGGCTGCGCAGAGGCGGCTGCGCAGAGGCGGCTGCGCAGAAGCGGCTGCGCAGAAGCGGCTGCGCAGAAGCGGCTGCGCAGAAGCGGCTGCGCAGTAACGGCTGCGCAGAAACAGCTACGCAGAAACAGCTGCGCAGAAGCAGCTGCGCAGAAACAGCTGCGCAGAAACAGCTGCGCAGAAACAGCTGCGCATGAACAGCTGCGCAGAAACAGCTGCGCGGAAACAGCTGCGCCGAAACAGCTGCGCAGAAACAGCTGCGCAGAAACAGCTGCGCAGAAACAGCTGCGCAGAAACAGCGGCGCAGAAACAGCGGCGCAGAAACACTCTATAGCCTCCGGTTACAGGAGCGTACCTCCATGTTCAATGTTTTTTGGGCAGTTGAACATGTAAAGTTGAATCCCGTACGCGCGTGGTAGGATCTCTAGACCACGCGCGCGTACGGAGTTCGTCACCCATGCTGTTGCAGTGAAGTCTCATCAGAAAATCAGAAACAGCTGCGCAGAAGCGGCTGCGCAGAAGCGGCTGCGCAGAAGCGGCTGCGCAGAAGCGGCTGCGCAGAAGCGGCTGCGCAGAAGCGGCTGCGCAGATACGGCTGCGCAGAAACTGCTGCGCAGAAACGGCTGCGCAGGAACGGCTGCGCAGGAACGGCTGCGCAGGAACGGCTGCGCAGGAACAGCTGCGCAGGAACAGCTGCGCAGGAACAGCTGCGCAGGAACAGCTGCGCAGGAACAGCTGCGCAGGAACAGCTGCGCAGTTACAGCTGCGCAGGAACAGCTGCGCAGGAACAGCTGCGCAGAAACAGCTGCGCAGAAACAGCTGCGCAGAAACAGCTGCGCAGAAACAGCTGCGCAGAAACAGCTGCCCAGAAACAGCTGCGCAGAAACAGCTGCGCAGAAACAGCTGCGCAAAAACAGATGCGCATAAACAGCTGCGCATAAACAGCTGCGCATAAACAGCTGCGCATTAACAGCTGCGCAGGAACAGCTGCGCAGGAACAGCTGCGCAGGAACAGCTGCGCAGGAACAGCTGCGCAGAAACAGCTGCGCAGAAACAGCTGCGCAGAAACAGCTGCGCAGAAACAGCTGCGCAGAAACAGCTGCGCAGAAACAGCTGCGCAGAAACAGCTGCGCAGAAACAGCTGCGCCGAAACAGCTGCGCCGAAACAGCTGCGCCGAAACAGCTGCGCCGAAACTGCTGCGCCGAAACTGCTGCGCCGAAACTGCTGCGCCGAAACTGCTGCGCCGAAACTGCTGCGCCGAAACTGCTGCGCCGAAACAGCTGCGCCGAAACTGCTGCGCCGAAACAGCTGCGCCGAAACAGCTGCGCCGAAACAGCTGCGCCGAAACAGCTGCGCCGAAACAGCTGCGCCGAAACAGCTGCGCCGAAACAGCTGCGCAGAAACAGCTGCGCCGAAACAGCTGCGCCGAAACAGCTGCGCCGAAACAGCTGCGCCGAAACAGCTGCGCAGAAACAGCTAGGCATAAGCAGCTGCGCAGAAACAGCTTCGCAGAAACAGCTGCGCAGAAACAGATGCGCAGAAACAGCTGCGCAGAGACAGCTGCGCAGAAACAGCTGCGCAGAAACAGCTGCGCAGAAACAGCTGCGCAGAGACAGCTGCGCAGAGACAGCTGCGCAGAGACAGCTGCGCAGAGACAGCTGCGCAGAGACAGCTGCGCAGAAACAGCTGCGCAGACACAGCTGCGCAGAAACAGCTGCCCAGAAACAGCTGCGCAGAAACAGCTGCGCAGAAACAGCTGCGCAGAAACAGCTGCGCAGAAACAGATGCGCAGAAACAGCTGCGCAGAAACAGCGGCGCAGAAACAGCGGCGCAGAAACACTCTATAGCCTCCGGTTACAGGAGCGTACCTCCATGTTCAATGTTTTTTGGGCAGTTGAACATGTAAAGTTGAATCCCGTACGCGCGTGGTAGGATCTCTAGACCACGCGCGCGTACGGAGTTCGTCACCGATGCTGTTGCAGTGAAGTCTCATCAGAAAATCAGAAACAGCTGCGCGGAGACGGCTGCGCAGAAGCGGCTGCGCAGAAGCGGCTGCGCAGAAGCGGCTGCGCAGAAGCGGCTGCGCGGAAGCGGCTGCGCGGAAGCGGCTGCGCGGAAACGGCTGCGCGGAAACGGCTGCGCGGGAACGGCTGCGCGGGAACAGGTGCGCGGGAACAGGTGCGCGGGAACAGGTGCGCGGGAACAGCTGCGCAGGAACAGCTGCGCAGGAACAGGTGCGCAGGAACAGCTGCGCAGGAACAGCTGCGCAGGAACAGGTGCGCAGGAACAGGTGCGCAGAAACAGCTGCGCAGAAACAGCTGCGCAGAAACAGCGGCGCAGAAACAGCGGCGCAGAAACACTCTATAGCCTCCGGTTACAGGAGCGTACCTCCATGTTCAATGTTTTTTGGGCAGTTGAACATGTAAAGTTGAATCCCGTACGCGCGTGGTAGGATCTCTAGACCACGCGCGCGTACGGAGTTCGTCACCCATGCTGTTGCAGTGAAGTCTCATCAGAAAATCAGAAACAGCTGCGCAGAAGCGGCTGCGCAGAAGCGGCTGCGCAGAACCGGCTGCGCAGAAGCGGCTGCGCAGAAGCGGCTGCGCAGAAGCGGCTGCGCGGAGGCGGCTGCGCGGAAGCGGCTGCGCGGAAGCGGCTGCGCGGAAGCGGCTGCGCAGAAGCGGCTGCGCAGAAACGGCTGCGCCGATACGGCTGCGCAGAAACGGCTGCGCAGAAACGACTGCGCAGAAACGGCTGCGCAGAAACGGCTGCGCAGAAACGGCTGCGCAGTAACGGCTGCGCAGAAACGGCTGCGCAGAAACGTATGCGCAGAAACGGCTGCGCAGAAACGGCTGCGCAGAAACGGCTGCGCAGAAACGGCTGCGCAGAAACGACTGCGCAGAAACGGCTGCGCAGAAACAGCTGCGCAGAAACAGCTGCGCAGAAACAGCTGCGCAGAAACAGCTGCGCAGAAACAGCTGCGCAGAAGCAGCTGCGCAGAAGCAGCTGCGCAGAAACAGCTGCGCAGAAACAGCTGCGCAGAAACAGCTGCGCAGAAACAGCTGCGCAGAAACAGCTGCGCAGAAACAGCTGCGCAGAAACAGCTGCGCAGAAACAGCTGCGCAGAAACAGCTGCGCAGAAACAGCTGCGCAGATACAGCTGCGCAGATACAGCTGCGCAGAAACAGCTGCGCAGAAACAGCTGCGCAGAAACAGCTGCGCAGATACAGCTGCGCAGAAACAGCTGCGCAGAAACAGCTGCGCAGGAACAGCTGCGCAGAAACAGCTGCGCAGAAACAGCTGCGCAGGAACAGCTGCGCAGAAACAGCTGCGCAGAAACAGCTGCGCAGGAACAGCTGCGCAGGAACAGCTGCGCAGGAACAGCTGCGCAGAAACAGCTGCGCAGGAACAGCTGCGCAGGAACAGCTGCGCAGAAACAGCTGCGCAGAAACAGCTGCGCAGAAACAGCTGCGCAGAAATAGCTGCGCAGAAACAGCTGCGAAGAAACAGCGGCGCAGAAACAGCGGCGCAGAAACAGCGGCGCAGAAACACTCTATAGCCTCCGGTTACAGGAGCGTACCTCCATGTTCAATGTTTTTTGGGCAGTTGAACATGTAAAGTTGAATCCCGTACGCGCGTGGTAGGATCTCTAGACCACGCGCGCGTACGGAGTTCGTCACCCATGCTGTTGCAGTGAAGTCTCATCAGAAAATCAGAAACAGCTGCGCAGAAGCGGCTGCGCAGAAGCGGCTGCGCAGAAACGGCTGCGCAGAAACGGCTGCGCAGAAACGGCTGCGCAGAAACGGCTGCGCAGAAACGGCTGCGCAGAAACGGCTGCGCAGAAACGGCTGCGCAGAAACGGCTGCGCAGGAACAGCTGCGCAGGAACAGCTGCGCATAAGCGGCTGCGCATAAGCGGCTGCGCATAAGCGGCTGCGCAGAAGCGGCTGCGCAGAAGCGGCTGCGCAGAAGCGGCTGCGCAGAAGCGGCTGCGCAGAAGCGGCTGCGCAGAAGCGGCTGCGCAGAAACGGCTGCGCAGAAACGGCTGCGCAGAAACGGCTGCGCAGAAACGGCTGCGCAGAAACGGCTGCGCAGAAGCGGCTGCTCAGAAGCGGCTGCTCAGAAGCAGCTGCGCAGAAGCAGCTGCGCAGAAGCAGCTGCGCAGAAACGGCTGCGCAGAAACGGCTGCGCAGAAACGGCTGCGCAGAAACGGCTGCGCAGGAACGGCTGCGCAGAAACGGCTGCGCAGATACGGCTGCGCAGAAACGGCTGCGCAGATACGGCTGCGCAGAAACGGCTGCGCAGAAACGGCTGCGCAGAAACGGCTGCGCAGAAACGGCAGCGCAGGAACGGCTGCGGAGAAACGGCTGCGCAGAAACGGCTGCGCAGAAACGGCTGCACAGAAACGGCTGCGCAGAAACGGCTGCGCAGAAACGGCTGCGCAGAAACGGCAGCGCAGAAACGGCTGCGCAGAAACGGCTGCGCAGAAGCGGCTGCGCAGAAGCAGCTGCGCAGAAGCAGCTGCGCAGAAGCAGCTGCGCAGAAGCAGCTGCGCAGAAGCAGCTGCGCAGAAACAGCTGCGCAGAAACAGCTGCGCAGATACAGCTGCGCAGATAAAGCTGCGCAGAAACAGCTGCGCAGAAACAGCTGCGCAGAAACAGCTGCGCTGATACGGCTGCGCAGAAACGGCTGCGCAGAAGCGGCTGCGCAGAAGCGGCTGCGCAGAAGCGGCTGCGCAGAAGCGGCTGCGCAGAAGCGGCTGCGCAGAAGCGGCTGCGCAGAAGCGGCTGCGCAGAAGCGGCTGCGCAGAAGCGGCTGCGCAGATACGGCTGCGCAGATACGGCTGCGCAGAAACGGCTGCGCAGAAACGGCTGCGCAGAAACGGCTGCGCAGTAACGGCTGCGCAGAAACGGCTGCGCAGAAACGGCTGCGCAGAAACGTATGCGCAGAAACGGCTGCGCAGAAACGGCTGCGCAGAAACGGCTGCGCAGAAACGGCTGCGCAGAAACGGCTGCGCAGAAACAGCTGCGCAGAAACAGCTGCGCAGAAACAGCTGCGCAGAAACAGCTGCGCAGAAACAGCTGCGCAGAAACAGCTGCGCAGATACAGCTGCGCAGATACAGCTGCGCAGAAACAGCTGCGCAGAAACAGCTGCGCAGATACAGCTGCGCAGAAACAGCTGCGCAGAAACAGCTGCGCAGAAACAGCTGCGCAGAAACAGCTGCGCAGGAACAGCTGCGCAGAAACATCTGCGCAGAAACAGCTGCGCAGAAACAGCTGCGCAGAAACAGCTGCGCAGGAACAGCTGCGCAGAAACAGCTGCGCAGAAACAGCTGCGCAGGAACAGCTGCGCAGAAACAGCTGCGCAGAAACAGCTGCGCAGGAACAGATGCGCAGGAACAGCTGCGCAGAAACAGCTGCGCAGAAACAGCGGCGCAGAAACAGCGGCGCAGAAACACTCTATAGCCTCCGGTTACAGGAGCGTACCTCCATGTTCAATGTTTTTTGGGCAGTTGAACATGTAAAGTTGAATCCCGTACGTGCGTGGTAGGATCTCTAGACCACACGCGCGTACGGAGTTCGTCACCCATGCTGTTGCAGTGAAGTCTCATCAGAAAATCAGAAGCGGCTGCGCAGAAGCGGCTACGCAGAAGCGGCTGCGCAGAAGCGGCTGCGCAGAAGCGGCTGCGCAGAAGCGGCTGCGCAGAAACGGCTGCGCAGGAACGGCTGCGCAGGAACGGCTGCGCAGGAACGGCTGCGCAGGAACGGCTGCGCAGGAACGGCTGCGCAGGAACGGCTGCGCAGGAACGGCTGCGCAGAAACGGCTGCGCAGAAGCGGCTGCGCAGAGGCGGCTGCGGAGAGGCGGCTGCGCAGAGGCGGCTGCGCAGAGGCGGCTGCGCAGAGGCGGCTGCGCAGAAGCGGCTGCGCGGAAGCGGCTGCGCGGAAGCGGCTGCGCGGAAGCGGCTGCGCGGAAGCGGCTGCGAGGAAGCGGCTGCGCGGAAGCGGCTGCGCGGAAGCGGCTGCGCGGAAGCGGCTGCGCGGAAGCGGCTGCGCGGAAGCGGCTGCGCAGTAGCGTCTGCGCAGTAGCGTCTGCGCAGAAGCGGCTGCGCAGAAACGGCTGCGCAGAAACGGCTGCGCAGAAACGGCTGCGCAGGAACGGCTGCGCAGGAACGGCTGCGCAGAAACGGCTGCGCAGAAACGGCTGCGCAGAAGCGGCTGCGCAGAAGCGGCTGCGCAGAAGCGGCTGCGCAGAAGCGGCTGCGCAGAAGCGGCTGCGCAGAAGCGGCTGCGCAGAAACGGCTGCGCAGATACGGCTGCGCAGAAACGGCTGCGCAGAAACGGCTGCGCAGAAGCGGCTGCGCACAAGCGGCTGCGCACAAGCGGCTGCGCAGAAGCGGCTGCGCAGAAGCGGCTGCGCAGAAGCGGCTGCGCAGAAGCGGCTGCGCAGAAGCGGCTGCGCAGAAGCGGCTGCGCAGAAACGGCTGCGCAGAAACGGCTGCGCAGAAGCGGCTGCGCAGAAGCGGCTGCGCAGAAGCGGCTGCGCAGAAGCGGCTGCGCAGAAGCGGCTGCGCGGAAGCGGCTGCGCGGAAGCGGCTGCGCGGAAGCGGCTGCGCGGAAACGGCTGCGCGGAAGCGGCTGCGCGGAAGCGGCTGCGCGGAAGCGGCTGCGCGGAAGCGGCTGCGCAGAAGCGGCTGCGCAGAAGCGGCTGCGCAGAAGCGGCTGCGCAGAAGCGGCTGCGCAGAAACGGCTGCGCAGAAACGGCTGCGCAGAAACGGCTGCGCAGAAGCGGCTGCGCAGAAGCGGCTGCGCAGAAGCGGCTGCGCAGAAGCAGCTGCGCAGAAGCAGCTGCGCAGAAGCAGCTGCGCAGAAGCAGCTGCGCAGAAGCAGCTGCACAGAAGCAGCTGCGCAGAAGCAGCTGTGCAGATACAGCTGCGCAGGAACAGCTGCGCAGGAACAGCTGCGCAGGAACAGCTGCGCAGGAACAGCTGCGCAGGTACAGCTGCGCAGGAACAGCTGCGCAGGAACAGCTGCGCAGGAACAGCTGCGCAGAAACAGCTGCGCAGAAACAGCTGCGCAGAGACAGCCGCGCAGAGACAGCCGCACAGCCGCGCAGAAACAGCCGCGCAGGAACAGCCTCGCAGGAACAGCCGCGCAGAAGCAGCCGCGCAGAAACAGCCGCGCAGAAACAGCCGCGCAGAAGCGGCTGGGCAGAAGCGGCTGCGCGGAAGCGGCTGCGCGGAAGCGGCTGCGCGGAAGCGGCTGCGCGGAAACGGCTGCGCGGAAGCGGCTGCGCGGAAGCGGCTGCGCGGAAGCGGCTGCGCAGAAGCGGCTGCGCAGAAGCGGCTGCGCAGACGCGGCTGCGCAGAAGCGGCTGCGCAGAAACGGCTGCGCAGAAACGGCTGCGCAGAAACGGCTGCGCAGAAACGGCTGCGCAGAAACGGCTGCGCAGAAACAGCTGCGCAGAAACAGCTGCGCAGAAGCAGCTGCGCAGAAGCAGCTGCGCAGAAGCAGCTGCGCAGAAGCAGCTGCGCAGAAGCAGCTGCGCAGAAACAGCTGCGCAGAAACAGCTGCGCAGATACAGCTGCGCAGATACAGCTGCGCAGAAACAGCTGCGCAGAAACAGCTGCGCAGATACAGCTGCGCAGGAACAGCTGCGCAGGAACAGCTGCGCAGGAACAGCTGCGCAGGAACAGCTGCGCAGAAACAGCTGCGCAGAAACAGCTGCGCAGGAACAGCTGCGCAGGAACAGCTGCGCAGGAACAGCTGCGCAGGAACAGCTGCGCAGGTACAGCTGCGCAGGAACAGCTGCGCAGGAACAGCTGCGCAGGAACAGCTGCGCAGGAACAGCTGCACAGAAACAGCTGCGCAGAAACAGCTGCGCAGGAACAGCTGCGCAGGAACAGCTGCGCAGGAACAGCTGCGCAGAAACTGCTGCGCAGAAACAGCTGCGCAGAAACAGCTGCGCAGAAACAGCTGCGCAGGAACAGCTGCGCAGAAACAGCTGCGCAGAAACAGCTGCGCAGGAACAGCTGCGCAGAAACAGCTGCGCAGGAGCAGCTGCGCAGGAACAGCTGCGCAGGAACAGCTGCGCAGGAACAGCTGCGCAGGAACAGGTGCGCAGGAACAGGTGCGCAGGAACAGGTGCGGAGGAACAGGTGCGCAGGAACAGCTGCGCAGGAACAGGTGCGCAGGAGCAGGTGCGCAGGAACAGCTGCGCAGGAACAGCTGCGCAGGAACAGACGCGCAGGTACAGCTGCGCAGGAACAGCTGCGCAGGAACAGCTGCGCAGAAACAGCTGCGCAGGAACAGCTGCGCAGGAACAGCTGCGCAGGAACAGCTGCGCAGGTACAGCTGCGCAGGAACAGCTGCGCAGGAACAGCTGCGCAGGAACAGCTGCGCAGGAACAGCTGCGCAGAAACAGCTGGGCAGGAACAGCTGCGCAGAAACAGCTGCGCAGGAACAGCTGCGCAGAAACAGCTGCGCAGAAACAGCTGCGCAGAAACAGCTGCGCAGGAACAGCTGCGCAGGAACAGCTGCGCAGGAACAGCTGCGCAGAAACAGCTGCGCAGAAACAGCTGCGCAGAAACAGCTGCGCAGAAACAGCTGCGCAGAAACAGCTGCGCAGAGACAGCTGCGCAGAAACAGCTGCGCAGAGACAGCTGCGCAGAAACAGCTGCGCAGAAACAGCTGCGCAGAAACAGCTGCGCAGAAACAGCTGCGCAGAAACAGCTGCGCAGAAACAGCTGCGCAGAAACAGCTGCGCAGAAACAGCTGCGCAGAAACAGCGGCGCAGAAACAGCGGCGCAGAAACACTCTATAGACTCCGGTTACAGGAGCGTACCTCCATGTTCAATGTTTTTTGGGCAGTTGAACATGTAAAGTTGAATCCCGTACGCGCGTGGTAGGATCTCTAGACCACGCGCGCGTACGGAGTTCGTCACCCATGCTGTTGCAGTGAAGTCTCATCAGAAAATCAGAAACAGCTGCGCGGAGACGGCTGCGCAGAAGCGGCTGCGCAGAAGCGGCTGCGCAGAAGCGGCTGCGCGGAAACGGCTGCGCGGAAACGGCTGCGCGGAAACGGCTGCGTGGAAACAGCTGCGCGGGAACAGGTGCGCGGGAACAGCTGCCCGGGAACAGCTGCGCAGGAACAGCTGCACAGGAACAGATGCGCAGGAACAGGTGCGCAAAAACAGGTGCGCAGGAACAGGTGCGCAGGAACAGCTGCGCAGGAACAGCTGCGCAGAAACAGCTGCGCAGAAACAGCTGCGCAGAAACAGCCGCGCAGAAACAGCCTCGCAGAAACAGCCGCGCAGAAACAGCCGCGCAGGAACAGCCGCGCAGGAACAGCCGTGCAGGAACAGCTGCGCAGAAACAGCTGCGCAGGAACAGCTGCGCAGGAACAGCTGCGCAGAAACAGCTGCGCAGAAACAGCTGCGCAGGAACAGCTGCGCAGGAACAGCTGCGCAGAAACAGCTGCGCAGAAACAGCTGCGCAGGAACAGCTGCGCAGGAACAGCTGCGCAGAAACAGCTGCGCAGAAACAGCTGCGCAGAAACAGCTGCGCAGAAACAGCTGCGCAGAAACAGCTGCGCAGACACAGCTGCGCAGGAACAGCTGCGCAGAAACAGCTGCGCAGAAACAGCTGAGCAGAAACAGCTGCGCAGGAACAGCTGCGCAGAAACAGCTGCGCAGAAACTGCTGCGCAGGAACAGCTGCGCAGAAACAGCTGCGCAGAAACAGCTGCGCAGGAACAGATGCGCAGGAACAGCTGCGCAGGAACAGCTGCGCAGAAACAGCTGCACAGAAACAGCTGCGCATAAACAGCTGCGCATAAACAGCTGCGCAGAAACAGCTGCGCAGGAACAGCTGCGCAGGAACAGCTGCGCAGGAACAGCTGCGCAGGAACAGCTGCGCAGGAACAGCTGCGCAGGAACAGGTGCGCAGGAACAGGTGCGCAGGAACAGGTGCGCAGGAACAGCTGCGCAGGAACAGGTGCGCAGGAACAGGTGCGCAGGAACAGGTGCGCAGGAACAGGTGCGCAGAAACAGCTGCGCAGAAACATGTGCGCAGGAACAGGTGCGCAGGAACAGGTGCGCAGGAACAGCTGCGCAGAAACAGCTGCGCAGAAACAGCTGCGCAGAAACAGCTGCGCAGAAACAGCTGCGCAGAAACAGCTGCGCAGAAACAGCTGCGCAGAAACAGCTGCGCAGAGACAGCTGCGCAGAGACAGCTGCGCAGAGACAGCTGCGCAGAGACAGCTGCGCAGAAACAGCTGCGCAGAAACAGCTGCGCAGAAACAGCTGCGCAGAAACAGCTGCGCAGAAACAGCTGTGCACAAACAGCTGCGCAGAAACAGCTGCGCAGAAACAGATGCGCAGAAACAGCTGCGCAGAAACAGCTGCGCAGAAACAGCGGCGCAGAAACAGCGGCGCAGAAACACTCTATAGCCTCCGGTTACAGGAGCGTACCTCCATGTTCAATGATTTTTGGGCAGTTGAACATGTAAAGTTGAATCCCGTACGCGCGTGGTAGGATCTCTAGACCACGCGCGCGTACGGAGTTCGTCACCCATGCTGTTGCAGTGAAGTCTCATCAGAAAATCAGAAACAGCTGCGCGGAGACGGCTGCGCAGAAGCGGCTGCGCAGAAGCGGCTGCGCAGAAGCGGCTGCGCGGAAACGGCTGCGCGGAAACGGCTGCGCGGAAACGGCTGCGCGGAAACAGCTGCGCGGAAACAGCTGCGCGGGAACAGGTGCGCGAGAACAGCTGCGCAGGAACAGCTGCGCAGGAACAGCTGCGCAAGAACAGCTGCGCAGGATCAGCTGCGCAGGAACAGCTGCGCAGGAACAGCTGCGCAAAAACAGGTGCGCAGGAACAGGTGCGCAGGAACAGGTGCGCAGGAACAGCTGCGCAGGAACAGCTGCGAAGGAACAGCTGCGCAGGAACAGCTGCGCAGGAACAGCTGCGCAGAAACAGCTGCGCAGAAACAGCTGCGCAGAAACAGCTACGCAGGATCAGCTGCGCAGGAACAGCTGCGCAGAAACAGCTGCGCAGAAACAGCTGCGCAGGAACAGCTGCGCAGGAACAGCTGCGCAGGAACAGCTGCGCAGAAACAGCTGCGCAGAAACAGCTGCGCAGAAACAGCTGCGCAGGAACAGCTGCGCAGAAACAGCTGCGCAGAAACAGCTGCGCAGAAACAGCTGCGCAGAAACAGCTGCGCAGGAACAGCTGCGCAGAAACAGCTGCGCAGAAACAGCTGCGCAGAAACAGCTGCGCAGAAACAGCTGCGCAGAAACAGCTGCGCAGAAACAGCTGCGCAGAAACAGCTGCGCAGGAACAGCTGCGCAGAAACAGCTGCGCAGGAACAGCTGTGCAGAAACAGCTGCGCAGGAACAGCTGCACAGAAACAGCTGCGCAGAAACAGCTGCGCAGGAACAGCTGCGCAGATACGGCTGCGCAGAAACAGCTGCGCAGAAACAGCTGCGCAGAAACAGCTGCGCAGGAACAGCTGCGCAGAAACAGCTGCGCAGAAACAGCTGCGCAGAAACAGCTGCGCAGAAACAGCTGCGCAGAAACAGCTGCGCAGGAACAGCTGCGCAGGAACAGCTGCGCAGGAACAGCTGCGCAGGAGCAGCTGCGCAGGAACAGCTGCGCAGGAACAGCTGCGCAGGAACAGCTGCGCAGGAACAGGTGCGCAGGAACAGGTGCGCAGGAACAGCTGCGCAGGAACAGCTGCGCAGGAACAGCTGCGCAGGAACAGCTGCGCAGGAACAGGTGCGCAGGAACAGGTGCGCAGGAACAGGTGCGCAGGAACAGCTGCGCAGGGACAGCTGCGCAGGAACAGGTGCGCAGGAACAGCTGCGCAGCAACAGCTGCGCAGAAACAGCTGTGCAGAAACAGCTGCGCAGAAACAGCTGCGCAGAAACAGCTGCGCAGAAACAGCTGCGCAGAAACAGCTGCGCAGAAACAGCTGCGCAGAAACAGCTGCGCAGAAACAGCTGCGCAGAGACAGCTGCGCAGAGACAGCTGCGCAGAAACAGCTGCGCAGAAACAGCTGCGCAGAAACAGCTGCGCAGAAACAGCTACGCAGAAACAGCTGCGCAGAAACAGCGGCGCAGAAACAGCGGCGCAGAAACACTCTATAGCCTCCGGTTACAGGAGCGTACCTCCATGTTCAATGTTTTTTGGGCAGTTGAACATGTAAAGTTGAATCCCGTACGCGCGTGGTAGGATCTCTAGACCACGCGCGCGTACGGAGTTCGTCACCCATGCTGTTGCAGTGAAGTCTCATCAGAAAATCAGAAACAGCTGCGCGGAGACGGCTGCGCAGAAGCGGCTGCGCAGAAGCGGCTGCGCAGAAGCGGCTGCGCGGAAACGGCTGCGCGGAAACGGCTGCGCGGAAACGGCTGCACGGAAACGGCTGCGCGGAAACAGCTGCGCGGAAACAGCTGCGCGGGAACAGGTGCGCGGGAACAGCTGCGCAGGAACAGCTGCGCAGGAACAGCTGCGCAGGAACAGCTGCGCAGGAACAGCTGCGCAGGAACAGCTGCGCAGGAACAGCTGCGCAAAAACAGGTGCGCAGGAACAGGTGCGCAGGAACAGCTGTGCAGGAACAGCTGCGAAGGAACAGCTGCGCAGGAACAGCTGCGCAGGAACAGCTGCGCAGAAACAGCTGCGCAGAAACAGCTGTGCAGAAACAGCTGCGCAGGATCAGCTGCGCAGGTACAGCTGCGCAGAAACAGCTGCGCAGAAACAGCTGCGCAGGAACAGCTGCGCAGGAACAGCTGCGCAGGAACAGCTGCGCAGGAACAGGTGCGCAGGAACAGGTGCGCAGGAACAGCTGCGCGGGAACAGCTGCGCGGGAACAGCTGCGCAGGAACAGCTGCGCAGAAACAGCTGCGCAGAAACAGCTGCGCATAAACAGCTGCGCATAAACAGCTGCGCATAAACAGCTGCGCATTAACAGCTGCGCATAAACAGCTGCGCAGGAACAGCTGCGCAGGAACAGCTGCGCAGGAACAGCTGCGCAGGAACAGCTGCGCAGAAACAGCTGCGCAGAAACAGCGGCGCAGAAACACTCTATAGCCTCCGGTTACAGGAGCGTACCTCCATGTTCAATGTTTTTTGGGCAGTTGAACATGTAAAGTTGAATCCCGTACGCGCGTGGTAGGATCTCTAGACCACGCGCGCGTACGGAGTTCGTCACCCATGCTGTTGCAGTGAAGTCTCATCAGAAAATCAGAAACAGCTGCGCGGAGACGGCTGCGCAGAAGCGGCTGCGCGGAAGCGGCTGCGCGGAAGCGGCTGCGCGGAAACGGCTGCGCGGAAACGGCTGCGCGGGAACGGCTGCGCGGGAACAGGTGCGCGGGAACAGCTGCGCGGGAACAGGTGCGCAGGAACAGCTGCGCAGAAACAGCTGCGCAGAAACAGCTGCGCAGAGACAGCTGCGCAGAGACAGCTGCGCAGGAACAGCTGCGCAGGAACAGCTGCGCAGGAACTGCTGCGCAGGAACAGCTGCGCAGGAACAGCTGCGCAGCAACAGCTGCGCAGCAACAGCTGCGCAGCAACAGCTGCGCAGCAACAGCTGCGCAGAAAAAGGTGCGCAGAAAAAGCTGCGCAGAAACGGCTGCGCGGGAACGGCTGCGCGGGAACGGCTGCGCGGAAACGGCTGCGCGGAAACGGCTGCGCGGAATCGGCTGCGCAGAAGCGGCTGCGCAGGAACGGCTGCGCAGCAGCGGCTGCGCAGAAGCGGCTGCGCAGAAGCGGCTGCGCAGAAGCCGCTGCGCAGAAGCGGCTGCGCAGAAGCGGCTGCGCAGAAGCGGCTGCGCAGAAGCGGCTGCGCAGTAGCGGCTGCGCAGTAGCGGCTGCGCAGAAGCGGCTGCGCAGAAGCGGCTGCGCAGAAGCGGCTGCGCAGAAGCGGCTGCGCAGAAGCGGCTGCGCAGAAGCGGCTGCGCAGAAGCGGCTGCGCAGAAGCGGCTGCGCAGAAGCGGCTGCGCAGAAACGGCTGCGCAGATACGGCTGCGCAGAAACGGCTGCGCAGAAACGGCTGCGCAGAAACGGCTGCGCAGAAGCGGCTGCGCGGAAGCGGCTGCGCGGAAGCGGCTGCGCGGAAGCGGCTGCGCGGAAGCGGCTGCGCGGAAGCGGCTGCGCGGAAGCGGCTGCGCGGAAACGGCTGCGCGGAAACGGCTGCGCGGGAACAGGTGCGCGGGAACAGGTGCGCGGGAACAGCTGCGCGGGAACAGCTGCGCGGGAACAGCTGCGCAGGAACAGCTGCGCAGAAACAGCTGCGCAGAAACAGCTGCGCATAAACAGCTGCGCATAAACAGCTGCGCATAAACAGCTGCGCATAAACAGCTGCGCATTAACAGCTGCGCATAAACAGCTGCGCAGGAACAGCTGCGCAGGAACAGCTGCGCAGGAACAGCTGCGCAGGAACAGCTGCGCAGGAACAGCTGCGCAGGAACAGCTGCGCAGAAACAGCTGCGCAGAAACAGCTGCGCAGAAACAGCTGCGCAGAAACAGCTGCGCAGAAACAGCTGCGCAGAAACAGCTGCGCCGAAACAGCTGCGCCGAAACTGCTGCGCCGAAACTGCTGCGCCGAAACTGCTGCGCCGAAACTGCTGCGCCGAAACTGCTGCGCCGAAACAGCTGCGCCGAAACAGCTGCGCCGAAACTGCTGCGCCGAAACAGCTGCGCCGATACAGCTGCGCCGAAACAGCTGCGCCGAAACAGCTGCGCCGAAACAGCTGCGCCGAAACAGCTGCGCCGAAACAGCTGCGCCGAAACAGCTGCGCAGAAACAGCTGCGCCGAAACAGCTGCGCCGAAACAGCTGCGCCGAAACAGCTGCGCCGAAACAGCTGCGCAGAAACAGCTAGGCATAAGCAGCTCCGCAGAAACAGCTGCGCAGAAACAGCTGCGCAGAAACAGCTGCGCAGAAACAGCTGCGCAGAAACAGCTGCGCAGAAACAGCTGCGCAGAGACAGCTGCGCAGATACAGCTGCGCAGAGACAGCTGCGCAGAGACAGCTGCGCAGAAACAGCTGCACAGAAACAGCTGCGCAGAAACAGCTGCGCAGAAACAGCTGCGCAGAAACAGCTGTGCAGAAACAGCTGCGCAGAAACAGCTGCGCAGAAACAGCTGCGCAGAAACAGCGGCGCAGAAACAGCGGCGCAGAAACACTCTATAGCCTCCGGTTACAGGAGCGTACCTCCATGTTCAATGTTTTTTGGGCAGTTGAACATGTAAAGTTGAATCCCTTACGCGCGTGGTAGGATCTCTAGACCACGCGCGCGTACGGAGTTCGTCACCCATGCTGTTGCAGTGAAGTCTCATCAGAAAATCAGAAACAGCTGCGCGGAGACTGCTGCGCAGAAGCGGCTGCGCGGAAGCGGCTGCGCGGAAGCGGCTGCGCGGGAACGGCTGCGCGGGAACGGCTGCGCGGGAACAGGTGCGCGGGAACAGGTGCGCGGGAACAGCTGCGCGGGAACAGGTGCGCAGAAACAGCTGCGCAGAAACAGCTGCGCAGAGACAGCTGCGCAGGAACAGCTGCGCAGGAACAGCTGCGCAGCAACAGCTGCGCAGCAACAGCTGCGCAGCAACAGCTGCGCAGAAAAAGCTGCGCGGAAACGGCTGCGCGGGAACGGCTGCGCGGAAACGGCTGCGCGGAAACGGCTGCGCGGAATCGGCTGCGCAGAAGCGGCTGCGCAGAAGCGGCTGCGCAGAAGCGGCTGCGCAGAAGCGGCTGCGCAGAAGCGGCTGCGCAGAAGCGGCTGCGCAGAAGCGGCTGCGCAGAAGCGGCTGCGCAGAAGCGGCTGCTCAGAAACGGCTGCTCAGAAACGGCTGCGCAGAAGCGGCTGCGCAGAAGCGGCTGCGCAGAAGCGGCTCCGCAGAAGCGGCCGCGCAGAAGCGGCCGCGCAGAAGCGGCAGCGCAGAAGCGGCAGCGCAGAAGCGGCTGCGCAGAAGCGGCTGCGCAGAAGCGGCTGCGCAGAAACGGCTGCGCAGAAACGGCTGCGCAGAAACGGCTGCGCAGAAGCGGCTGCGCAGAAGCGGCTGCGCAGAAGCAGCTTCGCAGAAGCAGCTGCGCAGAAGCAGCTGCGCAGAAACAGCTGCGCAGAAGCGGCTGCGCAGAAACGGCTGCGCAGATACGGCTGCGCAGAAACGGCTGCGCAGAAACGGCTGCGCAGAAACGGCTGCGCAGATACGGCTGCGCAGAAACGGCTGCGCAGAAACGGCTGCGCAGAAACGGCTTCGCAGGAACGGCTGCGCAGGAACGGCTGCGCAGGAACGGCTGCGCAGGAACGGCTGCGCAGAAGCGGCTGCGCAGAAGCGGCTGCGCAGAAGCGGCTGCGCGGAAGCGGCTGCGCGGAAGCGGCTGCGCGGAAGCGGCTGCGCGGAAGCGGCTGCGCAGTAGCGGCTGCGCAGAAGCGGCTGCGCAGAAACGGCTGCGCAGAAACGGCTGCGCAGAAACGGCTGCGCAGAAACGGCTGCGCAGAAACTGCTGCGCAGAAACGGCTGCGCGGAAACGGCTGCGCGGAAACGGCTGCGCAGAAACGGCTGCGCAGAAACGGCTGCGCAGAAGCAGCTGCGCAGAAGCGGCTGCGCAGAAGCGGCTGCGCAGAAACGGCTGCGCAGAAACGGCTGCGCAGAAGCGGCTGCGCAGAAGCGGCTGCGCAGAAGCGGCTGCGCAGATACGGCTGCGCAGAAACGGCTGCGCAGAAACGGCTGCGCAGTAACGGCTGCGCAGAAACGGCTGCGCAGAAGCGGCTGCGCAGGAACAGCTGCGCAGGAACGGCTGCGCAGGAACGGCTGCGCAGGAACGGCTGCGCAGGAACGGCTGCGCAGGAACGGCTGCGCAGAAACGGCTGCGCAGAAACGGCTGCGCAGAAACGGCTGCGCAGAAGCGGCTGCTCAGAAGCGGCTGCGCAGGAACAGCTGCGCAGGAACGGCTGCGCAGGAACGGCTGCGCAGGAACGGCTGCGCAGGAACGGCTGCGCAGGAACGGCTGCGCAGGAACGGCTGCGCAGGAACGGCTGCGCAGCAGCGGCTGCGCAGAAGCGGCTGCGCAGAAGCGGCTGCGCAGAAGCGGCTGCGCAGAAGCGGCTGCGCAGAAGCGGCTGCGCAGAAGCGGCTGCGCAGAAGCGGCTGCGCAGTAGCGGCTGCGCAGAAGCGGCTGCGCAGAAGCGGCTGCGCAGAAGCGGCTGCGCAGAAGCGGCTGCGCAGAAGCGGCTGCGCAGAAGCGGCTGCGCAGAAGCGGCTGCGCAGAAACGGCTGCGCAGATACGGCTGCGCAGAAACGGCTGCGCAGAAACGGCTGCGCAGAAACGGCTGCGCAGAAGCGGCTGCGCAGAAGCGGCTGCGCAGAAGCGGCTGCGCAGAAGCGGCTGATCAGAAGCGGCTGCGCGGAAGCGGCTGCGCGGAAGCGGCTGCGCGGAAGCGGCTGCGCGGAAGCGGCTGCGCGGAAGCGGCTGCGCGGAAGCGGCTGCGCAGAAGCGGCTGCGCGGAAGCGGCTGCGCGGAAACGGCTGCGCGGAAACGGCTGCGCGGGAACAGGTGCGCGGGAACAGCTGCGCGGGAACAGGTGCGCGGGAACAGGTGCGCGGGAACAGGTGCGCAGGAACAGCTGCGCAGGAACAGCTGCGCAGGAACAGGTGCGCAGGAACAGGTGCGCAGGAACAGGTGCGCAGGAACAGCTGCGCAGGAACAGCTGCGCAGAAACAGCTGCGCATAAACAGCTGCGCATAAACAGCTGCGCATAAACAGCTGCGCAGAAACAGCTGCGCTGAAACAGCTGCGCATAAACAGCTGCGCGGGAACAGCTGCGCGGGAACAGCTGCGCAGGAACAGCTGCGCAGAAACAGCTGCGCAGAAACAGCTGCGCAGAAACAGCTGCGCAGAAACAGCTGCGCAGAAACAGCTGCGCCGAAACTGCTGCGCCGAAACTGCTGCGCCGAAACTGCTGCGCCGAAACTGCTGCGCCGAAACTGCTGCGCCGAAACTGCTGCGCCGAAACTGCTGCGCCGAAACTGCTGCGCCGAAACAGCTGCGCCGAAACAGCTGCGCCGAAACTGCAGCGCCGAAACAGCTGCGCCGATACAGCTGCGCCGATACAGCTGCGCCGAAACAGCTGCGCCGAAACAGCTGCGCCGAAACAGCTGCGCCGAAACAGCTGCGCCGAAACAGCTGCGCCGAAACAGCTGCGCAGAAACAGCTGCGCCGAAACAGCTGCGCCGAAACAGCTGCGCCGAAACAGCTGCGCCGAAACAGCTGCGCAGAAACAGCTAGGCATAAGCAGCTGTGCAGAAACAGCTGCGCAGAAACAGCTGCGCAGAAACAGCTGCGCAGAAACAGCTGCGCAGAAACAGCTGCGCAGAGACAGCTGCGCAGATACAGCTGCGCAGAGACAGCTGCGCAGAGACAGCTGCGCAGAAACAGCTGCACAGAAACAGCTGCGCAGAAACAGCTGCGCAGAAACAGCTGCGCAGAAACAGCTGCGCAGAAACAGCTGCGCAGAAACAGCTGCGCAGAAACAGATGCGCAGAAACAGCTGCGCAGAAACAGCTGCGCAGAAACAGCGGCGCAGAAACACTCTATAGCCTCCGGTTACAGGAGCGTACCTCCATGTTCAATGTTTTTTGGGCAGTTGAACATGTAAAGTTGAATCCCGTACGCGCGTGGTAGGATCTCTAGACCACGCGCGCGTACGGAGTTCGTCACCCATGCTGTTGCAGTGAAGTCTCATCAGAAAATCAGAAACAGCTGCGCGGAGACGGCTGCGCAGAAGCGGCTGCGCGGAAGCGGCTGCGCGGAAGCGGCTGCGCGGAAACGGCTGCGCGGGAACAGGTGCGCGGGAACAGGTGCGCGGGAACAGCTGCGCAGGAACAGGTGCGCAGGAACAGGTGCGCAGAAACAGCTGCGCAGAAACAGCTGCGCAGAGACAGCTGCGCAGAGACAGCTGCGCAGGAACAGCTGCGCAGGAACTGCTGCGCAGGAACAGCTGCGCAGGAACAGCTGCGCAGCAACAGCTGCGCAGCAACAGCTGTGCAGCAACAGCTGCGCAGCAACAGCTGCGCAGAAACAGCTGCGCAGAAAAAGCTGCGCGGAAACGGCTGCGCGGGAACGGCTGCGCGGAAACGGCTGCGCGGAAACGGCTGCGCAGAAACGGCTGCGCAGAAACGGCTGCGCAGAAGCGGCTGCGCAGAAGCGGCTGCGCAGAAGCGGCTGCGCAGAAGCGGCTGCGCAGAAGCGGCTGCGCAGGAACGGCTGCGCAGAAGCGGCTGCGCAGAAGCGGCTGCGCAGAAGCGGCTGCGCAGAAGCGGCTGCGCAGAAGCGGCTGCGCAGAAGCGGCTGCGCAGAAGCGGCTGCGCAGAAGCGGCTGCGCAGTAGCGGCTGCGCAGAAGCGGCTGCGCAAAAGCGGCTGCGCAGAAGCGGCTGCGCAGAAGCGGCTGCGCAGAAGCGGCTGCGCAGAAGCGGCTGCGCAGAAGCGGCTGCGCAGAAGCGGCTGCGCAGAAGCGGCTGCGCAGAAGCGGCTGCGCAGAAGCGGCTGCGCAGAAGCGGCTGCGCAGAAGCGGCTGCGCAGAAGCGGCTGCGCAGATACGGCGGCGCAGAAACGGCGGCGCAGAAACGGCTGCGCAGAAACGGCTGCGCAGAAACGGCTGCGCAGAAACGGCTGCGCCGAAGCGGCTGCGCAGAAGCGGCTGCGCAGAAGCGGCTGCGCAGAAGCGGCTGCGCAGAGGCGGCTGCGCAGAGGCGGCTGCGCAGAGGCGGCTGCGCAGAGGCGGCTGCGCAGAGGCGGCTGCGCAGTGGCGGCTGCGCAGTGGCGGCTGCGCAGTGGCGGCTGCGCAGAGGCGGCTGCGCAGAGGCGGCTGCTCAGAGGCGGCTGCGCAGAAGCGGCTGCGCAGAAGCGGCTGCGCAGAAGCGGCTGCGCAGAAGCGGCTGCGCAGAAGCGGCTGCGCAGAAGCGGCTGCGCAGAAACGGCTGCGCAGAAACGGCTGCTCAGAAACGGCTGCGCAGAAGCGGCTGCGCAGAAGCGGCTGCGCAGAAGCGGCTGCGCAGAAGCGGCTGCGCAGAAGCGGCTGCGCAGAAGCGGCTGCGCAGAAGCGGCTGCGCAGAAGCGGCTGCGCAGAAGCGGCAGCGCAGAAGCGGCAGCGCAGAAGCGGCAGCGCAGAAGCGGCAGCGCAGAAGCGGCCGCGCAGAAGCGGCCGCGCAGAAACGGCCGCGCAGAAACGGCCGCGCAGAAACGGCCGCGCAGAAGCGGCCGCGCAGAAGCGGCCGCGCAGAAGCGGCCGCGCAGAAGCGGCCGCGCAGAAGCGGCCTCGCAGAAGCGGCCGCGCAGAAGCGGCTGCGCAGAAGCGGCTGCGCAGAAACGGCTGCGCAGATACGGCTGCGCAGATACGGCTGCGCAGAAACGGCTGCGCAGATACGGCTGCGCAGATACGGCTGCGCAGAAACGGCTGCGCAGAAACGGCTGCGCAGAAACGGCTTCGCAGGAACGGCTGCGCAGGAACGGCTGCGCAGGAACGGCTGCGCAGAAGCGGCTGCGCAGAAGCGGCTGCGCAGAAGCGGCTGCGCAGAAGCGGCTGCGCAGAAGCGGCTGCGCGGAAGCGGCTGCGCGGAAGCGGCTGCGCGGAAGCGGCTGCGCGGAAGCGGCTGCGCGGAAGCGGCTGCGCAGTAGCGGCTGCGCAGAAGCGGCTGCGCAGAAGCGGCTGCGCAGAAACGGCTGCGCGGAAACGGCTGCGCGGAAACGGCTGCGCGGAAACGGCTGCGCGGAAACGGCTGCGCGGAAACGGCTGCGCGGAAACGGCTGCGCAGAAACGGCTGCGCAGAAACGGCTGCGCAGAAACGGCTGCGCAGAAGCGGCTGCGCAGAAGCGGCTGCTCAGAAACGGCTGCGCAGAAACGGCTGCGCAGAAACGGCTGCGCAGAAGCGGCTGCGCAGAAGCGGCTGCGCAGAAGCGGCTGCGCAGATACGGCTGCGCAGATACGGCTGCGCAGAAACGGCTGCGCAGAAACGACTGCGCAGAAACGGCTGCGCAGAAACGGCTGCGCAGAAGCGGCTGCGCAGAAGCGGCTGCGCAGAAGCGGCTGCGCAGGAACGGCTGCGCAGGAACGGCTGCGCAGGAACGGCTGCGCAGGAACGGCTGCGCAGGAACGGCTGCGCAGGAACGGCTGCGCAGGAACGGCTGCGCAGGAACGGCTGCGCAGCAGCGGCTGCGCAGAAGCGGCTGCGCAGAAGCGGCTGCGCAGAAGCGGCTGCGCAGAAGCGGCTGCGCAGAAGCGGCTGCGCAGAAGCGGCTGCGCAGAAGCGGCTGCGCAGAAGCGGCTGCGCAGTAGCGGCTGCGCAGAAGCGGCTGCGCAGTAGCGGCTGCGCAGAAGCGGCAGCGCAGAAGCGGCTGCGCAGAAGCGGCTGCGCAGAAGCGGCTGCGCAGAAGCGGCTGCGCAGAAGCGGCTGCGCAGAAGCGGCTGCGCAGAAACGGCTGCGCAGAAGCGGCAGCGCAGAAGCGGCTGCGCAGAAGCGGCTGCGCAGAAGCGGCTGCGCAGAAGCGGCTGCGCAGAAGCGGCTGCGCAGAAGCGGCTGCGCAGAAACGGCTGCGCAGATACGGCGGCGCAGAAACGGCGGCGCAGAAACGGCTGCGCAGAAACGGCTGCGCAGAAACGGCTGCGCAGAAACGGCTGCGCAGAAGCGGCTGCGCAGAAGCGGCTGCGCAGAAGCGGCTGCGCAGAAGCGGCTGCGCAGAAGCGGCTGCGCAGAAGCGGCTGCGCAGAAGCGGCTGCGCAGAGGCGGCTGCGCAGAGGCGGCTGCGCAGAGGCGGCTGCGCAGTGGCGGCTGCGCAGTGGCGGCTGCGCAGAGGCGGCTGCGCAGAGGCGGCTGCTCAGAGGCGGCTGCGCAGAAGCGGCTGCGCAGAAGCGGCTGCGCAGAAGCGGCTGCGCAGAAGCGGCTGCGCAGAAGCGGCTGCGCAGAAGCGGCTGCGCAGAAACGGCTGCGCAGAAACGGCTGCTCAGAAACGGCTGCGCAGAAGCGGCTGCGCAGAAGCGGCTGCGCAGAAGCGGCTGCGCAGAAGCGGCTGCGCAGAAGCGGCTGCGCAGAAGCGGCTGCGCAGAAGCGGCTGCGCAGAAGCGGCTGCGCAGAAGCGGCAGCGCAGAAGCGGCAGCGCAGAAGCGGCAGCGCAGAAGCGGCAGCGCAGAAGCGGCCGCGCAGAAGCGGCCGCGCAGAAACGGCCGCGCAGAAACGGCCGCGCAGAAACGGCCGCGCAGAAGCGGCCGCGCAGAAGCGGCCGCGCAGAAGCGGCCGCGCAGAAGCGGCCGCGCAGAAGCGGCCTCGCAGAAGCGGCCGCGCAGAAGCGGCTGCGCAGAAGCGGCTGCGCAGAAACGGCTGCGCAGATACGGCTGCGCAGATACGGCTGCGCAGAAACGGCTGCGCAGATACGGCTGCGCAGATACGGCTGCGCAGAAACGGCTGCGCAGAAACGGCTGCGCAGAAACGGCTTCGCAGGAACGGCTGCGCAGGAACGGCTGCGCAGGAACGGCTGCGCAGAAGCGGCTGCGCAGAAGCGGCTGCGCAGAAGCGGCTGCGCAGAAGCGGCTGCGCAGAAGCGGCTGCGCGGAAGCGGCTGCGCGGAAGCGGCTGCGCGGAAGCGGCTGCGCGGAAGCGGCTGCGCGGAAGCGGCTGCGCAGTAGCGGCTGCGCAGAAGCGGCTGCGCAGAAGCGGCTGCGCAGAAACGGCTGCGCGGAAACGGCTGCGCGGAAACGGCTGCGCGGAAACGGCTGCGCGGAAACGGCTGCGCGGAAACGGCTGCGCGGAAACGGCTGCGCAGAAACGGCTGCGCAGAAACGGCTGCGCAGAAACGGCTGCGCAGAAGCGGCTGCGCAGAAGCGGCTGCTCAGAAACGGCTGCGCAGAAACGGCTGCGCAGAAACGGCTGCGCAGAAGCGGCTGCGCAGAAGCGGCTGCGCAGAAGCGGCTGCGCAGATACGGCTGCGCAGATACGGCTGCGCAGAAACGGCTGCGCAGAAACGACTGCGCAGAAACGGCTGCGCAGAAACGGCTGCGCAGAAGCGGCTGCGCAGAAGCGGCTGCGCAGAAGCGGCTGCGCAGGAACGGCTGCGCAGGAACGGCTGCGCAGGAACGGCTGCGCAGGAACGGCTGCGCAGGAACGGCTGCGCAGGAACGGCTGCGCAGGAACGGCTGCGCAGGAACGGCTGCGCAGCAGCGGCTGCGCAGAAGCGGCTGCGCAGAAGCGGCTGCGCAGAAGCGGCTGCGCAGAAGCGGCTGCGCAGAAGCGGCTGCGCAGAAGCGGCTGCGCAGAAGCGGCTGCGCAGAAGCGGCTGCGCAGTAGCGGCTGCGCAGAAGCGGCTGCGCAGTAGCGGCTGCGCAGAAGCGGCAGCGCAGAAGCGGCTGCGCAGAAGCGGCTGCGCAGAAGCGGCTGCGCAGAAGCGGCTGCGCAGAAGCGGCTGCGCAGAAGCGGCTGCGCAGAAACGGCTGCGCAGAAGCGGCAGCGCAGAAGCGGCTGCGCAGAAGCGGCTGCGCAGAAGCGGCTGCGCAGAAGCGGCTGCGCAGAAGCGGCTGCGCAGAAGCGGCTGCGCAGAAACGGCTGCGCAGATACGGCGGCGCAGAAACGGCGGCGCAGAAACGGCTGCGCAGAAACGGCTGCGCAGAAACGGCTGCGCAGAAACGGCTGCGCAGAAGCGGCTGCGCAGAAGCGGCTGCGCAGAAGCGGCTGCGCAGAAGCGGCTGCGCAGAAGCGGCTGCGCAGAAGCGGCTGCGCAGAAGCGGCTGCGCAGAGGCGGCTGCGCAGAGGCGGCTGCGCAGAGGCGGCTGCGCAGTGGCGGCTGCGCAGTGGCGGCTGCGCAGTGGCGGCTGCGCAGAGGCGGCTGCGCAGAGGCGGCTGCGCAGAGGCGGCTGCGCAGAGGGGGCTGCGCAGAAGCGGCTGCGCAGAAGCGGCTGCGCAGAAGCGGCTGCGCAGAAGCGGCTGCGCAGAAGCGGCTGCGCAGAAGCGGCTGCGCAGAAGCGGCTGCGCAGAAGCGGCTGCGCAGAAGCGGCTGCGCAGAAGCGGCTGCGCAGAAGCGGCTGCGCAGAAACGGCTGCGCAGAAACGGCTGCGCAGAAGCGGCTGCGCAGAAGCGGCTGCGCAGAAGCGGCTGCGCAGAAGCGGCTGCGCAGAAGCGGCTGCGCAGAAGCGGCTGCGCAGAAACGGCTGCGCAGAAACGGCTGCGCACAAGCGGCTGCGCACAAGCGGCTGCGCACAAGCGGCTGCGCACAAGCGGCTGCGCAGAAGCGGCTGCGCAGAAGCGGCTGCGCAGAAGCGGCTGCGCAGAAGCGTCTGCGCAGAAGCGGCTGCGCAGAAGCGGCTGCGCAGAAACGGCTGCGCAGTAACGGCTGCGCAGAAACGGCTGCGCAGAAACGACTGCGCAGAAGCGGCTGCGCAGAAGCGGCTGCGCAGAAGCGGCTGCGCAGAAGCGGCTGCGCAGAAGCGGCTGCGCAGAAGCGGCTGCGCAGAAGCGGCTGCGCAGAAGCGGCTGCGCAGAAGCGGCTGCGCAGAAACGGCTGCGCAGACACGGCTGCGCAGAAACGGCTGCGCAGAAACGGCTGCGCAGAAACGGCTGCACAGAAACGGCTGCGCAGAAACGGCTGCGCAGAAACGGCTGCGCAGAAGCGGCTGCGCAGAAACGGCTGCGCATTAACGGCTGCGCAGAAACGGCTGCGCAGAAACGGCTGCGCAGAAACGGCTGCGCAGAAACGGCTGCGCAGAAACGGCTGCGCAGAAACGGCTGCGCAGAAACGGCTGCGCAGAAACGGCTGCGCAGAAACGGCTGCGCAGAAACAGCTGCGCAGAAACAGCTGCGCAGAAGCAGCTGCGCAGAAGCAGCTGCGCAGAAACAGCTGCGCAGAAACAGCTGCGCAGAAACAGCTGCGCAGGAACAGCTGCGCAGGAACAGCTGCGCAGGAACAGCTGCGCAGGAACAGCTGCGCAGAAACAGCTGCGCAGGAACAGCTGCGCAGGAACAGCTGCGCAGGAACAGCTGCGCAGGAACAGCTGCGCGGAAACAGCTGCGCGGAATCAGCTGCGCGGAAACAGCTGCGCGGAAACAGCTGCGCGGAAACAGCTGCGCAGAAACAGCTGCGCAGAAACAGCTGCGCAGGAACAGCGGCGCAGAAACAGTGGCGCAGAAACACTCTATAGCCTCCGGTTACAGGAGCGTACCTCCATGTTCAATGTTTTTTGGGCAGTTGAACATGTAAAGTTGAATCCCGTACGCGCGTGGTAGGATCTCTAGACCACGCGCGCGTACGGAGTTCGTCACCCATGCTGTTGCAGTGAAGTCTCATCAGAAAATCAGAAACAGCTGCGCAGAAGCGGCTGCGCAGAAGCGGCTGCGCAGAAGCGGCTGCGCAGAAGCGGCTGCGCAGAAGCGGCTGCGCAGAAGCGGCTGCGCAGAAACGGCTGCGCAGAAACGGCTGCGCAGAAGCGGCTGCGCAGAAGCGGCTGCGCTGAAGCGGCTGCGCAGAAGCGGCTGCGCAGAAGCGGCTGCGCAGAAGCAGCTGCGCAGAAGCAGCTGCGCAGAAGCGGCTGCGCAGAAGCGGCTGCGCAGAAACGGCTGCGCAGAAACGGCTGCGCAGAAGCGGCTGCGCAGAAGCGGCTGCGCAGAAACGGCTGCGCAGAAACGGCTGCGCAGAAGCGGCTGCGCAGAAGCGGCTGCGCAGAAGCGGCTGCGCAGAAACGGCTGCGCAGAAACGGCTGCGCAGAAACGGCTGCGCAGGGACGGCTGCGCAGGAACGGCTGCGCAGGAACGGCTGCGCAGGAACGGCTGCGCAGAAGCGGCTGCGCAGAAGCGGCTGCGCAGAAGCGGCAGCGCAGAAGCGGCTGCGCAGAAGCGGCTGCGCAGAAGCGGCTGCGCAGAAGCGGCTGCGCAGTAGCGGCTGCGCAGTAGCGGCTGCGCAGTAGCGGCTGCGCAGAAGCGGCTGCACAGAAGCGGCTGCGCAGAAACTGCTGCGCAGAAACGGCTGCGCAGAAACGGCTGCGCAGAAACGGCTGCGCAGGAACGGCTGCGCAGAAACGGCTGCGCAGAAACGGCTGCGCAGAAACGGCTGCGCAGAAACGGCTGCGCAGAAACGGCTGCGCAGAAACGGCTGCGCAGAAACGGCTGCGCAGAAACGGCTGCGCAGAAGCGGCTGCGCAGAAGCAGCTGCGCAGAAGCAGCTGCGCAGAAGCAGCTGCGCAGAAGCAGCTGCGCAGAAGCAGCTGCGCAGAAACAGCTGCGCAGAAACAGCTGCGCAGATACAGCTGCGCAGAAACAGCTGCGCAGAAACAGCTTCGCAGAAACAGCTGCGCAGATACAGCTGCGCAGAAACAGCTGCGCAGAAACAGTTGCGCAGAAACGGCTGCGCAGAAGCGGCTGCGCAGAAGCGGCTGCGCAGAAGCGGCTGCGCAGAAGCGGCTGCGCAGAAACGGCTGCGCAGAAACGGCTGCGCAGATACGGCTGCGCAGAAACGGCTGCGCAGAAACGGCTGCGCAGAAACGGCTGCGCAGAAACGGCTGCGCAGTAACGGCAGCGCAGAAACGGCTGCGCAGTAACGGCTGCGCAGAAACGGCTGCGCAGAAACGGCTGCGCAGAAACGGCTGCGCAGAAACGGCTGCGCAGAAACAGCTGCGCAGAAACAGCTGCGCAGAAACAGCTGCGCAGAAACAGCTGCGCAGAAACAGTGCGCAGAAACAGCTGCGCAGAAACAGCTGCGCAGAAACAGCTGCGCAGAAACAGCTGCGCAGAAACAGCTGCGCAGGAACAGCTGCGCAGAAACAGCTGCGCAGAAACAGCTGCGCAGAATCAGCTGCGCAGAATCAGCTGCGCAGAAACAGCTGCGCAGGAACAGCTGCGCAGAAACAGCTGCGCAGGAACAGCTGCGCAGGAACAGCTGCGCAGGAACAGCTGCGCAGAAACAGCCTCGCAGAAACAGCTGCGCAGAAACAGCTGCGCGGAAACAGCTGCGCGGAAACAGCTGCGCGGAAACAGCTGCGCGGAAACAGCTGCGCAGAAAAAACAGCTGCGCAGAAAAAACAGCTGCGCAGAAACAGCTGCGCAGAAACAGCTGCGCAGAAACAGCTGCGCAGAAACAGCTGCGCAGAAACAGCTGCGCAGAAACAGCGGCGCAAAAACAGCGGCGCAGAAACACTCTATAGCCTCCGGTTACAGGAGCGTACCTCCATGTTCAATGTTTTTTGGGCAGTTGAACATGTAAAGTTGAATCCCGTACGCGCGTGGTAGGATCTCTAGACCACGCGCGCGTACGGAGTTCGTCACCCATGCTGTTGCAGTGAAGTCTCATCAGAAAATCAGAAACAGCTGCGCAGAAGCGGCTGCGCAGAAGCGGCTGCGCAGAAGCGGCTGCGCAGAACCGGCTGCGCAGAAGCGGCTGCGCAGAAGCGGCTGCGCAGAAGCGGCTGCGCAGAAGCGGCTGCGCAGAAGCGGCTGCGCAGATACGGCTGCGCAGAAACGGCTGCGCAGTAACGGCTGCGCAGAAACGGCTGCGCAGAAACGGCTGCGCAGAAACGGCTGCGCAGAAACGGCTGCGCAGGAACAGCTGCGCAGGAACAGCTGCGCAGAAACAGCTGCGCAGAAACAGCTGCGCATAAACAGCTGCGCATAAACAGCTGCGCATAAACAGCTGCGCAGGAACAGCTGCGCAGAAACGGCTGCGCAGAAACGGCTGCGCAGAAACGGCTGCGCAGAAACGGCTGCGCAGAAACGGCTGCGCAGAAACGGCTGCGCAGAAGCGGCTGCGCAGAAGCGGCTGCGCAGATACGGCTGCGCAGAAACGGCTGCGCAGAAACGGCTGCGCAGAAACGGCTGCGCAGAAACGGCTGCGCAGAAACGGCTGCGCAGAAACGGCTGCGCAGAAACGGCTGCGCAGTAACGGCTGCGCAGAAACGGCTGCGAAGAAACGGCTGCGCAGAAACGGCTGCGCAGAAACGGCTGCGCAGAAACGGCTGCGCAGAAACGGCTGCGCAGAAACGGCTGCGCAGAAACAGCTGCGCAGAAACAGCTGCGCAGAAACAGCTGCGCAGAAACAGCTGCACAGAAACAGCTGCGCAGAAACAGCTGCGCAGAAACAGCTACGCAGAAACAGCTGCGCAGAAGCAGCTGCGCAGAAACAGCTGCGCAGAAACAGCTGCGCAGAAACAGCTGCGCATGAACAGCTGCGCAGAAACAGCTGCGCAGAAACAGCTGCGCAGAATCAGCTGCGCAGAATCAGCTGCGCAGAAACAGCTGCGCAGGAACAGCTGCGCAGGAACAGCTGCGCAGAAACAACTGCGCAGAAACAGCTGCGCAGGAACAGCTGCGCAGGAACAGCTGCGCAGGAACAGCTGCGCAGGAACAGATGCGCAGGAACAGCTGCGCAGAAACAGCTGCGCGGAAACAGCTGCGCGGAAACAGCTGCGCGGAAACAGCTGCGCGGAAACAGCTGCGCGGAAACAGCTGCGCCGAAACAGCTGCGCAGAAACAGCTGCGCAGAAACAGCTGCGCAGAAACAGCGGCGCAGAAACAGCGGCGCAGAAACACTCTATAGCCTCCGGTTACAGGAGCGTACCTCCATGTTCAATGTTTTTTGGGCAGTTGAACATGTAAAGTTGAATCCCGTACGCGCGTGGTAGGATCTCTAGACCACGCGCGCGTACGGAGTTCGTCACCCATGCTGTTGCAGTGAAGTCTCATCAGAAAATCAGAAACAGCTGCGCAGAAGCGGCTGCGCAGAAGCGGCTGCGCAGAAGCGGCTGCGCAGAAGCGGCTGCGCAGAAGCGGCTGCGCAGATACGGCTGCGCAGAAACTGCTGCGCAGAAACGGCTGCGCAGTAACGGCTGCGCAGGAACGGCTGCGCAGGAACGGCTGCGCAGGAACGGCTGCGCAGGAACGGCTGCACAGGAACAGCTGCGCAGGAACAGCTGCGCAGGAACAGCTGCGCAGGAACAGCTGCGCAGGAACAGCTGCGCAGTTACAGCTGCGCAGGAACAGCTGCGCAGTAACAGCTGCGCAGGAACAGCTGCGCAGAAACAGCTGCGCAGAAACAGCTGCGCAGAAACAGCTGCGCAGAAACAGCTGCGCAGAAACAGCTGCCCAGAAACAGCTGCGCAGAAACAGCTGCGCAGAAACAGCTGCGCATAAACAGATGCGCATAAACAGCTGCGCATAAACAGCTGCGCATAAACAGCTGCGCATTAACAGCTGCGCAGGAACAGCTGCGCAGGAACAGCTGCGCAGGAACAGCTGCGCAGAAACAGCTGCGCAGAAACAGCTGCGCAGAAACAGCTGCGCAGAAACAGCTGCGCAGAAACAGCTGCGCAGAAACAGCTGCGCAGAAACAGCTGCGCAGAAACAGCTGCGCCGAAACAGCTGCGCCGAAACAGCTGCGCCGAAACAGCTGCGCCGAAACTGCTGCGCCGAAACTGCTGCGCCGAAACTGCTGCGCCGAAACTGCTGCGCCGAAACTGCTGCGCCGAAACTGCTGCGCCGAAACTGCTGCGCCGAAACAGCTGCGCCGAAACTGCTGCGCCGAAACAGCTGCGCCGAAACAGCTGCGCCGAAACAGCTGCGCCGAAACAGCTGCGCCGAAACAGCTGCGCCGAAACAGCTGCGCAGAAACAGCTGCGCAGAAACAGCTGCGCCGAAACAGCTGCGCCGAAACAGCTGCGCCGAAACAGCTGCGCAGAAACAGCTAGGCATAAGCAGCTGCGCAGAAACAGCTTCGCAGAAACAGCTGCGCAGAAACAGATGCGCAGAAACAGCTGCGCAGAAACAGCTGCCCAGAAACAGCTGCACAGAAACAGCTGCGCAGAAACAGCTGCGCATAAACAGATGCGCATAAACAGCTGCGCATAAACAGCTGCGCATAAACAGCTGCGCATTAACAGCTGCGCAGGAACAGCTGCGCAGGAACAGCTGCACAGGAACAGCTGCGCAGGAACAGCTGCGCAGAAACAGCTGCGCAGAAACAGCTGCGCAGAAACAGCTGCGCAGAAACAGCTGCGCAGAAACAGCTGCGCAGAAACAGCTGCGCAGAAACAGCTGCGCCGAAACAGCTGCGCCGAAACAGCTGCGCCGAAACAGCTGCGCCGAAACTGCTGCGCCGAAACTGCTGCGCCGAAACTGCTGCGCCGAAACTGCTGCGCCGAAACTGCTGCGCCGAAACTGCTGCGCCGAAACAGCTGCGCCGAAACTGCTGCGCCGAAACTGCTGCGCCGAAACAGCTGCGCCGAAACAGCTGCGCCGAAACAGCTGCGCCGAAACAGCTGCGCCGAAACAGCTGCGCCGAAACAGCTGCGCAGAAACAGCTGCGCAGAAACAGCTGCGCCGAAACAGCTGCGCCGAAACAGCTGCGCCGAAACAGCTGCGCAGAAACAGCTAGGCATAAGCAGCTGCGCAGAAACAGCTTCGCAGAAACAGCTGCGCAGAAACAGATGCGCAGAAACAGCTGCGCAGAGACAGCTGCGCAGAAACAGCTGCGCAGAAACAGCTGCGCAGAAACAGCTGCGCAGAGACAGCTGCGCAGAGACAGCTGCGCAGAGACAGCTGCGCAGAGACAGCTGCGCAGAGACAGCTGCGCAGAAACAGCTGCGCAGACACAGCTGCGCAGAAACAGCTGCGCAGAAACAGCTGCGCAGAAACAGCTGCGCAGAAACAGCTGCGCAGAAACAGCTGCGCAGAAACAGATGCGCAGAAACAGCTGCGCAGAAACAGCGGCGCAGAAACAGCGGCGCAGAAACACTCTATAGCCTCCGGTTACAGGAGCGTACCTCCATGTTCAATGTTTTTTGGGCAGTTGAACATGTAAAGTTGAATCCCGTACGCGCGTGGTAGGATCTCTAGACCACGCGCGCGTACGGAGTTCGTCACCCATGCTGTTGCAGTGAAGTCTCATCAGAAAATCAGAAACAGCTGCGCGGAGACGGCTGCGCAGAAGCGGCTGCGCAGAAGCGGCTGCGCAGAAGCGGCTGCGCAGAAGCGGCTGCGCGGAAGCGGCTGCGCGGAAGCGGCTGCGCGGAAACGGCTGCGCGGAAACGGCTGCGCGGGAACGGCTGTGCGGGAACAGGTGCGCGGGAACAGGTGCGCGGGAACAGGTGCGCGGGAACAGCTGCGCAGGAACAGCTGCGCAGGAACAGCTGCGCAGGAACAGGTGCGCAGGAACAGCTGCGCAGGAACAGCTGCGCAGGAACAGGTGCGCAGGAACAGGTGCGCAGAAACAGCTGCGCAGAAACAGCTGCGCAGAAACAGCGGCGCAGAAACAGCGGCGCAGAAACACTCTATAGCCTCCGGTTACAGGAGCGTACCTCCATGTTCAATGTTTTTTGGGCAGTTGAACATGTAAAGTTGAATCCCGTACGCGCGTGGTAGGATCTCTAGACCACGCGCGCGTACGGAGTTCGTCACCCATGCTGTTGCAGTGAAGTCTCATCAGAAAATCAGAAACAGCTGCGCAGAAGCGGCTGCGCAGAAGCGGCTGCGCAGAACCGGCTGCGAAGAAGCGGCTGCGCAGAAGCGGCTGCGCAGAAGCGGCTGCGCGGAGGCGGCTGCGCGGAAGCGGCTGCGCGGAAGCGGCTGCGCGGAAGCGGCTGCGCAGAAGCGGCTGCGCAGAAACGGCTGCGCCGATACGGCTGCGCAGAAACGGCTGCGCAGAAACGACTGCGCAGAAACGGCTGCGCAGAAACGGCTGCGCAGTAACGGCTGCGCAGTAACGGCTGCGCAGAAACGGCTGCGCAGAAACGTATGCGCAGAAACGTATGCGCAGAAACGGCTGCGCAGAAACGGCTGCGCAGAAACGGCTGCGCAGAAACGGCTGCGCAGAAACGACTGCGCAGAAACGGCTGCGCAGAAACAGCTGCGCAGAAACAGCTGCGCAGAAACAGCTGCGCAGAAGCAGCTGCGCAGAAGCAGCTGCGCAGAAACAGCTGCGCAGAAACAGCTGCGCAGAAACAGCTGCGCAGAAACAGCTGCGCAGAAACAGCTGCGCAGAAACAGCTGCGCAGAAACAGCTGCGCAGATACAGCTGCGCAGATACAGCTGCGCAGAAACAGCTGCGCAGAAACAGCTGCGCAGATACAGCTGCGCAGAAACAGCTGCGCAGAAACAGCTGCGCAGGAACAGCTGCGCAGAAACAGCTGTGCAGAAACAGCTGCGCAGGAACAGCTGCGCAGAAACAGCTGCGCAGAAACAGCTGCGCAGGAACAGCTGCGCAGGAACAGCTGCGCAGGAACAGCTGCGCAGAAACAGCTGCGCAGGAACAGCTGCGCAGGAACAGCTGCGCAGAAACAGCTGCGCAGAAACAGCTGCGCAGAAACAGCTGCGCAGAAACAGCTGCGCAGAAACAGCTGCGCAGAAACAGCTGCGCAGAAACAGCGGCGCAGAAACAGCGGCGCAGAAACAGCGGCGCAGAAACACTCTATAGCCTCCGGTTACAGGAGCGTACCTCCATGTTCAATGTTTTTTGGGCAGTTGAACATGTAAAGTTGAATCCCGTACGCGCGTGGTAGGATCTCTAGACCACGCGCGCGTACGGAGTTCGTCACCCATGCTGTTGCAGTGAAGTCTCATCAGAAAATCAGAAACAGCTGCGCAGAAGCGGCTGCGCAGAAGCGGCTGCGCAGAAGCGGCTGCGCAGAAACGGCTGCGCAGAAACGGCTGCGCAGAAACGGCTGCGCAGAAACGGCTGCGCAGAAACGGCTGCGCAGAAACGGCTGAGCAGAAACGGCTGCGCAGAAACGGCTGCGCAGGAACAGCTGCGCAGGAACAGCTGCGCATAAGCGGCTGCGCATAAGCGGCTGCGCATAAGCGGCTGCGCAGAAGCGGCTGCGCTGAAGCGGCTGCGCAGAAGCGGCTGCGCAGAAGCGGCTGCGCAGAAGCGGCTGCGCAGAAGCGGCTGCGCAGAAGCGGCTGCGCAGAAGCGGCTGCGCAGAAACGGCTGCGCAGAAACGGCTGCGCAGAAACGGCTGCGCAGAAACGGCTGCGCAGAAACGGCTGCGCAGAAACGGCTGCGCAGAAGCGGCTGCTCAGAAGCGGCTGCTCAGAAGCAGCTGCGCAGAAGCAGCTGCGCAGAAGCGGCTGCGCAGAAACGGCTGCGCAGAAACGGCTGCGCAGAAACGGCTGCGCAGAAACGGCTGCGCAGAAACGGCTGCGCAGAAACGGCTGCGCAGAAACGGCTGCGCAGATACGGCTGCGCAGAAACGGCTGCGCAGATACGGCTGCGCAGAAACGGCTGCGCAGAAACGGCTGCGCAGAAACGGCTGCGCAGAAACGGCTGCGCAGGAACGGCTGCGCAGGAACGGCTGCGCAGAAACGGCTGCGCAGAAACGGCTGCGCAGAAACGGCTGCGCAGAAACGGCTGCGCAGAAACGGCTGCGCAGAAACGGCAGCGCAGAAACGGCTGCGCAGAAACGGCTGCGCAGAAGCGGCTGCGCAGAAGCAGCTGCGCAGAAGCAGCTGCGCAGAAGCAGCTGCGCAGAAGCAGCTGCGCAGAAGCAGCTGCGCAGAAACAGCTGCGCAGAAACAGCTGCGCAGATACAGCTGCGCAGATAAAGCTGCGCAGAAACAGCTGCGCAGAAACAGCTGCGCAGAAACAGCTGCGCTGATACGGCTGCGCAGAAACGGCTGCGCAGAAGCGGCTGCGCAGAAGCGGCTGCGCAGAAGCGGCTGCGCAGAAGCGGCTGCGCAGAAGCGGCTGCGCAGAAGCGGCTGCGCAGAAGCGGCTGCGCAGAAGCGGCTGCGGAGAAGCGGCTGCGCAGAAGCGGCTGCGCAGATACGGCTGCGCAGATACGGCTGCGCAGAAACGGCTGCGCAGAAACGGCTGCGCAGAAACGGCTGCGCAGAAACGGCTGCGCAGTAACGGCTGCGCAGAAACGGCTGCGCAGAAACGGCTGCGCAGAAACGTATGCGCAGAAACGGCTGCGCAGAAACGGCTGCGCAGAAACGGCTGCGCAGAAACGGCTGCGCAGAAACAGCTGCGCAGAAACAGCTGCGCAGAAACAGCTGCGCAGAAACAGCTGCGCAGATACAGCTGCGCAGATACAGCTGCGCAGAAACAGCTGCGCAGAAACAGCTGCGCAGATACAGCTGCGCAGAAACAGCTGCGCAGAAACAGCTGCGCAGAAACAGCTGCGCAGAAACAGCTGCGCAGGAACAGCTGCGCAGAAACATCTGCGCAGAAACAGCTGCGCAGAAACAGCTGCGCAGGAACAGCTGCGCAGAAACAGCTGCGCAGGAACAGCTGCGCAGAAACAGCTGCGCAGAAACAGCTGCGCAGGAACAGATGCACAGGAACAGATGCGCAGGAACAGCTGCGCAGAAACAGCTGCGCAGGAACAGCTGCGCAGGAACAGCTGCGCAGAAACAGCTGCGCAGAAACAGCTGCGCAGAAACAGCTGCGCAGAAACAGCTGCGCAGAAACAGCGGCGCAGAAACAGCGGCGCAGAAACACTCTATAGCCTCCGGTTACAGGAGCGTACCTCCATGTTCAATGTTTTTTGGGCAGTTGAACATGTAACGTTGAATCCCGTACGTGCGTGGTAGGATCTCTAGACCACACGCGCGTACGGAGTTCGTCACCCATGCTGTTGCAGTGAAGTCTCATCAGAAAATCAGAAGCGGCTGCGCAGAAGCGGCTGCGCAGAAGCGGCTGCGCAGAAGCGGCTGCGCAGAAGCGGCTGCGCAGAAACAGCTGCGCAGGAACGGCTGCGCAGGAACGGCTGCGCAGGAATGGCTGCGCAGGAACGGCTGCGCAGGAACGGCTGCGCAGGAACGGCTGCGCAGAAACGGCTGCGCAGAAGCGGCTGCGCAGAGGCGGCTGCGGAGAGGCGGCTGCGCAGAGGCGGCTGCGCAGAGGCGGCTGCGCAGAGGCGGCTGCGCAGAAGCGGCTGCGCAGAAGCGGCTGCGCGGAAGCGGCTGCGCGGAAGCGGCTGCGCGGAAGCGGCTGCGAGGAAGCGGCTGCGCGGAAGCGGCTGCGCGGAAGCGGCTGCGCGGAAGCGGCTGCGCGGAAGCGGCTGCGCGGAAGCGGCTGCGCGGAAACGGCTGCGCGGAAGCGGCTGCGCGGAAGCGGCTGCGCGGAAGCGGCTGCGCGGAAGCGGCTGCGCAGAAGCGGCTGCGCAGACGCGGCTGCGCAGAAGCGGCTGCGCAGAAACGGCTGCGCAGAAACGGCTGCGCAGAAACGGCTGCGCAGAAACGGCTGCGCAGAAACGGCTGCGCAGAAACAGCTGCGCAGAAACAGCTGCGCAGAAGCAGCTGCGCAGAAGCAGCTGCGCAGAAGCAGCTGCGCAGAAGCAGCTGCGCAGAAGCAGCTGCGCAGAAACAGCTGCGCAGATACAGCTGCGCAGATACAGCTGCGCAGAAACAGCTGCGCAGAAACAGCTGCGCAGATACAGCTGCGCAGGAACAGCTGCGCAGGAACAGCTGCGCAGGAACAGCTGTGCAGGAACAGCTGCGCAGAAACAGCTGCGCAGGAACAGCTGCGCAGGAACAGCTGCGCAGAAACAGCTGGGCAGGAACAGCTGCGCAGAAACAGCTGCGCAGGAACAGCTGCGCAGAAACAGCTGCGCAGAAACAGCTGCGCAGAAACAGCTGCGCAGGAACAGCTGCGCAGGAACAGCTGCGCAGGAACAGCTGCGCAGAAACAGCTGCGCAGAAACAGCTGCGCAGAAACAGCTGCGCAGAAACAGCTGCGCAGAAACAGCTGCGCAGAGACAGCTGCGCAGAAACAGCTGCGCAGAGACAGCTGCGCAGAAACAGCTGCGCAGAAACAGCTGCGCAGAAACAGCTGCGCAGAAACAGCTGCGCAGAAACAGCTGCGCAGAAACAGCTGCGCAGAAACAGCTGCGCAGAAACAGCTGCGCAGAAACAGCGGCGCAGAAACAGCGGCGCAGAAACACTCTATAGACTCCGGTTACAGGAGCGTACCTCCATGTTCAATGTTTTTTGGGCAGTTGAACATGTAAAGTTGAATCCCGTACGCGCGTGGTAGGATCTCTAGACCACGCGCGCGTACGGAGTTCGTCACCCATGCTGTTGCAGTGAAGTCTCATCAGAAAATCAGAAACAGCTGCGCGGAGACGGCTGCGCAGAAGCGGCTGCGCAGAAGCGGCTGCGCAGAAGCGGCTGCGCGGAAACGGCTGCGCGGAAACGGCTGCGCGGAAACGGCTGCGCGGAAACAGCTGCGCGGGAACAGGTGCGCGGGAACAGCTGCCCGGGAACAGCTGCGCAGGAACAGCTGCACAGGAACAGATGCGCAGGAACAGGTGCGCAAAAACAGGTGCGCAGGAACAGGTGCGCAGGAACAGCTGCGCAGGAACAGCTGCGCAGAAACAGCTGCGCAGAAACAGCTGCGCAGAAACAGCCGCGCAGAAACAGCCTCGCAGAAACAGCCGCGCAGAAACAGCCGCGCAGGAACAGCCGCGCAGGAACAGCTGCGCAGGAACAGCTGCGCAGAAACAGCTGCGCAGGAACAGCTGCGCAGGAACAGCTGCGCAGAAACAGCTGCGCAGAAACAGCTGCACAGGAACAGCTGCGCAGGAACAGCTGCGCAGAAACAGCTGCGCAGAAACAGCTGCGCAGGAACAGCTGCGCAGGAACAGCTGCGCAGAAACAGCTGCGCAGAAAAAGCTGCGCAGAAACAGCTGCGCAGAAACAGCTGCGCAGAAACAGCTGCGCAGAAACAGCTGCGCAGGAACAGCTGCGCAGAAACAGCTGCGCAGAAACAGCTGCGCAGGAACAGCTGCGCAGGAACAGCTGCGCAGGAACAGCTGCGCAGAAACAGCTGCGCAGGAACAGCTGCGCAGGAACAGCTGCGCAGAAACAGCTGCGCAGAAACAGCTGCGCAGAAACAGCTGCGCAGAAACAGCTGCGCAGAAACAGCTGCGCAGAAACAGCTGCGCAGAAACAGCGGCGCAGAAACAGCGGCGCAGAAACAGCGGCGCAGAAACACTCTATAGCCTCCGGTTACAGGAGCGTACCTCCATGTTCAATGTTTTTTGGGCAGTTGAACATGTAAAGTTGAATCCCGTACGCGCGTGGTAGGATCTCTAGACCACGCGCGCGTACGGAGTTCGTCACCCATGCTGTTGCAGTGAAGTCTCATCAGAAAATCAGAAACAGCTGCGCAGAAGCGGCTGCGCAGAAGCGGCTGCGCAGAAGCGGCTGCGCAGAAACGGCTGCGCAGAAACGGCTGCGCAGAAACGGCTGCGCAGAAACGGCTGCGCAGAAACGGCTGCGCAGAAACGGCTGAGCAGAAACGGCTGCGCAGAAACGGCTGCGCAGGAACAGCTGCGCAGGAACAGCTGCGCATAAGCGGCTGCGCATAAGCGGCTGCGCATAAGCGGCTGCGCAGAAGCGGCTGCGCTGAAGCGGCTGCGCAGAAGCGGCTGCGCAGAAGCGGCTGCGCAGAAGCGGCTGCGCAGAAGCGGCTGCGCAGAAGCGGCTGCGCAGAAGCGGCTGCGCAGAAACGGCTGCGCAGAAACGGCTGCGCAGAAACGGCTGCGCAGAAACGGCTGCGCAGAAACGGCTGCGCAGAAACGGCTGCGCAGAAGCGGCTGCTCAGAAGCGGCTGCTCAGAAGCAGCTGCGCAGAAGCAGCTGCGCAGAAGCGGCTGCGCAGAAACGGCTGCGCAGAAACGGCTGCGCAGAAACGGCTGCGCAGAAACGGCTGCGCAGAAACGGCTGCGCAGAAACGGCTGCGCAGAAACGGCTGCGCAGATACGGCTGCGCAGAAACGGCTGCGCAGATACGGCTGCGCAGAAACGGCTGCGCAGAAACGGCTGCGCAGAAACGGCTGCGCAGAAACGGCTGCGCAGGAACGGCTGCGCAGGAACGGCTGCGCAGAAACGGCTGCGCAGAAACGGCTGCGCAGAAACGGCTGCGCAGAAACGGCTGCGCAGAAACGGCTGCGCAGAAACGGCAGCGCAGAAACGGCTGCGCAGAAACGGCTGCGCAGAAGCGGCTGCGCAGAAGCAGCTGCGCAGAAGCAGCTGCGCAGAAGCAGCTGCGCAGAAGCAGCTGCGCAGAAGCAGCTGCGCAGAAACAGCTGCGCAGAAACAGCTGCGCAGATACAGCTGCGCAGATAAAGCTGCGCAGAAACAGCTGCGCAGAAACAGCTGCGCAGAAACAGCTGCGCTGATACGGCTGCGCAGAAACGGCTGCGCAGAAGCGGCTGCGCAGAAGCGGCTGCGCAGAAGCGGCTGCGCAGAAGCGGCTGCGCAGAAGCGGCTGCGCAGAAGCGGCTGCGCAGAAGCGGCTGCGCAGAAGCGGCTGCGGAGAAGCGGCTGCGCAGAAGCGGCTGCGCAGATACGGCTGCGCAGATACGGCTGCGCAGAAACGGCTGCGCAGAAACGGCTGCGCAGAAACGGCTGCGCAGAAACGGCTGCGCAGTAACGGCTGCGCAGAAACGGCTGCGCAGAAACGGCTGCGCAGAAACGTATGCGCAGAAACGGCTGCGCAGAAACGGCTGCGCAGAAACGGCTGCGCAGAAACGGCTGCGCAGAAACAGCTGCGCAGAAACAGCTGCGCAGAAACAGCTGCGCAGAAACAGCTGCGCAGATACAGCTGCGCAGATACAGCTGCGCAGAAACAGCTGCGCAGAAACAGCTGCGCAGATACAGCTGCGCAGAAACAGCTGCGCAGAAACAGCTGCGCAGAAACAGCTGCGCAGAAACAGCTGCGCAGGAACAGCTGCGCAGAAACATCTGCGCAGAAACAGCTGCGCAGAAACAGCTGCGCAGGAACAGCTGCGCAGAAACAGCTGCGCAGGAACAGCTGCGCAGAAACAGCTGCGCAGAAACAGCTGCGCAGGAACAGATGCACAGGAACAGATGCGCAGGAACAGCTGCGCAGAAACAGCTGCGCAGGAACAGCTGCGCAGGAACAGCTGCGCAGAAACAGCTGCGCAGAAACAGCTGCGCAGAAACAGCTGCGCAGAAACAGCTGCGCAGAAACAGCGGCGCAGAAACAGCGGCGCAGAAACACTCTATAGCCTCCGGTTACAGGAGCGTACCTCCATGTTCAATGTTTTTTGGGCAGTTGAACATGTAACGTTGAATCCCGTACGTGCGTGGTAGGATCTCTAGACCACACGCGCGTACGGAGTTCGTCACCCATGCTGTTGCAGTGAAGTCTCATCAGAAAATCAGAAGCGGCTGCGCAGAAGCGGCTGCGCAGAAGCGGCTGCGCAGAAGCGGCTGCGCAGAAGCGGCTGCGCAGAAACAGCTGCGCAGGAACGGCTGCGCAGGAACGGCTGCGCAGGAATGGCTGCGCAGGAACGGCTGCGCAGGAACGGCTGCGCAGGAACGGCTGCGCAGAAACGGCTGCGCAGAAGCGGCTGCGCAGAGGCGGCTGCGGAGAGGCGGCTGCGCAGAGGCGGCTGCGCAGAGGCGGCTGCGCAGAGGCGGCTGCGCAGAAGCGGCTGCGCAGAAGCGGCTGCGCGGAAGCGGCTGCGCGGAAGCGGCTGCGCGGAAGCGGCTGCGAGGAAGCGGCTGCGCGGAAGCGGCTGCGCGGAAGCGGCTGCGCGGAAGCGGCTGCGCGGAAGCGGCTGCGCGGAAGCGGCTGCGCGGAAACGGCTGCGCGGAAGCGGCTGCGCGGAAGCGGCTGCGCGGAAGCGGCTGCGCGGAAGCGGCTGCGCAGAAGCGGCTGCGCAGACGCGGCTGCGCAGAAGCGGCTGCGCAGAAACGGCTGCGCAGAAACGGCTGCGCAGAAACGGCTGCGCAGAAACGGCTGCGCAGAAACGGCTGCGCAGAAACAGCTGCGCAGAAACAGCTGCGCAGAAGCAGCTGCGCAGAAGCAGCTGCGCAGAAGCAGCTGCGCAGAAGCAGCTGCGCAGAAGCAGCTGCGCAGAAACAGCTGCGCAGATACAGCTGCGCAGATACAGCTGCGCAGAAACAGCTGCGCAGAAACAGCTGCGCAGATACAGCTGCGCAGGAACAGCTGCGCAGGAACAGCTGCGCAGGAACAGCTGTGCAGGAACAGCTGCGCAGAAACAGCTGCGCAGGAACAGCTGCGCAGGAACAGCTGCGCAGAAACAGCTGGGCAGGAACAGCTGCGCAGAAACAGCTGCGCAGGAACAGCTGCGCAGAAACAGCTGCGCAGAAACAGCTGCGCAGAAACAGCTGCGCAGGAACAGCTGCGCAGGAACAGCTGCGCAGGAACAGCTGCGCAGAAACAGCTGCGCAGAAACAGCTGCGCAGAAACAGCTGCGCAGAAACAGCTGCGCAGAAACAGCTGCGCAGAGACAGCTGCGCAGAAACAGCTGCGCAGAGACAGCTGCGCAGAAACAGCTGCGCAGAAACAGCTGCGCAGAAACAGCTGCGCAGAAACAGCTGCGCAGAAACAGCTGCGCAGAAACAGCTGCGCAGAAACAGCTGCGCAGAAACAGCTGCGCAGAAACAGCGGCGCAGAAACAGCGGCGCAGAAACACTCTATAGACTCCGGTTACAGGAGCGTACCTCCATGTTCAATGTTTTTTGGGCAGTTGAACATGTAAAGTTGAATCCCGTACGCGCGTGGTAGGATCTCTAGACCACGCGCGCGTACGGAGTTCGTCACCCATGCTGTTGCAGTGAAGTCTCATCAGAAAATCAGAAACAGCTGCGCGGAGACGGCTGCGCAGAAGCGGCTGCGCAGAAGCGGCTGCGCAGAAGCGGCTGCGCGGAAACGGCTGCGCGGAAACGGCTGCGCGGAAACGGCTGCGCGGAAACAGCTGCGCGGGAACAGGTGCGCGGGAACAGCTGCCCGGGAACAGCTGCGCAGGAACAGCTGCACAGGAACAGATGCGCAGGAACAGGTGCGCAAAAACAGGTGCGCAGGAACAGGTGCGCAGGAACAGCTGCGCAGGAACAGCTGCGCAGAAACAGCTGCGCAGAAACAGCTGCGCAGAAACAGCCGCGCAGAAACAGCCTCGCAGAAACAGCCGCGCAGAAACAGCCGCGCAGGAACAGCCGCGCAGGAACAGCTGCGCAGGAACAGCTGCGCAGAAACAGCTGCGCAGGAACAGCTGCGCAGGAACAGCTGCGCAGAAACAGCTGCGCAGAAACAGCTGCACAGGAACAGCTGCGCAGGAACAGCTGCGCAGAAACAGCTGCGCAGAAACAGCTGCGCAGGAACAGCTGCGCAGGAACAGCTGCGCAGAAACAGCTGCGCAGAAAAAGCTGCGCAGAAACAGCTGCGCAGAAACAGCTGCGCAGAAACAGCTGCGCAGAAACAGCTGCGCAGGAACAGCTGCGCAGAAACAGCTGCGCAGAAACAGCTGAGCAGAAACAGCTGCGCAGGAACAGCTGCGCAGAAACAGCTGCGCAGAAACTGCTGCGCAGGAACAGCTGCGCAGAAACAGCTGCGCAGAAACAGCTGCGCAGGAACAGATGCGCAGAAACAGCTGCGCAGGAACAGCTGCGCAGAAACAGCTGCACAGAAACAGCTGCGCATAAACAGCTGCGCATAAACAGCTGCGCAGAAACAGCTGCGCAGGAACAGCTGCGCAGGAACAGCTGCGCAGGAACAGCTGCGCAGGAACAGCTGCGCAGGAACAGCTGCGCAGGAACAGCTGCGCAGGAACAGGTGCGCAGGAACAGGTGCGCAGGAACAGGTGCGCAGGAACAGCTGCGCAGGAACAGGTGCGCAGGAACAGGTGCGCAGGAACAGGTGCGCAGGAACAGGTGCGCAGAAACAGCTGCGCAGAAACAGGTGCGCAGGAACAGGTGCGCAGGAACAGGTGCGCAGGAACAGCTGCGCAGAAACAGCTGCGCAGAAACAGCTGCGCAGAAACAGCTGCGCAGAAACAGCTGCGCAGAAACAGCTGCGCAGAAACAGCTGCGCAGAAACAGCTGCGCAGAAACAGCTGCGCAGAGACAGCTGCGCAGAGACAGCTGCGCAGAGACAGCTGCGCAGAGACAGCTGCGCAGAGACAGCTGCGCAGAAACAGCTGCGCAGAAACAGCTGCGCAGAAACAGCTGCGCAGAAACAGCTGCGCAGAAACAGCTGCGCACAAACAGCTGCGCAGAAACAGCTGCGCAGAAACAGATGCGCAGAAACAGCTGCGCAGAAACAGCTGCGCAGAAACAGCGGCGCAGAAACAGCGGCGCAGAAACACTCTATAGCCTCCGGTTACAGGAGCGTACCTCCATGTTCAATGATTTTTGGGCAGTTGAACATGTAAAGTTGAATCCCGTACGCGCGTGGTAGGATCTCTAGACCACGCGCGCGTACGGAGTTCGTCACCCATGCTGTTGCAGTGAAGTCTCATCAGAAAATCAGAAACAGCTGCGCGGAGACGGCTGCGCAGAAGCGGCTGCGCAGAAGCGGCTGCGCAGAAGCGGCTGCGCGGAAACGGCTGCGCGGAAACGGCTGCGCGGAAACGGCTGCGCGGAAACAGCTGCGCGGAAACAGCTGCGCGGGAACAGGTGCGCGGGAACAGCTGCGCAGGAACAGCTGCGCAGGAACAGCTGCGCAAGAACAGCTGCGCAGGAACAGCTGCGCAGGAACAGCTGTGCAGGAACAGCTGCGCAAAAACAGGTGCGCAAAAACAGGTGCGCAGGAACAGGTGCGCAGGAACAGCTGCGCAGGAACAGCTGCGCAGGAACAGCTGCGAAGGAACAGCTGCGCAGGAACAGCTGCGCAGGAACAGCTGCGCAGAAACAGCTGCGCAGAAACAGCTGCGCAGAAACAGCTGCGCAGGATCAGCTGTGCAGGAACAGCTGCGCAGAAACAGCTGCGCAGAAACAGCTGCGCAGGAACAGCTGCGCAGGAACAGCTGCGCAGAAACAGCTGCGCAGAAACAGCTGCGCAGAAACAGCTGCGCAGGAACAGCTGCGCAGAAACAGCTGCGCAGAAACAGCTGCGCAGAAACAGCTGCGCAGGAACAGCTGCGCAGAAACAGCTGCGCAGAAACAGCTGCGCAGAAACAGCTGTGCAGAAACAGCTGCGCAGAAACAGCTGCGCAGAAACAGCTGCGCAGAAACAGCTGCGCAGGAACAGCTGCGCAGAAACAGCTGCGCAGGAACAGCTGCGCAGAAACAGCTGCGCAGGAACAGCTGCACAGAAACAGCTGCGCAGAAACAGCTGCGCAGGAACAGCTGCGCAGAAACGGCTGCGCAGAAACAGCTGCGCAGAAACAGCTGCGCAGGAACAGCTGCGCAGAAACAGCTGCGCAGAAACAGCTGCGCAGAAACAGCTGCGCAGAAACAGCTGCGCAGAAACAGCTGCGCAGGAACAGCTGCGCAGGAACAGCTGCGCAGGAACAGCTGCGCAGGAGCAGCTGCGCAGGAACAGCTGCGCAGGAACAGCTGCGCAGGAACAGCTGCGCAGGAACAGGTGCGCAGGAACAGGTGCGCAGGAACAGCTGCGCAGGAACAGCTGCGCAGGAACAGCTGCGCAGGAACAGCTGCGCAGGAACAGGTGCGCAGGAACAGGTGCGCAGGAACAGGTGCGCAGGAACAGCTGCGCAGGGACAGCTGCGCAGGAACAGGTGCGCAGGAACAGCTGCGCAGCAACAGCTGCGCAGAAACAGCTGCGCAGAAACAGCTGCGCAGAAACAGCTGCGCAGAAACAGCTGCGCAGAAACAGCTGCGCAGAAACAGCTGCGCAGAAACAGCTGCGCAGAAACAGCTGCGCAGAAACAGCTGCGCAGAGACAGCTGCGCAGAGACAGCTGCGCAGAAACAGCTGCGCAGAAACAGCTGCGCAGAAACAGCTGCGCAGAAACAGCTACGCAGAAACAGCTGCGCAGAAACAGCGGCGCAGAAACAGCGGCGCAGAAACACTCTATAGCCTCCGGTTACAGGAGCGTACCTCCATGTTCAATGTTTTTTGGGCAGTTGAACATGTAAAGTTGAATCCCGTACGCGCGTGGTAGGATCTCTAGACCACGCGCGCGTACGGAGTTCGTCACCCATGCTGTTGCAGTGAAGTCTCATCAGAAAATCAGAAACAGCTGCGCGGAGACGGCTGCGCAGAAGCGGCTGCGCAGAAGCGGCTGCGCAGAAGCGGCTGCGCGGAAACGGCTGCGCGGAAACGGCTGCGCGGAAACGGCTGCACGGAAACGGCTGCGCGGAAACAGCTGCGCGGAAACAGCTGCGCGGGAACAGGTGCGCGGGAACAGCTGCGCAGGAACAGCTGCGCAGGAACAGCTGCGCAGGAACAGCTGCGCAGGAACAGCTGCGCAGGAACAGCTGCGCAGGAACAGCTGCGCAAAAACAGGTGCGCAGGAACAGGTGCGCAGGAACAGCTGCGCAGGAACAGCTGCGAAGGAACAGCTGCGCAGGAACAGCTGCGCAGGAACAGCTGCGCAGAAACAGCTGCGCAGAAACAGCTGCGCAGGATCAGCTGCGCAGGAACAGCTGCGCAGAAACAGCTGCGCAGAAACAGCTGCGCAGGAACAGCTGCGCAGGAACAGCTGCGCAGAAACAGCTGCGCAGAAACAGCTGCGCAGAAACAGCTGCGCAGAAACAGCTGCGCAGGAACAGCTGCGCAGAAACAGCTGCGCAGAAACAGCTGCGCAGGAACAGCTGCGCAGAAACAGCTGCGCAGAAACAGCTGCGCAGATACAGCTGCGCAGATACAGCTGCGCAGATACAGCTGCGCAGAAACAGCTGCGCAGAAACAGCTGCGCAGAAACAGCTGCGCAGAAACAGCTGCGCAGAAACAGCTGCGCAGATACAGCTGCGCAGATACAGCTGCGCAGATACAGCTGCGCAGAAACAGCTGCGCAGAAACAGCTGCGCAGAAACAGCTGCGCAGAAACAGCTGCGCAGAGACAGCTGCGCAGAGACAGCTGCGCAGAAACAGCTGCGCAGAAACAGCTGCGCAGAAACAGCTGCGCAGAAACAGCTACGCAGAAACAGCTGCGCAGAAACAGCAGCGCAGAAACAGCGGCGCAGAAACACTCTATAGCCTCCGGTTACAGGAGCGTACCTCCATGTTCAATGTTTTTTGGGCAGTTGAACATGTAAAGTTGAATCCCGTACGCGCGTGGTAGGATCTCTAGACCACGCGCGCGTACGGAGTTCGTCACCCATGCTGTTGCAGTGAAGTCTCATCAGAAAATCAGAAACAGCTGCGCGGAGACGGCTGCGCAGAAGCGGCTGCGAAGAAGCGGCTGCGCAGAAGCGGCTGCGCGGAAACGGCTGCGCGGAAACGGCTGCGCGGAAACGGCTGCGCGGAAACAGCTGCGCGGAAACAGCTGCGCGGGAACAGGTGCGCGGGAACAGCTGCGCAGGAACAGCTGCGCAGGAACAGCTGCGCAGGAACAGCTGCGCAGGAACAGCTGCGCAGGAACAGCTGCGCAGGAACAGCTGCGCAGGAACAGCTGCGCAGGAACAGCTGCGAAGGAACAGCTGTGCAGGAACAGCTGCGCAGGAACAGCTGCGCAGAAACAGCTGCGCAGAAACAGCTGCGCAGGATCAGCTGCGCAGGAACAGCTGCGCAGAAACAGCTGCGCAGAAACAGCTGCGCAGGAACAGCTGCGCAGGAACAGCTGCGCAGAAACAGCTGCGCAGAAACAGCTGCGCAGAAACAGCTGCGCAGAAACAGCTGCGCAGGAACAGCTGCGCAGAAACAGCTGCGCAGAAACAGCTGCGCAGAAACAGCTGCGCAGGAACAGCTGCGCAGAAACAGCTGCGCAGAAACAGCTGCGCAGAAACAGCTGCGCAGAAACAGCTGCGCAGAAACAGCTGCGCAGAAACAGCTGCGCAGAAACAGCTGCGCAGGAACAGCTGCGCAGAAACAGCTGCGCAGGAACAGCTGCACAGAAACAGCTGCGCAGAAACAGCTGCGCAGGAACAGCTGCGCAGAAACGGCTGCGCAGAAACGGCTGCGCAGAAACAGCTGCGCAGAAACAGCTGCGCAGGAACAGCTGCGCAGGAACAGCTGCGCAGAAACAGCTGCGCAGAAACAGCTGCGCAGAAACAGCTGCGCAGGAACAGCTGCGCAGGAACAGCTGCGCAGGAGCAGCTGCGCAGGAACAGCTGCGCAGGAACGGCTGCGCAGAAACGGCTGCGCAGAAACGGCTGCGCAGAAACAGCTGCTCAGAAACAGCTGCGCAGGAACAGCTGCGCAGAAACAGCTGCGCAGAAACAGCTGCGCAGAAACAGCTGCGCAGAAACAGCTGCGCAGAAACAGCTGCGCAGAAACAGCTGCGCAGAAACAGCTGCGCAGAAACAGCTGCGCAGGAACAGCTGCGCAGGAACAGCTGCGCAGGAGCAGCTGCGCAGGAACAGCTGCGCAGGAACAGCTCCGCAGGAACAGCTGCGCAGGAACAGCTGCGCAGGAACAGGTGCGCAGGAACAGGTGCGCAGGAACAGGTGCGCAGGAACAGCTGCGCAGGAACAGGTGCGCAGGAACAGCTGCGCAGGAACAGGTGCGCAGGAACAGGTGCGCAGGAACAGGTGCGCAGGAACAGCTGCGCGGGAACAGGTGCGCGGGAACAGCTGCGCGGGAACAGCTGCGCGGGAACAGCTGCGCGGGAACAGGTGCGCGGGAACAGGTGCGCGGGAACAGGTGCGCGGGAACAGGTGCGCAGGAACAGCTGCGCAGGAACAGCTGCGCAGGAACAGCTGCGCAGGAACAGGTGCGCAAAAACAGGTGCGCAAAAACAGGTGCGCAGGAACAGGTGCGCAGGAACAGGTGCGCAGGAACAGGTGCGCAGGAACAGGTGCGCAGGAACAGCTGCGCAGGAACAGCTGCGCAGGAACAGCTGCGCAGGAACAGCTGCGCAGGAACAGCTGCGCAGGAACAGCTGCGCAGGAACAGCTGCGCAGAAACAGCTGCGCAGAAACAGCTGCGCAGAAACAGCCTCGCAGAAACAGCCTCGCAGAAACAGCCTCGCAGAAACAGCCGCGCAGAAACAGCCGCGCAGAAACAGCCGCGCAGAAACAGCCGCGCAGAAACAGCCGCGCAGAAACAGCCGCGCAGGAACAGCTGCGCAGGAACAGCTGCGCAGGAACAGCTGCGCAGGAACAGCTGCGCAGAAACAGCTGCGCAGGAACAGCTGCGCAGGAACAGCTGCGCAGGAACAGCTGCGCAGGAACAGCTGCGCAGGAACAGCTGCGCAGGAACAGCTGCGCAGGAACAGCTGCGCAGGAACAGCTGCGCAGAAACAGCTGCGCAGGAACAGCTGCGCAGAAAATGAAAAGCATCGATATATAATGAAAAGTATCGATATATAATGAAAAGTATCGATATATAATGATAAGTATGGATATATAATGTTGTTGTTGTTGTGGTCTTCAGTCCTGAGACTGGTTTGATGCAGCTCTCCATGCTACTCTATCCTGTGCAAGCTTCTTCATCTCCCAGTACCTACTGCATCCTACATCCTTCTGAATCTGCTTAGTGTATTGATCTCTTGGTCTCCCTCTACGGTTTTTACCCTCCATGCTGCCCTCCAATGCTAAATTTGTGATCCCTTGATGCCTCAAAACATTTCCTACCAACCGATCCCTTCTTCTAGTCAAGTTGTGCCACAAACTTCTCCTCTCCCCAATCCTATTCAATACCTCCTCATTAGTTACGTGATCTACCCACCTTATCTTCAGCATTCTTCTGTAGCACCACATTTCGAAAGCTTCTATTCTCTTCTTGTCCAAACTAGTTATCGTCCATGTCTCACTTCCATACATGGCTACACTCCATACAAATACTTTCAGAAACGACTTCCTGACACCTAAATCTATACTCGATGTTAACAAATTTCTCTTCTTGAGAAACGCTTTCCTTGCCATTGCCAGTCTACATTTTATATCCTCTCTACTTCGACCATCATCGGTTATTTTACTCCCTAAATAGCAAAACTCCTTTACTACTTTAAGTGTCTCATTTCCTAATCTAATTCCCTCACCATCACCCAACTTAATTCGACCACATTCCATTATCCTTGTTTTGCTTTTGTTGATGTTCATCTTATATCCTCCTTTCAAGACACTGTCCATTCCGTTCAACTGCTCTTCCAAGTCCTTTGCTGTCTCTGACAGAATTACAATGTCATCGGCGAACCTCAAAGTTTTTACTTCTTCTCCATGAATTTTAATACCTACTCCGAATTTTTCTTTTGTTTCCTTTACTGCTTGCTCAATATACAGATTGAATAACATCGGGGAGAGGCTACAACCCTGTCTCACTCCTTTCCCAACCACTGCTTCCCTTTCATGCCCCTCGACTCTTATAACTGCCATCTGGTTTCTGTACAAATTGTAAATAGCCTTTCGCTCCCTGTATTTTACCCCAGCCACCTTCAGAATTTGAAAGAGAGTATTCCAGTCAACATTGTCAAAAGCTTTCTCTAAGTCTACAAATGCTAGAAACGTAGGTTTGCCTTTTCTTAATCTTTCTTCCAAGATAAGTCGTAAGGTCAGTATTGCCTCACGTGTTCCAACATTTCTACGGAATCCAAACTGATCTTCCCCGAGGTCGGCTTCTACCAGTTTTTCCATTCGTCTGTAAAGAATTCGCGTTAGTATTTTGCAGCTGTGACTTATTAAACTGATAGTTCGGTAATTTTCACATCTGTCAACACCTGCTTTCTTTGGGATTGGAATTATTATATTCTTCTTGAAGTCTGAGGGTATTTCGCCTGTCTCATACATCGTGCTCACCAGATGGTAGAGTTTTGTCATGACTGGCTCTCCCGAGGCTATCAGTAGTTCTAATGGAATGTTGTCTACTCCCGGGGCCTTGTTTCGACTCAGGTCTTTCAGTGCTCTGTCAAACTCTTCACGCAGTATCTTATCTCCCATTTCGTCTTCATCTACATCCTCTTCCATTTCCATAATATTGTCCTCAAGTACATCGCCCTTGTATAAACCCTCTATATACTCCTTCCACCTTTCTGCCTTCCCTTCCTTGCTTAGAACTGGGTTGCCATCTGAGCTCTTGATATTCATACAAGTGGTTCTCTTTTCTCCAAAGGTCTCTTTAATTTTCCTGTAGGCAGTATCTATCTTACCCCTAGTGAGACAAGCCTCTACATCCTTACATTTGTCCTCTAGCCATCCCTGCTTAGCCATTTTGCACTTCCTGTCGATTTCATTTTTGAGACGTTTGTATTCCTTTTTGCCTGCTTCATTTACTGCATTTTTATATTTTCTCCTTTCATCAATTAAATTCAATATTTCTTCTGTTACCCAAGGATTTCTACTAGCCCTCGTCTTTTTACCTACTTGATCCTCTGCTGCCTTCACTACTTCATCCCTCAGAGCTACCCATTCTTCTTCTACTGTATTTCTTTCCCCCATTCCTGTCAATTGTTCCCTTATGCTCTCCCTGAAACTCTCTACAACCTCTGGTTCTTTCAGTTTATCCAGGTCCCATCTCCCTAAATTCCCACCTTTTTGCAGTTTCTTCAGTTTCAATCTGCAGTTCATAACCAATAGATTGTGGTCAGAATCCACATCTGCCCCAGGAAATGTCTTACAATTTAAAACCTGGTTCCTAAATCTCTGTCTAACCATTATATAATCTATCTGAAACCTGTCAGTATCTCCAGGCTTCTTCCATGTATACAGCCTCCTTTCATGATTCTTGAACCAAGTGTTAGCTATGATTAAGCTATGCTCTGTGCAAAATTCTACAAGGCGGCTTCCTCTTTCATTCCTTCCCCCCAATCCAGTTCACCTACTATGTTTCCTTCTCTCCCTTTTCCTACTGATGAATTCCAGTCACCCATGACTATTAAATTTTCGTCTCCCTTCACTACCTGAATAATTTCTTTTATCTCGTCATACATTTCATCAATTTCTTCATCATCTGCAGAGCTAGTTGGCATATAAACTTGTACTACTGTAGTAGGCATGGGCTTTGTGTCTATCTTGGCCACAATAATGCGTTCACTATGCTGTTTGTAGTAGCTAACCCGCACTCCTATTTTTTTATTCATTATTAAACCTACTCCTGCATTACCCCTATTTGATTTTGTATTTATAACCCTGTAATCACCTGACCAAAAGTCTTGTTCCTCCTGCCACCGAACTTCACTAATTCCCACTATATCTAACTTTAACCTATCCATTTCCCTTTTCAAATTTTCTAACCTACCTGCCCGATTAAGTGATCTGACATTCCACACTCCGATCCGTAGAACGCCAGTTTTCTTTCTCCTGATAACGACGTCCTCTTGAGTAGTCCCCGCCCGGAGATCCGAATGGGGGACTATTTTACCTCCGGAATATTTTACCCAAGAGGACGCCATCATCATTTAATCATACAGTAAAGCTGCATGTCCTCGGGAAAAATTACGGCTGTAGTTTCCCCTTGCTTTCAGCCGTTCGCAGTACCAGCACAGCAAGGCCGTTTTGGTTAATGTTACAAGGCCAGATCAGTCAATCATCCAGACTGTTGCCCCTGCAACTACTGAAAAGGCTGCTGCCCCTCTTCAGGAACCACATGTTTGTCTGGCCTCTCAACAGATACCCCTCCGTTGTGGTTGCACCTACGGTACGGCCATCTGTATCGCTGAGGCACGCAAGCCTCCCCACCAACGGCAAGGTCCATGGTTCATGGGGGGGATATATAATGATAAGTATCGATATATAATGATAAGTATCGATATATAATGATAAGTATCGATATATAATGATAAGTATCGATATATAATGATAAGTATCGATATATAATGATAAGTATCGATATATAATAAAAAGTATCGATATATAATGAAAAGTATCGAAAAGATATCGAAAAGTATCGAAAAGCTATCGAAAAGTATCGAAAAGATATCGAAAAGTATCGAAAAGATATCGAAAAGTATCGAAAGGATATCGAAAAGTATCGAAAAGATATCGAAAAGTATCGAAAAGATATCGAAAAGTATCGATATATCGATAAGTATCGATATATCGAAAAGTATCGATATATCGAAAAGTATCGATATATCGATAAGTATCGATATATCGATAAGTATCGATATATCGATAAGTATCGATATATCGATAAGTATCGATATATCGCAAAGTATCGATATATCAATAAGTATCGATATATCGATAAGTACAGAAAAGATATCGAAAAGTACAGAAAAGATATCGAAAAGTACAGAAAAGATATCGAAAAGTACCGAAAAGATATCGAAAAGTACCGAAAAGATATCGAAAAGTACCGAAAAGATATCGAAAAGTACCGAAAAGATATCGAAAAGTACCGAAAAGATAACGAAAAGTACCGAAAAGATTTCGAAAAGTACCGAAAAGATATCGAAAAGTACCGAAAAGATATCGAAAAGTACCGAAAATATATCGAAAAGTACCGAAAAGATATCGAAAAGTACCGAAAAGATATCGACAAGTACCGAAAAGATATCGACAAGTACCGAAAAGATATCGACAAGTACCGAAAAGATATCGAAAAGTACCGAAAAGATATCGAAAAGTATCGTAAAGATATCGAAAAGTATCGAAAAGACAACGAAAAGTATCGATATATCGATAAGTATCGATATATCGATAAGTATCGATATATCGATAAGTATCCATATATCAATAAGTATCCATATATCGATATATCGATAAGTATCGATATATCGATAAGTATCGATATATCGATAAGTATCGATATATCGAAATGTATCGATATATCGATAAGTATCGATATATCGATAAATATCGATACATCGATAAGTATCGATATATCGAAAAGTATCGATATATCGATAAGTATCGATATATCGATAAGTATCGATATATCGATAAGTATCGATATATCGATAAGTATCGATATATCGAAAAGTATCGTTATTTCGATAAGTATCGAAAAGATATCGAAAAGTATCGAAAAGATATCGCAAAGTATCGATATATCGATAAGTATCGACATATCGAAAAGTATCGATATATCGATAAGTATCGATATATCCGATATATCGATAAGTATCGATATATCGAAAAGTATCGATATATCGATAAGTATCGATATATCGAAAAGTATCGATATATCGAAAAGTATCGATATATCGAAAAGTATCGATATATCGAAAAGTATCGATATATCGAAACGTATCGATATATCGAAAAGTATCGATATATCGAAAGGTATCGATATATCGAAAAGTATCGATATATCGAAAAGTATCGATATATCGAAAAGTATCGATATATCGAAAAGTATCGATAAGATATCGAAAAGTACCGAAAAGATATCGAAAAGTACCGAAAAGATATCGACAAGTATCGACGTATATCGAATAGTATCGATATATATCGAAAAGTATCGATATATATCGAAAAGTATCTATATATAAGGAAAAGTATCGATATATAATGAAAAGTATCGATATATAATGATAAGTATCGATATATAATGATAAGTATCGATATATAATGATAAGTATCGATATATAATGAAAAGTATCGAAAAGATATCGAAAAGTATCGAAAAGATATCGAAAAGTATCGAAAAGATATCGAAAAGTATCGAAAAGATATCGAAAAGTATCGAAAAGATATCGAAAAGTATCGAAAAGATCGAAGAAAAGATATCGAAAAGTATCGATATATCAATAAGTATCGATATATCGATAAGTATCGATATATCCGATATATTGATAAGTATCGATATATCCGATATATCGATAAGTATCGATATATCGAAATGTATCGAAAAGATATCGATAAGTACCGAAAAGATATCGATAAGTACCGAAAAGATATCGATAAGTACCGAAAAGATATCGAAAAGTATCGAAAAGATATCGAAAAGTATCGATATATATCGGAAAGTATCTATATATAAGAAAAAGTATCTATATATAAGAAAAAGTATCTATATATAATGAAAAGTATCGATATATAATGAAAAGTATCGATATATAATGAAAAGTATCGATATAATGAAAAGTATCGAAAAGATATCGAAAAGTATCGAAAAGATATCGAAAAGTATCGAAAAGATATCAAAAAGTATCGAAAAGATATCGAAAAGTATCGAAAAGATATCGAAAAGTATCGAAAAGATATCGAAAAGTATCGATATATCGATAAGTATCGATATATCGAAAAGTATCGATATATCGAAAAGTATAGATATATCGAAAAGTATCGATAAGTATCGATATAACGATAAGTATCGATATATCGATAAGTATCGATATATCGATAAGTATCGATATATCGATAAGTATCGATATATCGATAAGTATCAATATATCGATAAGTATAGATATATCGAAAAGTATCGATATATCGAAAAGTATCGATATATCGAAAAGTACCGATATATCGAAAAGTACCGATATATCGAAAAGTACCGAAAAGATATCGAAAAGTACCGAAAAGATATCGAAAAGTACCGAAAAGATATCCAAAAGTACCGAAAAGATATCGAAAAGTACCGAAAAGATATCGAAAAGTACCGAAAAGATATCGAAAAGTATCGAAAAGATATTGAAAAGTATCGAAAAGATATCGAAGAGTATCGAAAAGATATCGAAAAGTATCTATATATAATGAAAAGTATCTATATATAATAAAAAGTATCGATATATAATGAAAAGTATCGATATATAATGAAAATTATTGAAAAGATATCGATAAGTATCGAAAAGATATTGATAAGTATCGAAAAGATATCGATAAGTATCGAAAAGATGTCGAAAAGTATCGAAAAGACATCGAAAAGTATCGAAAAGATATCGAAAAGATATCGAAAAGTATCGAAAAGATATCGAAAAGTAACGAAAAGATATCGAAAAGTATCTATATATATCGAAAAGTATCTATATATAATGAGAAGTATCGATATATAATTAAAAGTATCGATATATATCGAAAAGTATCGATATATCGAAAAGTATCGATATATCGAAAAGTATCGATATATCGAAAAGTATCGATATATCGATAAGTATCGATATATCGAAAATTTCGAAAAGATATCGATAAGTACCGAAAAGATAGCGATCGATATATCGATAAGTATCGATATATCGATAAGTGTCGATATATCGATAAGTATCTATATATCGATAAGTATCGATAGATCGATAAGTATCGATATATCGAAAAGTACCGATATATCGAAAAGTACCGATATATCGATAAGTACCGATATATCGAAAAGTACCGATATATCGATAAGTACCGATATATCGAAAAGTACCGATATATCGAAAAGTACCGATATATCGAAAAGTACCGATATATCGAAAAGTACCGATATATCGAAAAGTACCGATATATCGATAAGTACCGATATATCGAAAAGCACCGATATATCGATAAGTACCGATATATCGATAAGTACCGATATTTCGAAAAGTACCGATATATCGATAAGTACCGATATATCGATAAGTACCGATATATCGAAAAGTGCCGATATATCGAATAGTATCGATATATCGAAAAGTACCGTTATATCGAAAAGTACCGATGTATCGAAAAGTACCGATATATCGAAAAGTATCGATATATCGTTAAGTATCGATATATCGAAAAGTATCGAAAAGATATCGATAAGTACCGAAAAGATATCGATCGATATATCGATAAGTATCGATATATCGATAAGTATCGATATATCGATAAGTATCGATATATCGATAAGTGTCGATATATCGATAAGTATCGATATATCGATAAGTAGCGATATATCGGTAAGTATCGATATATCGAAATGTACCGATATATCGAAAAGTACCGATATATCGAAAAGTACCGGTATATCGAAAAGTACCGATATATCGATAAGTACCGATATATCGAAAAGTACCGATATATCGAAAAGTACCGATATGTCGAAAAGTACCGATATATCGAAAAGTACCGATATATCGAAAAGTACCGATATGTCGATAAGTACCGATATATCGATAAGTACCGATATACCGAAAAGTACCGATATATCGAAAAGTACCGATATATCGATAAGTACCGATAAATCGATAAGTGCCGATATATCGATAAGTACCGATATATCGATAAGTACCGATATATCGATAAGTACCGATATATCGAAAAGTGCCGATATATCGAAAAGTACCGATATATCGAAAAGTACCGATATATCGAAAAGAACCGATATATCGAAAAGTACCGATATATCGAAAAGTACCGATATATCGAAAAGTACCGATATATCGAAAAGTACCGATATATCGAAAAGTATCGATATATCGAAAAGTATCGATATATCGATAAATATCGATATATCGAAAAGTATCGAAAAGATATCGATAAGTACCGAAAAGATATCGATAAGTACCGAAAAGATATCGAAAAGTACCGAGAAGATATCGAAAAGTACCGAAAAGATATCGAAAAGTATCGAAAAGATATCGAAAAGTATCGAAAAGATATCGAAAAGTATCGATATATATCGAAAAGTATCGATATATATCGAAAAGTATCTATATATAAGGAAAAGTATCGATATATAAGGTAAAGTATCGATATATAATGAAAAGTATCGATATATAATGAAAAGTATCGAGATACAATGAAAAGTATCGATATATAATGAAAAGTATCGAAAAGATATCGAAAAGTATCGAAAAGATATCGAAAAGTATCGAAAAGATATCGAAAAGTGTCGATATATCGATAAGTATCGATGTATTGATAAGTATCGATATATCGAAAAGTATCGATATATCGATCGAAAAGTATCGATATATCGACATGTATCGATATGTCGAAAAGTATCGATATATCGAAAAGTATCGATATATCGAAAAGTATCGGTATATCGATAAGTATCGATATATCGCAAAGTATCGATATATCGCTAAGTATCGATATATCAATAAGTATCGATATATCGATAAGTACCGAAAAGATATCGAAAAGTACCGAAAAGATATAGATAAGTATCGAAAAGATATCGATAAGTATCGAAAAGATATAGATAAGTACCGGAAAGATATCGAAAAGTACCGAAAAGATATCGAAAAGTACCGGAAAGATATCGAAAAGTACCGAAAAGATATCGAAAAGTACCGAAAAGATATCGAAAAGTACCGAAAAGATATCGAAAAGTACCGAAAAGATATCGAAAAGTACCGAAACGATATCGAAAAGTACCGAAAAGATTTCGAAAAGTACCGAAAAGATTTCGAAAAGTACCGAAAAGATTTCGAAAAGTATCGAAAAGATATCGAAAAGTATCGAAAAGGTATAGATAAGTATCGAAAAGATATCGATAAGTATCGAAAAGATATAGATAAGTATCGAAAAGATATCGATAAGTATCGAAAAGATATCGAAAAGTATCGAAAAGATATCGAAAAGTATCTATATATATCGAAAAGTATCTATATATATCGAAAAGTATCTATATATATCGAAAAGTATCTATATATATCGAAAAGTATCTATATATATCGAAAAGTATCTATATATAATGAAAAGTATCGATATATAATTAAAAGTATCGATATATAATGAAAAGTATCGATATATAAAGATAAGTATCGATATATAATGATAAGTATCGATATATAAGTACCGAAAAGATATCGAAAAGTACCGAAAAGATATCGAAAAGTACCGAAAAGATATCGAAAAGTACCGAAAAGATATCGAAAAGTATCGAAAAGATATCGAAAAGTATCGATATATCGATAAGTATCGAAAAGATATCGAAAAGTATCGATATATCAATAAGTATCGATATATCGAAAAGTATCGATATATCGAAAAGTATCGATATATCGCAAAGTATCGATATAACGAAAAGTATCGATATAACGAAAAGTATCGATATATGGAGAAGTATCGATATATCGATTAGTATCGATACATCGAAAAGTATCGATATATCTATCGATATATCGAAAAGTATCGATATATCAAAAAGTATCAATGTATCGATAAGTATCGATATATCGATAAGTATTGATATATCGATAAGTATCGATATATCGAAAAGTATCGATATATCGAAAAGTATCGATATATTGATAAGTATCGATATATCGAAAAGTATCGATATATCGATAAGTATCGATATATCGTTAAGTATCGATATATCGATAAGTATCGATATATCGATAAGTATCGATATATCGATAAGTACCGAAAAGATATCGAAAAGTACCGGAAAGATATCGAAAAGTACCGAAAAGATATCGAAAAGTACCGAAAAGATATCGAAAAGTACCGAAAAGATTTCGAAAAGTACCGAAAAGATATCGAAAAGTACCGAAAAGATATCGAAAAGTACCGAAAAGATATCGAAAAGTACCGAAAAGATATCGAAATGTACCGAAAAGTACCGAAAAGTACCGAAAAGATATCGAAAAGTACCGAAAAGATATCGAAAAGTACCGAAAAGATATCGACAAGTACCGAAAAGATATCGACAAGTACCGAAAAGATATCGACAAGTACCGAAAAGATATCGACAAGTACCGAAAAGATATCGACAAGTACCGAAAAGATATCAACAAGTACCGAAAAGATATCGAAAAGTACCGAAAAGATATCGAAAAGTATCGAAAAGATATCGAAAAGTATCGTAGAGATATCGAAAAGTATCGAAAAGATATCGAAAAGTATCGATATATCGATAAGTATCGATATATCGAAAAGTATCGATATATCGAAAAGTATCGATATATCGAAAAGTATCGATATATCGAAAAGTATCGATATATCGAAAAGTATCGATATATCGAAAAGTATCGATATATCGATAAGTATCGATCTATCGAAAAGTATCGATATATCGAAAAGTATCGATATATCGATAAGTATCGATATATCGATAAGTATCGATATATCGATATATCGATAAGTATCGATATATCGAGAAGTATCGATTTATCGAAAAGTGTCGATTTATCGAAAAGTGTCGATATATCGTAAAGTATCGATATATCGATAAGTATCGATATATCGATAAGTATCGATATATCGAAAAGTATCGATATATCGAAAAGTATCGATATATCCGATATATCGATATATCCGATATATCGATAAGTATCGATATTTCGAAAAGTATCCATATATCGAAAAGTATCGATATATCGAAAAGTATCGATATATCGAAAAGTATCGATATATCGAAAAGTATCGATATATCGAAAAGTATCGATATATCGAAAAGTATCGATTTATCGAAAAGTATCGATATATCGAAAAGTATCGATATATCGATAAGTATCGATAAGATATCGAAAAGTACCGATAAGATATCGAAAAGTATCGATATATATCGAATAGTAATGATATATATCGAAAAGTATCGTTATATATCGAAAAGTATCTATATATAAGGAAAAGTATCGATATATAAGGAAAAGTATCGATATATAATGAAAAGTATCGATATATAATGAAAAGTATCGATATATAATGAAAAGTATCGAAAAGATATCGAAAAGTATCGAAAAGATAACGAAAAGTATCGAAAAGATATCGAAAAGTATCGAAAAGATATCGAAAAGTGTCGATATATCGATAAGTATCGATATATCGATAAGTATCGATATATCGAAAAGTATCATTATATCGATAAGTATCGATATATCGGAAAGTATCGATATATCGAAAAGTATCGATATATCGATAAGTATCGATATATCGAAAAGTATCGATATATCGATCGAAAAGTATCGATATATCGATATGTATCGATATGTCGAAAAGTATCGATATATCGAAAAGTATCGATATATCGAAAAGTATCGGTATATCGATAAGTATCGATATATCGCAAAGTATCGATATATCGCAAAGTATCGATATATCAATAAGTATCGATATATCGATAAGTACCGAAAAGATATCGAATGTTGGGTTGCCATCTGAGCTCTTGATATTCATACAAGTGGTTCTCTTTTCTCCAAAGGTCTCTTTAATTTTCCTGTAGGCAGTATCTATCTTACCCCTAGTGAGACAAGCCTCTACATCCTTACATTTGTCCTCTAGCCATCCCTGCTTAGCCATTTTGCACTTCCTGTCGATTTCATTTTTGAGACGTTTGTATTCCTTTTTGCCTGCTTCATTTACTGCATTTTTATATTTTCTCCTTTCATCAATTAAATTCAATATTTCTTCTGTTACCCAAGGATTTCTATTAGCCCTCGTCTTTTTACCTACTTGATCCTCTGCTGCCTTCACTACTTCATCCCTCAGAGCTACCCATTCTTCTTCTACTGTATTTCTTTCCCCCATTCCTGTCAATTGTTCCCTTATGCTCTCCCTGAAACTCTCTACAACCTCTGGTTCTTTCAGTTTATCCAGGTCCCATCTCCCTAAATTCCCACCTTTTTGCAGTTTCTTCAGTTTCAATCTGCAGTTCATAACCAATAGATTGTGGTCAGAATCCACATCTGCCCCAGGAAATGTCTTACAATTTAAAACCTGGTTCCTAAATCTCTGTCTTACCATTATATAATCTATCTGAAACCTGTCAGTATCTCCAGGCTTCTTCCATGTATACAGCCTCCTTTCATGATTCTTGAACCAAGTGTTAGCTATGATTAAGCTATGCTCTGTGCAAAATTCTACAAGGCGGCTTCCTCTTTCATTCCTTCCCCCCAATCCAGTTCACCTACTATGTTTCCTTCTCTCCCTTTTCCTACTGATGAATTCCAGTCACCCATGACTATTAAATTTTCGTCTCCCTTCACTACCTGAATAATTTCTTTTATCTCGTCATACATTTCATCAATTTCTTCATCATCTGCAGAGCTAGTTGGCATATAAACTTGTACTACTGTAGTAGGCATGGGCTTTGTGTCTATCTTGGCCACAATAATGCGTTCACTATGCTGTTTGTAGTAGCTAACCCGCACTCCTATTTTTTTATTCATTATTAAACCTACTCCTGCATTACCCCTATTTGATTTTGTATTTATAACCCTGTAATCACCTGACCAAAAGTCTTGTTCCTCCTGCCACCGAACTTCACTAATTCCCACTATATCTAACTTTAACCTATCCATTTCCCTTTTCAAATTTTCTAACCTACCTGCCCGATTAAGTGATCTGACATTCCACGCTCCGATCCGTAGAACGCCAGTTTTCTTTCTCCTGATAACGACGTCCTCTTGAGTAGTCCCCGCCTGGAGATCCGAATGGGGGACTATTTTACCTCCGGAATATTTTACCCAAGAGGACGCCATCATCATTTAATCATACAGTAAAGCTGCATGTCCTCGGGAAAAATTACGGCTGTAGTTTCCCCTTGCTTTCAGCCGTTCGCAGTACCAGCACAGCAAGGCCGTTTTGGTTAATGTTACAAGGCCAGATCAGTCAATCATCCAGACTGTTGCCCCTGCAACTACTGAAAAGGCTGCTGCCCCTCTTCAGGAACCACATGTTTGTCTGGCCTCTCAACAGATACCCCTCCGTTGTGGTTGCACCTACGGTACGGCCATCTGTATCGCTGAGGCACGCAAGCCTCCCCACCAACGGCAAGGTCCATGGTTCATGGGGGGATATATAATGATAAGTATCGATATATAATGATAAGTATCGATATATAACGATAAGTATCGATATATAATGATAAGTATCGATATATAATAAAAAGTATCGAAAAGATATCGAAAAGTATCGAAAAGATATCGAAAAGTATCGAAAAGATATCGAAAAGTATCGAAAAGATATCGAAAAGTATCGAATGATATCGAAAAGTATCGATATATCGATAAGTATCGATATATCGAAAAGTATCGATATGTCGAAAAGTACCGATATATCGATAAGTATCGATATATCGATAAGTATCGATATATCGATAAGTATCGATATATCGATAAGTATCGATATATCGCAAAGTATCGATATATCGATAAGTATCGATATATCGATAAGTACAGAAAAGATATCGAAAAGTACAGAAAAGATATCGAAAAGTACAGAAAAGATATCGAAAAGTACAGAAAAGATATCGAAAAGTACCGAAAAGATATCGAAAAGTACCGAAAAGATATCGAAAAGTACCGAAAAGATATCGAAAAGTACCGAAAATATATCGAAAAGTACCGAAAAGATATCGAAAAGTACCGAAAAGATATCGACAAGTACCGAAAAGATATCGACAAGTACCGAAAAGATATCGACAAGTACCGAAAAGATATCGAAAAGTACCGAAAAGATATCGAAAAGTATCGTAAAGATATCGAAAAGTATCGAAAAGACAACGAAAAGTATCGATATATCGATAAGTATCGATATATCGATAAGTATCGATATATCGATAAGTATCCATATATCAATAAGTATCCATATATCGATATATCGATAAGTATCGATATATCGATAAGTATCCATATATCAATAAGTATCCATATATCGATATATCGATAAGTATCGATATATCGATAAGTATCGATATATCGAAATGTATCGATATATCGATAAGTATCGATATATCGATAAGTATCGATATATCGATAAGTATCGATATATCGAAAAGTATCGATATATCGATAAGTATCGATATATTGATAAGTATCGTTATCGATAAGTATCGATATATCGATAAGTATCGATATATCGAAAAGTATCGTTATTTCGATAAGTATCGAAAAGATATCGAAAAGTATCGAAAAGATAACGCAAAGTATCGATATATCGATAAGTATCGACATATCGAAAAGTATCGATATATCGATAAGTATCGATATATCCGATATATCGATAAGTATCGATATATCGAAAAGTATCGATATATCGATAAGTATCGATATATCGAAAAGTATCGATATATCGGAAAGTATCGATATATCGAAAAGTATCGATATATCGAAAAGTATCGATATATCGAAAGGTATCGATATATCGAAAAGTATCGATATATCGAAAAGTATCGATATATCGAAAAGTATCGATATATCGAAAAGTATCGATATATCGATAAGTATCGATAAGATATCGAAAAGTACCGAAAAGATATCGAAAAGTACCGAAAAGATATCGAAAAGTATCGATGTATATCGAATAGTATCGATATATATCGAAAAGTATCGATATATATCGAAAAGTATCTATATATAAGGAAAAGTATCGATATATAATGAAAAGTATCGATATATAATGATAAGTATCGATATATAATGATAAGTATCGATATATAATGATAAGTATCGATATATAATGAAAAGTATCGAAAAGATATCGAAAAGTATCGAAAAGATATCGAAAAGTATCGAAAAGATATCGAAAAGTATCGAAAAGATATCGAAAAGTATCGAAAAGATATCGAAAAGTATCGAAAAGATCGAAGAAAAGATATCGAAAAGTATCGATATATCAATAAGTATCGATATATCGATAAGTATCGATATATCCGATATATCGATAAGTATCGATATATCCGATATATCGATAAGTATCGATATATCGAAATGTATCGAAAAGATATCGATAAGTACCGAAAAGATATCGATAAGTACCGAAAAGATATCGATAAGTACCGAAAAGATATCGAAAAGTATCGAAAAGATATCGAAAAGTATCGATATATATCGGAAAGTATCTATATATAAGAAAAAGTATCTATATATAAGAAAAAGTATCTATATATAATGAAAAGTATCGATATATAATGAAAAGTATCGATATATAATGAAAAGTATCGATATAATGAAAAGTATCGAAAAGATATCGAAAAGTATCGAAAAGATATCGAAAAGTATCGAAAAGATATCAAAAAGTATCGAAAAGACATCGAAAAGTATCGAAAAGATATCGAAAAGTATCGAAAAGATATCGAAAAGTATCGATTTGTCGAAAAGTATCGATATATCGATAAGTATCGATATATCGAAAAGTATCGATATATCGAAAAGTATAGATATATCGAAAAGTATCGATAAGTATCGATATAACGATAAGTATCGATATATCGATAAGTATCGATATATCGATAAGTATCGATATATCGATAAGTATCGATATATCGATAAGTATCGATATATCGATAAGTATCAATATATCGATAAGTATAGATATATCGAAAAGTATCGATATATCGAAAAGTATCGATATATCGAAAAGTACCGATATATCGAAAAGTACCGAAAAGATATCGAAAAGTACCGAAAAGATATCGAAAAGTACCGAAAAGATATCCAAAAGTACCGAAAAGATATCGAAAAGTACCGAAAAGATATCGAAAAGTACCGAAAAGATATCGAAAAGTACCGAAAAGATATCGAAAAGTATCGAAAAGATATCGAAAAGTATCGAAAAGATATCGAAAAGTATCGAAAAGATATCGAAAAGTATCTATATATAATGAAAAGTATCTATATATAATAAAAAGTATCGATATATAATGAAAAGTATCGATATATAATGAAAATTATTGAAAAGATATCGATAAGTATCGAAAAGATATTGATAAGTATCGAAAAGATATCGATAAGTATCGAAAAGATGTCGAAAAGTATCGAAAAGATATCGATAAGTATCGAAAAGATGTCGAAAAGTATCGAAAAGACATCGAAAAGTATCGAAAAGATATCGAAAAGATATCGAAAAGTATCGAAAAGATATCGAAAAGTAACGAAAAGATATCGAAAAGTATCTATATATATCGAAAAGTATCTATATATAATGAGAAGTATCGATATATAATTAAAAGTATCGATATATAATGAAAAGTATCGATATATAATGATAAGTATCGATATATAATGATAAGTATCGATATATAAGTACCGAAAAGATATCGAAAAGTACCGAAAAGATATCGAAAAGTACCGAAAAGATATCGAAAAGTATCGAAAAGGTATCGAAAAGTATCGAAAAGGTATCGAAAAGTATCGATATATCGATAAGTATCGAAAAGATATCGAAAAGTATCGATATATCGAAAAGTATCGATATATCGAAAAGTATCGATATATCGAAAAGTATCGACATATCGAAAAGTATCGATATATCGAAAAGTATCGATATATCGAAAAGTATCGATATATCGATAAGTATCGATATATCGAAAATTTCGAAAAGATATCGATAAGTACCGAAAAGATAGCGATCGATATATCGATAAGTATCGATATATCGATAAGTGTCGATATATCGATAAGTATCGATATATCGATAAGTATGGATATATCGGTAAGTATCGATATATCGAAAAGTACCGATATATCGAAAAGTACCGATATATCGATAAGTACCGATATATCGAAAAGTACCGATATATCGATAAGTACCGATATATCGAAAAGTACCGATATATCGAAAAGTACCGATATATCGAAAAGTACCGATATATCGAAAAGTACCGATATATCGAAAAGTACCGATATATCGAAAAGTACCGATATATCGATAAGTACCGATATATCGATAAGTACCGATATATCGATAAGTTCCGATATATCGATAAGTACCGATATTTCGAAAAGTACCGATATATCGATAAGTACCGATATATCGATAAGTTCCGATATATCGAAAAGTGCCGATATATCGAAAAGTACCGATATATCGAAAAATACCGTTATATCGAAAAGTACCGATGTATCGAAAAGTACCGATATATCGAAAAGTATCGATATATCGTAAAGTATCGATATATCGAAAAGTATCGAAAAGATATCGATAAGTACCGAAAAGATATCGATCGATATATCGATAAGTATCGATATATCGATAAGTATCGATATATCGATAAGTATCGATATATCGATAAGTGTCGATATATCGATAAGTATCGATATATCGATAAGTATCGATATATCGGTAAGTATCGATATATCGAAATGTACCGATATATCGAAAAGTACCGATATATCGAAAAGTACCGGTATATCGAAAAGTACCGATATATCGATAAGTACCGATATATCGAAAAGTACCGATATATCGAAAAGTACCGATATGTCGAAAAGTACCGATATATCGAAAAGTACCGATATGTCGATAAGTACCGATATATCGATAAGTACCGATATATCGAAAAGTACCGATATATCGAAAAATACCGATATATCGATAAGTACCGATAAATCGATAAGTGCCGATATATCGATAAGTACCGATATATCGATAAGTGCCGATATATCGATAAGTACCGATATATCGAAAAGTGCCGATATATCGAAAAGTACCGATATATCGAAAAGTACCGATATATCGAAAAGAACCGATATATCGAAAAGTACCGATATATCGAAAAGTACCGATATATCGAAAAGTACCGATATATAGAAAAGTACCGATATATCGAAAAGTATCGATATATCGAAAAGTATCGATATATCGATAAATAATGATATATCGAAAAGTATCGAAAAGATATCGATAAGTACCGAAAAGATATCGATAAGTACCGAAAAGGCATCGAAAAGTACCGAGAAGATATCGAAAAGTACCGAAAAGATATCGAAAAGTATCGAAAAGATATCGAAAAGTATCGAAAAGATATCGAAAAGTATCGATATATATCGAAAAGTATCGATATATATCGAAAAGTATCTATATATAAGGAAAAGTATCGATATATAAGGAAAAGTATCGATATATAATGAAAAGTATCGATATATAATGAAAAGTATCGATATATAATGAAAAGTATCGAAAAGATATCGAAAAGTATCGAAAAGATATCGAAAAGTATCGAAAAGATATCGAAAAGTGTCGATATATCGATAAGTATCGATATATTGATAAGTATCGATATATCGAAAAGTATCGATATATCGATCGAAAAGTATCGATATATCGACTTGTATCGATATGTCGAAAAGTATCGATCTATCGAAAAGTATCGATATATCGAAAAGTATCGATATATCGATAAGTATCGATATATCGATAAGTATCGATATATCGATATATCGATAAGTATCGATATATCGAGAAGTATCGATTTATCGAAAAGTGTCGATTTATCGAAAAGTGTCGATATATCGAAAAGTATCGATATATCGATAAGTATCGATATATCGATAAGTATCGATATATCGAAAAGTATCGATATATCGAAAAGTATCGATATATCCGATATATCGATATATCCGATATATCGATAAGTATCGATATTTCGAAAAGTATCCATATATCGAAAAGTATCGATATATCGAAAAGTATCGATATATCGAAAAGTATCGATATATCGAAAAGTATCGATATATCGAAAAGTATCGATATATCGATAAGTATTGATAAGATATCGAAAAGTACCGATAAGATATCGAAAAGTATCGATATATATCGAATAGTATCGATATATATCGAAAAGTATCGTTATATATCGAAAAGTATCTATATATAAGGAAAAGTATCGATATATAAGGAAAAGTATCGATATATAATGAAAAGTATCGATATATAATGAAAAGTATCGATATATAATGAAAAGTATCGATATATAATCAAAAGTATCGAAAAGATATCGAAAAGTATCGAAAAGATAACGAAAAGTATCGAAAAGATATCGAAAAGTATCGAAAAGATATCGAAAAGTGTCGATATATCGATAAGTATCGATATATCGATAAGTATTGATATATCGAAAAGTATCGATATATCGAAAAGTATCGATATATCGATAAGTATCGATATATCGAAATGTATCGATATATCGATCGAAAAGTATCGATATATCGATATGTATCGATATGTCGACAAGTATCGATATATCGAAAAGTATCGATATATCGAAAAGTATCGGTATATCGATAAGTATCGATATATCGCAAACTATCGATATATCGCAAAGTATCGATATATCAATAAGTATCGATATATCGATAAGTACCGAAAAGATATCGAAAAGTACCGAAAAGATATCGAAAAGAACCGGAAAGATATCGAAAAGTACCGAAAAGATATCGAAAAGTACCGGAAAGATATCGAAAAGTACCGAAAAGATATCGAAAAGTACCGAAAAGATATCGAAAAGTACCGAAAAGATATCGAAAAGTACCGAAACGATATCGAAAAGTACCGAAAAGATTTCGAAAAGTACCGAAAAGATTTCGAAAAGTATCGAAAAGATATCGAAAAGTATCGAAAAGATATAGATAAGTATCGAAAAGATATCGATAAGTATCGAAAAGATATCGATAAGTATCGAAAAGATATCGAAAAGTATCGAAAAGATATCGAAAAGTATCGAAAAGACATCGAAAAGTATCGAAAAGATATCGAAAAGATATCGAAAAGTATCGAAAAGATATCGAAAAGTATCGAAAAGATATCGAAAAGTATCGAAAAGATATCGAAAAGTATCGAAAAGATATCGAAAAGTATCTATATATATCGAAAAGTATCTATATATATCGAAAAGTATCTATATATATCGAAAAGTATCTATATATAATGAAAAGTATCGATATATAATTAAAAGTATCGATATATAATGAAAAGTATCGATATATAATGATAAGTACCGATATATAATGATAAGTATCGATATATAAGTACCGAAAAGATATCGAAAAGTACCGAAAAGATATCGAAAAGTACCGAAAAGATATCGAAAAGTACCGAAAAGATATCGAAAAGTATCGAAAAGATATCGAAAAGTATCGATATATCGATAAGTATCGAAAAGATGTCGAAAAGTATCGATATATCAATAAGTATCGATATATCGAAAAGTATCGATATATCGAAAAGTATCGATATAACGAAAAGTATCGATATAACGAAAAGTATCGATATATCGAAAAGTATCGATATATCGATAAGTATCGATATATCGAAAAGTATCGATATATCTATCGATATATCGAAAAGTATCGATATATCAAAAAGTATCGATGTATCGATAAGTATCGATGTATCGATAAGTATCGATATATCGATAAGTATCGATAAATCGATAAGTATCGATATATCGAAAAGTAACGATATATCGATAAGTATCGATATATCGAAAAGTAACGATACATTGATAAGTATCGATATATTGATAAGTATCGATATATCGAAAAGTATCGATATATCGATAATTATCGATATATCGATAAGTATCGATATATCGGTAAGTATCGATATATCGATAAGTATCGATATATCGATAAGTATCGATATATCGATAAGTATCGATATATCGATAAGTACCGAAAAGATATCGAAAAGTACCGAAAAGATATCGAAAAGTACCGAAAAGATATCGAAAAGTACCGAAAAGATATCGAAAAGTACCGAAAAGATATCGAAAAGTACCGAAAAGATATCGAAAAGTACCGAAAAGATATCGAAAAGTACCGAAAAGATATCGAAAAGTACCGAAAAGTACCGAAAAGTACCGAAAAGATATCGAAAAGTACCGAAAAGATATCGACAAGTACCGGAAAGATATCGACAAGTACCGAAAAGATATCGACAAGTACCGAAAAGATATCGACAAGTACCGAAAAGATATCGAAAAGTCCCGAAAAGATATCGAAAAGTATCGAAAAGATATCGAAAAGTATCGAAAAGATATCGAAAAGTATCGTAAAGATATCGAAAAGTATCGATGTATCGATAAATATCGATATATCGATAAGTATCGATATATCGATAAGTATCAATATATCGAAAAGTATCGATGTATCGAAAAGTATCGATATATCGAAAAGTATCGATATATCGAAAAGTATCGATATATCGAAAAGTATCGATATATCGATAAGTATCGATATATCGCAAAGTATCGATATATCGATAAGTATCCATATATCAATAAGTATCGATATATCGATATATCGATATGTATCGATATATCGATACTTATCGATATATCGATATGTATCGATATATCGATAAGTATCGATATATCGAAAAGTATTGATCTATCGAAAATATCGATATATCGAAAAGTATCGATATATCGATAAGTATCGCTATAATGACAAGTACCGATATATCGATAAGTATCGATATATCGAGAAGTATCGATTTATCGAAAAGTGTCGATTTATCGAAAAGTGTCGATATATCGAAAAGTATCGATATTTCGGTAAGTATCGATATATCGAAAAGTATCGATATATCGAAAAGTATCGATATATCGAAAAGTATCGATATATAGAAAAGTATCGATATATCGAAAAGAATCGATATATCGATAAGTATCGATATATCGATAAGTATCGATATATCGAAAAGTATCGATATATCGAAAAGTATCGATATATCGAAAAGTATCGATATATCGAAAAGTATCGATATATCGAAAAGTATCGATATATAGAAAAGTATCGATATATCGAAAAGAATCGATATATCGATAAGTATCGATAAGATATCGAAAAGTACCGAAAAGATATCGAAAAGTACCGAAAAGATATCGAAACGTATCGAAAAGATATCGAAAAGTATCGATGTATATCGAATAGTATCGATATATATCGAAAAGTATCGATATATAAGGAAAAGTATCGATATATAATGAAAAGTATCGATATATAATGAAAAGTATCGATATATAATGATAAGTATGGATATATAATGACAAGTATCGATATATAATGATAAGTATCGATATATAATAATAAGTATCGATATATAATGAAAGGTATCGATATATAATAAAAAGTATCGATATATAATGAAAAGTGTCGAAAAGATATCGAAAAGTATCGAAAAGATATCGAAAAGTATCGAAAAGATATCGAAAAGTATCGAAAAGATATCGAAAAGTATCTAAAAGATATCGAAAAGTATCGAAAAGATCGAAAAGATATCGAAAAGGATCGATATATCGATAAGTATCGATATATCGATAAGTATCGATATATCGATATGTATCGATATATCGATAAGTATCGATATATCGATAAGTATCGATACATCGATAAGTATCGATATATCGATAAGTATCTATATATCGATAAGTATCTATATATCGATAAGTATCTATATATCGATAAGTATCGATATATCGAAAAGTATAGATATATGGAAAAGTATCGATATATCGAAAAGTATCGATATTTCGTAAAGTATCGATATATCGTAAAGTACCGGTATATCGAAAAGTACCGAAAAGATATCTAAAAGTACCGAAAAGATATCGAAAAGTACCGAAAAGATATCCAAAAGTATCGAAAAGACATCGAAAAGTACCGAAAAGATATCGAAAAGTACCGAAAAGATATCGAAAAGTACCGAAAAGATATCGAAAAGTACCGAAAAGATATCGAAAAGTATCGAAAAGATATCGAAAAGTATCGAAAAGATATCGAAAAGTATCTATATATAATGAAAAGTATCTATATATAATAAAAAGTATCGATATATAATGAAAAGTATCGATATATAATGAAAAGTATCGAAAAGATATCGATAAGTATCGAAACGATATTGATAAGTATCGAAAAGATATCGATAAGTATCGAAAAGATATAGATAAGTATCGAGAAGATATCGATAAGTATCGAAAAGATATCGAAAAGTATCGAAAAGACATCGAAAAGTATCGAAAAGATATCGAAAAGATATCGAAAAGTATCGAAAAGATATCGAAAAGATTCGAAAAGATATCGAAAAGTAACGAAAAGATATCGAAAAGTATCTATATATATCGAAAAGTATCTATATATATCGAAAAGTATCTATATATATCGAAAAGTATCTATATATAATGAAAAGTATCGATATATAATTAAAAGTATCGATATATAATGAAAAGTATTGATATATAATGATAAGTATCGATATATAATGATAAGTATCGATATATAAGTACCGAAAAGATATCGAAAAGTACCGAAAAGATATCGATAAGTACCGAAAAGATATCGAAAAGTATCGAAAAGATATCGAAAAGTATCGATATATATCGGAAAGTATCTATATATAAGAAAAAGTATCTATATATAAGAAAAAGTATCTATATATAATGAAAAGTATCGATATATAATGAAAAGTATCGATATATAATGAAAAGTATCGATATAATGAAAAGTATCGAAAAGATATCGAAAAGTATCGAAAAGATATCGAAAAGTATCGAAAAGATATCAAAAAGTATCGAAAAGACATCGAAAAGTATCGAAAAGATATCGAAAAGTATCGAAAAGATATCGAAAAGTATCGATTTATCGAAAAGTATCGATATATCGATAAGTATCGATATATCGAAAAGTATCGATATATCGAAAAGTATAGATATATCGAAAAGTATCGATAAGTATCGATATAACGATAAGTATCGATATATCGATAAGTATCGATATATCGATAAGTATCGATACATCGATAAGTATCGATATATCGATAAGTATCGATATATCGATAAGTATCAATATATCGATAAGTATAGATATATCGAAAAGTATCGATATATCGAAAAGTATCGATTTATCGAAAAGTACCGATATATCGAAAAGTACCGAAAAGATATCGAAAAGTACCGAAAAGATATCGAAAAGTACCGAAAAGATATCCAAAAGTACCGAAAAGATATCGAAAAGTACCGAAAAGATATCGAAAAGTACCGAAAAGATATCGAAAAGTATCGAAAAGATATCGAAAAGTATCGAAAAGATATCGAAAAGTATCGAAAAGATATCGAAAAGTATCTATATATAATGAAAAGTATCTATATATAATAAAAAGTATCGATATATAATGAAAAGTATCGATATATAATGAAAATTATTGAAAAGATATCGATAAGTATCGAAAAGATATTGATAAGTATCGAAAAGATATCGATAAGTATCGAAAAGATGTCGAAAAGTATCGAAAAGATATCGATAAGTATCGAAAAGATGTCGAAAAGTATCGAAAAGACATCGAAAAGTATCGAAAAGATATCGAAAAGATATCGAAAAGTATCGAAAAGATATCGAAAAGTAACGAAAAGATATCGAAAAGTATCTATATATATCGAAAAGTATCTATATATAATGAGAAGTATCGATATATAATTAAAAGTATCGATATATAATGAAAAGTATCGATATATAATGATAAGTATCGATATATAATGATAAGTATCGATATATAAGTACCGAAAAGATATCGAAAAGTACCGAAAAGATATCGAAAAGTACCGAAAAGATATCGAAAAGTATCGAAAAGGTATCGAAAAGTATCGAAAAGGTATCGAAAAGTATCGATATATCGATAAGTATCGAAAAGATATCGAAAAGTATCGATATATCGAAAAGTATCGATATATCGAAAAGTATCGATATATCGAAAAGTATCGACATATAGTAAAGTATCGATATATCGAAAAGTATCGATATATCGAAAAGTATCGATATATCGATAAGTATCGATATATCGAAAATTTCGAAAAGATATCGATAAGTACCGAAAAGATAGCGATCGATATATCGATAAGTATCGATATATCGATAAGTGTCGATATATCGATAAGTATCGATATATCGATAAGTATGGATATATCGGTAAGTATCGATATATCGAAAAGTACCGATATATCGAAAAGTACCGATATATCGATAAGTACCGATATATCGAAAAGTACCGATATATCGATAAGTACCGATATATCGAAAAGTACCGATATATCGAAAAGTACCGATATATCGAAAAGTACCGATATATCGAAAAGTACCGATATATCGAAATGTACCGATATATCGAAAAGTATCGATATATCGAAAAGTATCGATATATCGAAAAGTATCGATATATCGAAAAGTATCGATATATCGAAAAGTATCGATTTATCGAAAAGTATCGATATATCGAAAAGTATCGATATATCGATAAGTATCGATAAGATATCGAAAAGTACCGATAAGATATCGAAAAGTATCGATATATATCGAATAGTAATGATATATATCGAAAAGTATCGTTATATATCGAAAAGTATCTATATATAAGGAAAAGTATCGATATATAAGGAAAAGTATCGATATATAATGAAAAGTATCGATATATAATGAAAAGTATCGATATATAATGAAAAGTATCGAAAAGATATCGAAAAGTATCGAAAAGATAACGAAAAGTATCGAAAAGATATCGAAAAGTATCGAAAAGATATCGAAAAGTGTCGATATATCGATAAGTATCGATATATCGATAAGTATCGATATATCGAAAAGTATCATTATATCGATAAGTATCGATATATCGGAAAGTATCGATATATCGAAAAGTATCGATATATCGATAAGTATCGATATATCGAAAAGTATCGATATATCGATCGAAAAGTATCGATATATCGATATGTATCGATATGTCGAAAAGTATCGATATATCGAAAAGTATCGATATATCGAAAAGTATCGGTATATCGATAAGTATCGATATATCGCAAAGTATCGATATATCGCAAAGTATCGATATATCAATAAGTATCGATATATCGATAAGTACCGAAAAGATATCGAATGTTGGGTTGCCATCTGAGCTCTTGATATTCATACAAGTGGTTCTCTTTTCTCCAAAGGTCTCTTTAATTTTCCTGTAGGCAGTATCTATCTTACCCCTAGTGAGACAAGCCTCTACATCCTTACATTTGTCCTCTAGCCATCCCTGCTTAGCCATTTTGCACTTCCTGTCGATTTCATTTTTGAGACGTTTGTATTCCTTTTTGCCTGCTTCATTTACTGCATTTTTATATTTTCTCCTTTCATCAATTAAATTCAATATTTCTTCTGTTACCCAAGGATTTCTATTAGCCCTCGTCTTTTTACCTACTTGATCCTCTGCTGCCTTCACTACTTCATCCCTCAGAGCTACCCATTCTTCTTCTACTGTATTTCTTTCCCCCATTCCTGTCAATTGTTCCCTTATGCTCTCCCTGAAACTCTCTACAACCTCTGGTTCTTTCAGTTTATCCAGGTCCCATCTCCCTAAATTCCCACCTTTTTGCAGTTTCTTCAGTTTCAATCTGCAGTTCATAACCAATAGATTGTGGTCAGAATCCACATCTGCCCCAGGAAATGTCTTACAATTTAAAACCTGGTTCCTAAATCTCTGTCTTACCATTATATAATCTATCTGAAACCTGTCAGTATCTCCAGGCTTCTTCCATGTATACAGCCTCCTTTCATGATTCTTGAACCAAGTGTTAGCTATGATTAAGCTATGCTCTGTGCAAAATTCTACAAGGCGGCTTCCTCTTTCATTCCTTCCCCCCAATCCAGTTCACCTACTATGTTTCCTTCTCTCCCTTTTCCTACTGATGAATTCCAGTCACCCATGACTATTAAATTTTCGTCTCCCTTCACTACCTGAATAATTTCTTTTATCTCGTCATACATTTCATCAATTTCTTCATCATCTGCAGAGCTAGTTGGCATATAAACTTGTACTACTGTAGTAGGCATGGGCTTTGTGTCTATCTTGGCCACAATAATGCGTTCACTATGCTGTTTGTAGTAGCTAACCCGCACTCCTATTTTTTTATTCATTATTAAACCTACTCCTGCATTACCCCTATTTGATTTTGTATTTATAACCCTGTAATCACCTGACCAAAAGTCTTGTTCCTCCTGCCACCGAACTTCACTAATTCCCACTATATCTAACTTTAACCTATCCATTTCCCTTTTCAAATTTTCTAACCTACCTGCCCGATTAAGTGATCTGACATTCCACGCTCCGATCCGTAGAACGCCAGTTTTCTTTCTCCTGATAACGACGTCCTCTTGAGTAGTCCCCGCCTGGAGATCCGAATGGGGGACTATTTTACCTCCGGAATATTTTACCCAAGAGGACGCCATCATCATTTAATCATACAGTAAAGCTGCATGTCCTCGGGAAAAATTACGGCTGTAGTTTCCCCTTGCTTTCAGCCGTTCGCAGTACCAGCACAGCAAGGCCGTTTTGGTTAATGTTACAAGGCCAGATCAGTCAATCATCCAGACTGTTGCCCCTGCAACTACTGAAAAGGCTGCTGCCCCTCTTCAGGAACCACATGTTTGTCTGGCCTCTCAACAGATACCCCTCCGTTGTGGTTGCACCTACGGTACGGCCATCTGTATCGCTGAGGCACGCAAGCCTCCCCACCAACGGCAAGGTCCATGGTTCATGGGGGGATATATAATGATAAGTATCGATATATAATGATAAGTATCGATATATAATGATAAGTATCGATATATAATGATAAGTATCGATATATAATAAAAAGTATCGAAAAGATATCGAAAAGTATCGAAAAGATATCGAAAAGTATCGAAAAGATATCGAAAAGTATCGAAAAGATATCGAAAAGTATCGAAAAGATATCGAAAAGTATCGATATATCGATAAGTATCGATATATCGAAAAGTATCGATATGTCGAAAAGTACCGATATATCGATAAGTATCGATATATCGATAAGTATCGATATATCGATAAGTATCGATATATCGCAAAGTATCGATATATCGATAAGTATCGATATATCGATAAGTACAGAAAAGATATCGAAAAGTACAGAAAAGATATCGAAAAGTACAGAAAAGATATCGAAAAGTACAGAAAAGATATCGAAAAGTACCGAAAAGATATCGAAAAGTACCGAAAAGATATCGAAAAGTACCGAAAAGATATCGAAAAGTACCGAAAAGATATCGAAAAGTACCGAAAAGATAACGAAAAGTACCGAAAAGATTTCGAAAAGTACCGAAAAGATATCGAAAAGTACCGAAAAGATATCGAAAAGTACCGAAAATATATCGAAAAGTACCGAAAAGATATCGAAAAGTACCGAAAAGATATCGACAAGTACCGAAAAGATATCGACAAGTACCGAAAAGATATCGACAAGTACCGAAAAGATATCGAAAAGTACCGAAAAGATATCGAAAAGTATCGTAAAGATATCGAAAAGTATCGAAAAGACAACGAAAAGTATCGATATATCGATAAGTATCGATATATCGATAAGTATCGATATATCGATAAGTATCCATATATCAATAAGTATCCATATATCGATATATCGATAAGTATCGATATATCGATAAGTATCCATATATCAATAAGTATCCATATATCGATATATCGATAAGTATCGATATATCGATAAGTATCGATATATCGAAATGTATCGATATATCGATAAGTATCGATATATCGATAAGTATCGATATATCGATAAGTATCGATATATCGAAAAGTATCGATATATCGATAAGTATCGATATATTGATAAGTATCGTTATCGATAAGTATCGATATATCGATAAGTATCGATATATCGAAAAGTATCGTTATTTCGATAAGTATCGAAAAGATATCGAAAAGTATCGAAAAGATAACGCAAAGTATCGATATATCGATAAGTATCGACATATCGAAAAGTATCGATATATCGATAAGTATCGATATATCCGATATATCGATAAGTATCGATATATCGAAAAGTATCGATATATCGATAAGTATCGATATATCGAAAAGTATCGATATATCGGAAAGTATCGATATATCGAAAAGTATCGATATATCGAAAAGTATCGATATATCGAAAAGTATCGATATATCGAAAGGTATCGATATATCGAAAAGTATCGATATATCGAAAAGTATCGATATATCGAAAAGTATCGATATATCGAAAAGTATCGATATATCGATAAGTATCGATAAGATATCGAAAAGTACCGAAAAGATATCGAAAAGTACCGAAAAGATATCGAAAAGTATCGATGTATATCGAATAGTATCGATATATATCGAAAAGTATCGATATATATCGAAAAGTATCTATATATAAGGAAAAATATCGATATATAATGAAAAGTATCGATATATAATGATAAGTATCGATATATAATGATAAGTATCGATATATAATGATAAGTATCGATATATAATGATAAGTATCGATATATAATGAAAAGTATCGAAAAGATATCGAAAAGTATCGAAAAGATATCGAAAAGTATCGAAAAGATATCGAAAAGTATCGAAAAGATATCGAAAAGTATCGAAAAGATCGAAGAAAAGATATCGAAAAGTATCGATATATCAATAAGTATCGATATATCGATAAGTATCGATATATCCGATATATCGATAAGTATCGATATATCCGATATATCGATAAGTATCGATATATCGAAATGTATCGAAAAGATATCGATAAGTACCGAAAAGATATCGATAAGTACCGAAAAGATATCGATAAGTACCGAAAAGATATCGAAAAGTATCGAAAAGATATCGAAAAGTATCGATATATATCGGAAAGTATCTATATATAAGAAAAAGTATCTATATATAAGAAAAAGTATCTATATATAATGAAAAGTATCGATATATAATGAAAAGTATCGATATATAATGAAAAGTATCGATATAATGAAAAGTATCGAAAAGATATCGAAAAGTATCGAAAAGATATCGAAAAGTATCGAAAAGATATCAAAAAGTATCGAAAAGACATCGAAAAGTATCGAAAAGATATCGAAAAGTATCGAAAAGATATCGAAAAGTATCGATTTGTCGAAAAGTATCGATATATCGATAAGTATCGATATATCGAAAAGTATCGATATATCGAAAAGTATAGATATATCGAAAAGTATCGATAAGTATCGATATAACGATAAGTATCGATATATCGATAAGTATCGATATATCGATAAGTATCGATATATCGATAAGTATCGATATATCGATAAGTATCGATATATCGATAAGTATCAATATATCGATAAGTATAGATATATCGAAAAGTATCGATATATCGAAAAGTATCGATATATCGAAAAGTACCGATATATCGAAAAGTACCGAAAAGATATCGAAAAGTACCGAAAAGATATCGAAAAGTACCGAAAAGATATCCAAAAGTACCGAAAAGATATCGAAAAGTACCGAAAATATATCGAAAAGTACCGAAAAGATATCGAAAAGTACCGAAAAGATATCGAAAAGTATCGAAAAGATATCGAAAAGTATCGAAAAGATATCGAAAAGTATCGAAAAGATATCGAAAAGTATCTATATATAATGAAAAGTATCTATATATAATAAAAAGTATCGATATATAATGAAAAGTATCGATATATAATGAAAATTATTGAAAAGATATCGATAAGTATCGAAAAGATATTGATAAGTATCGAAAAGATATCGATAAGTATCGAAAAGATGTCGAAAAGTATCGAAAAGATATCGATAAGTATCGAAAAGATGTCGAAAAGTATCGAAAAGACATCGAAAAGTATCGAAAAGATATCGAAAAGATATCGAAAAGTATCGAAAAGATATCGAAAAGTAACGAAAAGATATCGAAAAGTATCTATATATATCGAAAAGTATCTATATATAATGAGAAGTATCGATATATAATTAAAAGTATCGATATATAATGAAAAGTATCGATATATAATGATAAGTATCGATATATAATGATAAGTATCGATATATAAGTACCGAAAAGATATCGAAAAGTACCGAAAAGATATCGAAAAGTACCGAAAAGATATCGAAAAGTATCGAAAAGGTATCGAAAAGTATCGAAAAGGTATCGAAAAGTATCGATATATCGATAAGTATCGAAAAGATATCGAAAAGTATCGATATATCGAAAAGTATCGATATATCGAAAAGTATCGATATATCGAAAAGTATCGACATATCGAAAAGTATCGATATATCGAAAATTCTCGATATATCGAAAAGTATCGATATATCGATAAGTATCGATATATCGAAAATTTCGAAAAGATATCGATAAGTACCGAAAAGATAGCGATCGATATATCGATAAGTATCGATATATCGATAAGTGTCGATATATCGATAAGTATCGATATATCGATAAGTATGGATATATCGGTAAGTATCGATATATCGAAAAGTACCGATATATCGAAAAGTACCGATATATCGATAAGTACCGATATATCGAAAAGTACCGATATATCGATAAGTACCGATATATCGAAAAGTACCGATATATCGAAAAGTACCGATATATCGAAAAGTACCGATATATCGAAAAGTACCGATATATCGAAAAGTACCGATATATCGAAAAGTACCGATATATCGATAAGTACCGATATATCGATAAGTACCGATATATCGATAAGTTCCGATATATCGATAAGTACCGATATTTCGAAAAGTACCGATATATCGATAAGTACCGATATATCGATAAGTTCCGATATATCGAAAAGTGCCGATATATCGAAAAGTACCGATATATCGAAAAATACCGTTATATCGAAAAGTACCGATGTATCGAAAAGTACCGATATATCGAAAAGTATCGATATATCGTAAAGTATCGATATATCGAAAAGTATCGAAAAGATATCGATAAGTACCGAAAAGATATCGATCGATATATCGATAAGTATCGATATATCGATAAGTATCGATATATCGATAAGTATCGATATATCGATAAGTGTCGATATATCGATAAGTATCGATATATCGATAAGTATCGATGTATCGGTAAGTATCGATATATCGAAATGTACCGATATATCGAAAAGTACCGATATATCGAAAAGTACCGGTATATCGAAAAGTACCGATATATCGATAAGTACCGATATATCGAAAAGTACCGATATATCGAAAAGTACCGATATGTCGAAAAGTACCGATATATCGAAAAGTACCGATATGTCGATAAGTACCGATATATCGATAAGTACCGATATATCGAAAAGTACCGATATATCGAAAAGTACCGATATATCGATAAGTACCGATAAATCGATAAGTGCCGATATATCGATAAGTACCGATATATCGATAAGTGCCGATATATCGATAAGTACCGATATATCGAAAAGTGCCGATATATCGAAAAGTACCGATATATCGAAAAGTACCGATATATCGAAAAGAACCGATATATCGAAAAGTACCGATATATCGAAAAGTACCGATATATCGAAAAGTACCGATATATAGAAAAGTACCGATATATCGAAAAGTATCGATATATCGAAAAGTATCGATATATCGATAAATAATGATATATCGAAAAGTATCGAAAAGATATCGATAAGTACCGAAAAGATATCGATAAGTACCGAAAAGGCATCGAAAAGTACCGAGAAGATATCGAAAAGTACCGAAAAGATATCGAAAAGTATCGAAAAGATATCGAAAAGTATCGAAAAGATATCGAAAAGTATCGATATATATCGAAAAGTATCGATATATATCGAAAAGTATCTATATATAAGGAAAAGTATCGATATATAAGGAAAAGTATCGATATATAATGAAAAGTATCGATATATAATGAAAAGTATCGATATACAATGAAAAGTATCGATATATAATGAAAAGTATCGAAAAGATATCGAAAAGTATCGAAAAGATATCGAAAAGTATCGAAAAGATATCGAAAAGTGTCGATATATCGATAAGTATCGATATATTGATAAGTATCGATATATCGAAAAGTATCGATATATCGATCGAAAAGTATCGATATATCGACTTGTATCGATATGTCGAAAAGTATCGATATATCGAAAAGTATCGATATATCGAAAAGTATCGGTATATCGATAAGTATCGATATATAGCAAAGTATCGATATATCGCTAAGTATCGATATATCAATAAGTATCGATATATCGATAAGTACCGAAAAGATATCGAAAAGTACCGAAAAGATATCGAAAAGTACCGGGAAGATATCGAAAAGTACCGAAAAGATATCGAAAAGTACCGAAAAGTTATCGAAAAGTACCGAAAAGATATCGAAAAGTACCGAAAAGATATCGAAAAGTACCGAAAAGATATCGAAAAGTACCGAAACGATATCGAAAAGTACCGAAAAGATTTCGAAAAGTACCGAAAAGATTTCGAAAAGTACCGAAAACATTTCGAAAAGTATCGAAAAGATATCGAAAAGTATCGAAAAGATATAGATAAGTATCGAAAAGATATAGATAAGTATCGAAAAGATATCGATAAGTATCGAAAAGATATCGAAAAGTATCGAAAAGATATCGAAAAGTATCTATATATATCGAAAAGTATCTATATATATCGAAAAGTATCTATATATATCGAAAAGTATCTATATATATCGAAAAGTATCTATATATATCGAAAAGTATCTATATATAATGAAAAGTATCGATATATAATTAAAAGTATCGATATATAATGAAAAGTATCGATATATAAAGATAAGTATCGATATATAATGATAAGTATCGATATATAAGTACCGAAAAGATATCGAAAAGTACCGAAAAGATATCGAAAAGTACCGAAAAGATATCGAAAAGTACCGAAAAGATATCGAAAAGTATCGAAAAGATATCGAAAAGTATCGATATATCGATAAGTATCGAAAAGATATCGAAAAGTATCGATATATCAATAAGTATCGATATATCGAAAAGTATCGATATATCGAAAAGTATCGATATATCGAAAAGTATCGATATAACGAAAAGTATCGATATAACGAAAAGTATCGATATATCGAAAAGTATCGATATATCGATTAGTATCGATACATCGAAAAGTATCGATATATCTATCGATATATCAAAAAGCATCGATATATCAAAAAGTATCGATGTATCGATAAGTATCGATATATCGATAAGTATTGATATATCGAAGAGTATCGATATATCGAAAAGTATCGATATATCGAAAAGTATTGATATATTGATAAGTATCGATATATCGAAAAGTATCGATATATCGAAAAGTATCGATATATCGTTAAGTATCGATATATCGATAAGTATCGATATATCGATAAGTATCGATATATCGATAAGTACCGAAAAGATATCGAAAAGTACCGGAAAGATATCGAAAAGTACCGAAAAGATATCGAAAAGTACCGAAAAGATATCGAAAAGTACCGAAAAGATTTCGAAAAGTACCGAAAAGATATCGAAAAGTACCGAAAAGATATCGAAAAGTACCGAAAAGATATCGAAATGTACCGAAAAGTACCGAAAAGTACCGAAAAGATATCGAAAAGTACCGAAAAGATATGGAAAAGTACCGAAAAGATATCGACAAGTACCGAAAAGATATCGACAAGTACCGAAAAGATATCGACAAGTACCGAAAAGATATCGACAAGTACCGAAAAGATATCGACAAGTACCGAAAAGATATCAACAAGTACCGAAAAGATATCGAAAAGTACCGAAAAGATATCGAAAAGTATCGAAAAGATATCGAAAAGTATCGAAAAGATATCGAAAAGTATCGTAGAGATATCGAAAAGTATCGAAAAGATATCGAAAAGTATCGATATATCGATAAGTATCGATATATCGAAAAGTATCGATATATAGAAAAGTATCGATATATCGAAAAGTATCGATATATAGAAAAGTATCGATATATCGAAAAGTATCGATATATCGAAAAGTATCGATATATCGAAAAGTATCGATATATCGATAAGTATCGATCTATCGAAAAGTATCGATATATCGAAAAGTATCGATATATCGATAAGTATCGATATATCGATAAGTATCGATATATCGATATATCGATAAGTATCGATATATCGAGAAGTATCGATTTATCGAAAAGTGTCGATTTATCGAAAAGTGTCGATATATCGAAAAGTATCGATATATCGATAAGTATCGATATATCGATAAGTATCGATATATCGAAAAGTATCGATATATCGAAAAGTATCGATATATCCGATATATCGATATATCCGATATATCGATAAGTATCGATATTTCGAAAAGTATCCATATATCGAAAAGTATCGATATATCGAAAAGTATCGATATATCGAAAAGTATCGATATATCGAAAAGTATCGATTTATCGAAAAGTATCGATATATCGAAAAGTATCGATATATCGATAAGTATTGATAAGATATCGAAAAGTACCGATAAGATATCGAAAAGTATCGATATATATCGAATAGTATCGATATATATCGAAAAGTATCGTTATATATCGAAAAGTATCTATATATAAGGAAAAGTATCGATATATAAGGAAAAGTATCGATATATAATGAAAAGTATCGATATATAATGAAAAGTATCGATATATAATGAAAAGTATCGATATATAATCAAAAGTATCGAAAAGATATCGAAAAGTATCGAAAAGATAACGAAAAGTATCGAAAAGATATCGAAAAGTATCGAAAAGATATCGAAAAGTGTCGATATATCGATAAGTATCGATATATCGATAAGTATCGATATATCGAAAAGTATCGATATATCGAAAAGTATCAATATATCGATAAGTATCGATATATCGAAATGTATCGATATATCGATCGAAAAGTATCGATATATCGATATGTATCGATATGTCGACAAGTATCGATATATCGAAAAGTATCGATATATCGAAAAGTATCGGTATATCGATAAGTATCGATATATCGCAAAGTATCGATATATCGCAAAGTATCGATATATCAATAAGTATCGATATATCGATAAGTACCGAAAAGATATCGAAAAGTACCGAAAAGATATCGAAAAGAACCGGAAAGATATCGAAAAGTACCGAAAAGATATCGAAAAGTACCGGAAAGATATCGAAAAGTACCGAAAAGATATCGAAAAGTACCGAAAAGATATCGAAAAGTACCGAAAAGATATCGAAAAGTACCGAAACGATATCGAAAAGTACCGAAAAGATTTCGAAAAGTACCGAAAAGATTTCGAAAAGTATCGAAAAGATATCGAAAAGTATCGAAAAGATATAGATAAGTATCGAAAAGATATCGATAAGTATCGAAAAGATATCGATAAGTATCGAAAAGATATCGAAAAGTATCGAAAAGATATCGAAAAGTATCGAAAAGACATCGAAAAGTATCGAAAAGATATCGAAAAGATATCGAAAAGTATCGAAAAGATATCGAAAAGTATCGAAAAGATATCGAAAAGTATCGAAAAGATATCGAAAAGTATCGAAAAGATATCGAAAAGTATCTATATATATCGAAAAGTATCTATATATATCGAAAAGTATCTATATATATCGAAAAGTATCTATATATAATGAAAAGTATCGATATATAATTAAAAGTATCGATATATAATGAAAAGTATCGATATATAATGATAAGTATCGATATATAATGATAAGTATCGATATATAAGTACCGAAAAGATATCGAAAAGTACCGAAAAGATATCGAAAAGTACCGAAAAGATATCGAAAAGTACCGAAAAGATATCGAAAAGTATCGAAAAGATATCGAAAAGTATCGATATATCGATAAGTATCGAAAAGATGTCGAAAAGTATCGATATATCAATAAGTATCGATATATCGAAAAGTATCGATATATCGAAAAGTATCGATATAACGAAAAGTATCGATATAACGAAAAGTATCGATATATCGAAAAGTATCGATATATCGATAAGTATCGATATATCGAAAAGTATCGATATGTCTATCGATATATCGAAAAGTATCGATATATCAAAAAGTATCGATGTATCGATAAGTATCGATGTATCGATAAGTATCGATATATCGATAAGTATCGATAAATCGATAAGTATCGATATATCGAAAAGTAACGATATATCGATAAGTATCGATATATCGAAAAGTAACGATACATTGATAAGTATCGATATATTGATAAGTATCGATATATCGAAAAGTATCGATATATCGATAATTATCGATATATCGATAAGTATCGATATATCGGTAAGTATCGATATATCGATAAGTATCGATATATCGATAAGTATCGATATATCGATAAGTATCGATATATCGATAAGTACCGAAAAGATATCGAAAAGTACCGAAAAGATATCGAAAAGTACCGAAAAGATATCGAAAAGTACCGAAAAGATATCGAAAAGTACCGAAAAGATATCGAAAAGTACCGAAAAGATATCGAAAAGTACCGAAAAGATATCGAAAAGTACCGAAAAGATATCGAAAAGTACCGAAAAGTACCGAAAAGTACCGAAAAGATATCGAAAAGTACCGAAAAGATATCGACAAGTACCGGAAAGATATCGACAAGTACCGAAAAGATATCGACAAGTACCGAAAAGATATCGACAAGTACCGAAAAGATATCGAAAAGTCCCGAAAAGATATCGAAAAGTATCGAAAAGATATCGAAAAGTATCGAAAAGATATCGAAAAGTATCGTAAAGATATCGAAAAGTATCGATGTATCGATAAGTATCGATATATCGATAAGTATCGATATATCGATAAGTATCAATATATCGAAAAGTATCGATGTATCGAAAAGTATCGATATATCGAAAAGTATCGATATATCGAAAAGTATCGATATATCGAAAAGTATCGATATATCGATAAGTATCGATATATCGCAAAGTATCGATATATCGATAAGTATCCATATATCAATAAGTATCGATATATCGATATATCGATATGTATCGATATATCGATACTTATCGATATATCGATATGTATCGATATATCGATAAGTATCGATATATCGAAAAGTATTGATCTATCGAAAATATCGATATATCGAAAAGTATCGATATATCGATAAGTATCGATATATCGACAAGTACCGATATATCGATAAGTATCGATATATCGAGAAGTATCGATTTATCGAAAAGTGTCGATTTATCGAAAAGTGTCGATATATCGAAAAGTATCGATATTTCGGTAAGTATCGATATATCGAAAAGTATCGATATATCGAAAAGTATCGATATATCGAAAAGTATCGATATATAGAAAAGTATCGATATATCGAAAAGAATCGATATATCGATAAGTATCGATATATCGATAAGTATCGATATATCGAAAAGTATCGATATATCGAAAAGTATCGATATATCGAAAAGTATCGATATATCGAAAAGTATCGATATATCGAAAAGTATCGATATATAGAAAAGTATCGATATATCGAAAAGAATCGATATATCGATAAGTATCGATAAGATATCGAAAAGTACCGAAAAGATATCGAAAAGTACCGAAAAGATATCGAAACGTATCGAAAAGATATCGAAAAGTATCGATGTATATCGAATAGTATCGATATATATCGAAAAGTATCGATATATAAGGAAAAGTATCGATATATAATGAAAAGTATCGATATATAATGAAAAGTATCGACATATAATGATAAGTATGGATATATAATGACAAGTATCGATATATAATGATAAGTATCGATATATAATAATAAGTATCGATATATAATGAAAGGTATCGATATATAATAAAAAGTATCGATATATAATGAAAAGTGTCGAAAAGATATCGAAAAGTATCGAAAAGATATCGAAAAGTATCGAAAAGATATCGAAAAGTATCTAAAAGATATCGAAAAGTATCGAAAAGATCGAAGAAAAGATATCGAAAAGGATCGATATATCGATAAGTATCGATATATCGATAAGTATCGATATATCGATATGTATCGATATATCGATAAGTATCGATATATCGATAAGTATCGATATATCGATAAGTATCGATATATCGATAAGTATCTATATATCGATAAGTATCTATATATCGATAAGTATCTATATATCGATAAGTATCGATATATCGAAAAGTATAGATATATGGAAAAGTATCGATATATCGAAAAGTATCGATATTTCGTAAAGTATCGATATATCGTAAAGTACCGGTATATCGAAAAGTACCGAAAAGATATCTAAAAGTACCGAAAAGATATCGAAAAGTACCGAAAAGATATCCAAAAGTATCGAAAAGACATCGAAAAGTACCGAAAAGATATCGAAAAGTACCGAAAAGATATCGAAAAGTACCGAAAAGATATCGAAAAGTACCGAAAAGATATCGAAAAGTATCGAAAAGATATCGAAAAGTATCGAAAAGATATCGAAAAGTATCTATATATAATGAAAAGTATCTATATATAATAAAAAGTATCGATATATAATGAAAAGTATCGATATATAATGAAAAGTATCGAAAAGATATCGATAAGTATCGAAACGATATTGATAAGTATCGAAAAGATATCGATAAGTATCGAAAAGATATAGATAAGTATCGAGAAGATATCGATAAGTATCGAAAAGATATCGAAAAGTATCGAAAAGACATCGAAAAGTATCGAAAAGATATCGAAAAGATATCGAAAAGTATCGAAAAGATATCGAAAAGATTCGAAAAGATATCGAAAAGTAACGAAAAGATATCGAAAAGTATCTATATATATCGAAAAGTATCTATATATATCGAAAAGTATCTATATATATCGAAAAGTATCTATATATAATGAAAAGTATCGATATATAATTAAAAGTATCGATATATAATGAAAAGTATTGATATATAATGATAAGTATCGATATATAATGATAAGTATCGATATATAAGTACCGAAAAGATATCGAAAAGTACCGAAAAGATATCGATAAGTACCGAAAAGATATCGAAAAGTATCGAAAAGATATCGAAAAGTATCGATATATATCGGAAAGTATCTATATATAAGAAAAAGTATCTATATATAAGAAAAAGTATCTATATATAATGAAAAGTATCGATATATAATGAAAAGTATCGATATATAATGAAAAGTATCGATATAATGAAAAGTATCGAAAAGATATCGAAAAGTATCGAAAAGATATCGAAAAGTATCGAAAAGATATCAAAAAGTATCGAAAAGACATCGAAAAGTATCGAAAAGATATCGAAAAGTATCGAAAAGATATCGAAAAGTATCGATTTATCGAAAAGTATCGATATATCGATAAGTATCGATATATCGAAAAGTATCGATATATCGAAAAGTATAGATATATCGAAAAGTATCGATAAGTATCGATATAACGATAAGTATCGATATATCGATAAGTATCGATATATCGATAAGTATCGATACATCGATAAGTATCGATATATCGATAAGTATCGATATATCGATAAGTATCAATATATCGATAAGTATAGATATATCGAAAAGTATCGATATATCGAAAAGTATCGATTTATCGAAAAGTACCGATATATCGAAAAGTACCGAAAAGATATCGAAAAGTACCGAAAAGATATCGAAAAGTACCGAAAAGATATCCAAAAGTACCGAAAAGATATCGAAAAGTACCGAAAAGATATCGAAAAGTACCGAAAAGATATCGAAAAGTATCGAAAAGATATCGAAAAGTATCGAAAAGATATCGAAAAGTATCGAAAAGATATCGAAAAGTATCTATATATAATGAAAAGTATCTATATATAATAAAAAGTATCGATATATAATGAAAAGTATCGATATATAATGAAAATTATTGAAAAGATATCGATAAGTATCGAAAAGATATTGATAAGTATCGAAAAGATATCGATAAGTATCGAAAAGATGTCGAAAAGTATCGAAAAGATATCGATAAGTATCGAAAAGATGTCGAAAAGTATCGAAAAGACATCGAAAAGTATCGAAAAGATATCGAAAAGATATCGAAAAGTATCGAAAAGATATCGAAAAGTAACGAAAAGATATCGAAAAGTATCTATATATATCGAAAAGTATCTATATATAATGAGAAGTATCGATATATAATTAAAAGTATCGATATATAATGAAAAGTATCGATATATAATGATAAGTATCGATATATAATGATAAGTATCGATATATAAGTACCGAAAAGATATCGAAAAGTACCGAAAAGATATCGAAAAGTACCGAAAAGATATCGAAAAGTATCGAAAAGGTATCGAAAAGTATCGAAAAGGTATCGAAAAGTATCGATATATCGATAAGTATCGAAAAGATATCGAAAAGTATCGATATATCGAAAAGTATCGATATATCGAAAAGTATCGATATATCGAAAAGTATCGACATATAGTAAAGTATCGATATATCGAAAAGTATCGATATATCGATAAGTATCGATATATCGAAAATTTCGAAAAGATATCGATAAGTACCGAAAAGATAGCGATCGATATATCGATAAGTATCGATATATCGATAAGTGTCGATATATCGATAAGTATCGATATATCGATAAGTATGGATATATCGGTAAGTATCGATATATCGAAAAGTACCGATATATCGAAAAGTACCGATATATCGATAAGTACCAATATATCGAAAAGTACCGATATATCGATAAGTACCGATATATCGAAAAGTACCGATATATCGAAAAGTACCGATATATCGAAAAGTACCGATATATCGAAAAGTACCGATATATCGAAATGTACCGATATATCGAAAAGTACCGATATATCGATAAGTACCGATATATCGAAAAGTACCGATATATCGATAAGTACCGATATATCGATAAGTACCGATATTTCGAAAAGTACCGATATATCGATAAGTACCGATATATCGATAAGTTCCGATATATCGAAAAGTGCCGATATATCGAAAAGTACCGATATATCGAAAAATACCGTTATATCGAAAAGTACCGATGTATCGAAAAGTACCGATATATCGAAAAGTATCGATATATCGTAAAGTATCGATATATCGAAAAGTATCGAAAAGATATCGATAAGTACCGAAAAGATATCGATCGATATATCGATAAGTATCGATATATCGATAAGTATCGATATATCGATAAGTATCGATATATCGATAAGTGTCGATATATCGATAAGTATCGATATATCGATAAGTATCGATATATCGGTAAGTATCGATATATCGAAATGTACCGATATATCGAAAAGTACCGATATATCGAAAAGTACCGGTATATCGAAAAGTACCGATATATCGATAAGTACCGATATATCGAAAAGTACCGATATATCGAAAAGTACCGATATGTCGAAAAGTACCGATATATCGAAAAGTACCGATATGTCGATAAGTACCGATATATCGAAAAGTACCGATATATCGAAAAGTACCGATATATCGATAAGTACCGATATATCGATAAGTACCGATAAATCGATAAGTGCCGATATATCGATAAGTACCGATATATCGATAAGTACCGATATATCGATAAGTACCGATATATCGAAAAGTGCCGATATATCGAAAAGTACCGATATATCGAAAAGTACCGATATATCGAAAAGAACCGACTTATCGAAAAGTACCTATATATCGAAAAGTACCGATATATCGAAAAGTACCGATATATAGAAAAGTACCGATATATCGAAAAGTATCGATATATCGAAAAGTATCGATATATCGATAAATAATGATATATCGAAAAGTACCGAAAAGATATCGAAAAGTATCGAAAAGATATCGAAAAGTATCGATATATATCGGAAAGTATCTATATATAAGAAAAAGTATCTATATATAAGAAAAAGTATCTATATATAATGAAAAGTATCGATATATAATGAAAAGTATCGATATATAATGAAAAGTATCGATATAATGAAAAGTATCGAAAAGATATCGAAAAGTATCGAAAAGATATCGAAAAGTATCGAAAAGATATCAAAAAGTATCGAAAAGACATCGAAAAGTATCGAAAAGATATCGAAAAGTATCGAAAAGATATCGAAAAGTATCGATTTGTCGAAAAGTATCGATATATCGATAAGTATCGATATATCGAAAAGTATCGATATATCGAAAAGTATAGATATATCGAAAAGTATCGATAAGTATCGATATAACGATAAGTATCGATATATCGATAAGTATCGATATATCGATAAGTATCGATATATCGATAAGTATCGATATATCGATAAGTATCGATATATCGATAAGTATCAATATATCGATAAGTATAGATATATCGAAAAGTATCGATATATCGAAAAGTATCGATATATCGAAAAGTACCGATATATCGAAAAGTACCGAAAAGATATCGAAAAGTACCGAAAAGATATCGAAAAGTACCGAAAAGATATCCAAAAGTACCGAAAAGATATCGAAAAGTACCGAAAATATATCGAAAAGTACCGAAAAGATATCGAAAAGTACCGAAAAGATATCGAAAAGTATCGAAAAGATATCGAAAAGTATCGAAAAGATATCGAAAAGTATCGAAAAGATATCGAAAAGTATCTATATATAATGAAAAGTATCTATATATAATAAAAAGTATCGATATATAATGAAAAGTATCGATATATAATGAAAATTATTGAAAAGATATCGATAAGTATCGAAAAGATATTGATAAGTATCGAAAAGATATCGATAAGTATCGAAAAGATGTCGAAAAGTATCGAAAAGATATCGATAAGTATCGAAAAGATGTCGAAAAGTATCGAAAAGACATCGAAAAGTATCGAAAAGATATCGAAAAGATATCGAAAAGTATCGAAAAGATATCGAAAAGTAACGAAAAGATATCGAAAAGTATCTATATATATCGAAAAGTATCTATATATAATGAGAAGTATCGATATATAATTAAAAGTATCGATATATAATGAAAAGTATCGATATATAATGATAAGTATCGATATATAATGATAAGTATCGATATATAAGTACCGAAAAGATATCGAAAAGTACCGAAAAGATATCGAAAAGTACCGAAAAGATATCGAAAAGTATCGAAAAGGTATCGAAAAGTATCGAAAAGGTATCGAAAAGTATCGATATATCGATAAGTATCGAAAAGATATCGAAAAGTATCGATATATCGAAAAGTATCGATATATCGAAAAGTATCGATATATCGAAAAGTATCGACATATCGAAAAGTATCGATATATCGAAAATTCTCGATATATCGAAAAGTATCGATATATCGATAAGTATCGATATATCGAAAATTTCGAAAAGATATCGATAAGTACCGAAAAGATAGCGATCGATATATCGATAAGTATCGATATATCGATAAGTGTCGATATATCGATAAGTATCGATATATCGATAAGTATGGATATATCGGTAAGTATCGATATATCGAAAAGTACCGATATATCGAAAAGTACCGATATATCGATAAGTACCGATATATCGAAAAGTACCGATATATCGATAAGTACCGATATATCGAAAAGTACCGATATATCGAAAAGTACCGATATATCGAAAAGTACCGATATATCGAAAAGTACCGATATATCGAAAAGTACCGATATATCGAAAAGTACCGATATATCGATAAGTACCGATATATCGATAAGTACCGATATATCGATAAGTTCCGATATATCGATAAGTACCGATATTTCGAAAAGTACCGATATATCGATAAGTACCGATATATCGATAAGTTCCGATATATCGAAAAGTGCCGATATATCGAAAAGTACCGATATATCGAAAAATACCGTTATATCGAAAAGTACCGATGTATCGAAAAGTACCGATATATCGAAAAGTATCGATATATCGTAAAGTATCGATATATCGAAAAGTATCGAAAAGATATCGATAAGTACCGAAAAGATATCGATCGATATATCGATAAGTATCGATATATCGATAAGTATCGATATATCGATAAGTATCGATATATCGATAAGTGTCGATATATCGATAAGTATCGATATATCGATAAGTATCGATGTATCGGTAAGTATCGATATATCGAAATGTACCGATATATCGAAAAGTACCGATATATCGAAAAGTACCGGTATATCGAAAAGTACCGATATATCGATAAGTACCGATATATCGAAAAGTACCGATATATCGAAAAGTACCGATATGTCGAAAAGTACCGATATATCGAAAAGTACCGATATGTCGATAAGTACCGATATATCGATAAGTACCGATATATCGAAAAGTACCGATATATCGAAAAGTACCGATATATCGATAAGTACCGATAAATCGATAAGTGCCGATATATCGATAAGTACCGATATATCGATAAGTGCCGATATATCGATAAGTACCGATATATCGAAAAGTGCCGATATATCGAAAAGTACCGATATATCGAAAAGTACCGATATATCGAAAAGAACCGATATATCGAAAAGTACCGATATATCGAAAAGTACCGATATATCGAAAAGTACCGATATATAGAAAAGTACCGATATATCGAAAAGTATCGATATATCGAAAAGTATCGATATATCGATAAATAATGATATATCGAAAAGTATCGAAAAGATATCGATAAGTACCGAAAAGATATCGATAAGTACCGAAAAGGCATCGAAAAGTACCGAGAAGATATCGAAAAGTACCGAAAAGATATCGAAAAGTATCGAAAAGATATCGAAAAGTATCGAAAAGATATCGAAAAGTATCGATATATATCGAAAAGTATCGATATATATCGAAAAGTATCTATATATAAGGAAAAGTATCGATATATAAGGAAAAGTATCGATATATAATGAAAAGTATCGATATATAATGAAAAGTATCGATATACAATGAAAAGTATCGATATATAATGAAAAGTATCGAAAAGATATCGAAAAGTATCGAAAAGATATCGAAAAGTATCGAAAAGATATCGAAAAGTGTCGATATATCGATAAGTATCGATATATTGATAAGTATCGATATATCGAAAAGTATCGATATATCGATCGAAAAGTATCGATATATCGACTTGTATCGATATGTCGAAAAGTATCGATATATCGAAAAGTATCGATATATCGAAAAGTATCGGTATATCGATAAGTATCGATATATAGCAAAGTATCGATATATCGCTAAGTATCGATATATCAATAAGTATCGATATATCGATAAGTACCGAAAAGATATCGAAAAGTACCGAAAAGATATCGAAAAGTACCGGGAAGATATCGAAAAGTACCGAAAAGATATCGAAAAGTACCGAAAAGTTATCGAAAAGTACCGAAAAGATATCGAAAAGTACCGAAAAGATATCGAAAAGTACCGAAAAGATATCGAAAAGTACCGAAACGATATCGAAAAGTACCGAAAAGATTTCGAAAAGTACCGAAAAGATTTCGAAAAGTACCGAAAACATTTCGAAAAGTATCGAAAAGATATCGAAAAGTATCGAAAAGATATAGATAAGTATCGAAAAGATATAGATAAGTATCGAAAAGATATCGATAAGTATCGAAAAGATATCGAAAAGTATCGAAAAGATATCGAAAAGTATCTATATATATCGAAAAGTATCTATATATATCGAAAAGTATCTATATATATCGAAAAGTATCTATATATATCGAAAAGTATCTATATATATCGAAAAGTATCTATATATAATGAAAAGTATCGATATATAATTAAAAGTATCGATATATAATGAAAAGTATCGATATATAAAGATAAGTATCGATATATAATGATAAGTATCGATATATAAGTACCGAAAAGATATCGAAAAGTACCGAAAAGATATCGAAAAGTACCGAAAAGATATCGAAAAGTACCGAAAAGATATCGAAAAGTATCGAAAAGATATCGAAAAGTATCGATATATCGATAAGTATCGAAAAGATATCGAAAAGTATCGATATATCAATAAGTATCGATATATCGAAAAGTATCGATATATCGAAAAGTATCGATATATCGAAAAGTATCGATATAACGAAAAGTATCGATATAACGAAAAGTATCGATATATCGAAAAGTATCGATATATCGATTAGTATCGATACATCGAAAAGTATCGATATATCTATCGATATATCAAAAAGCATCGATATATCAAAAAGTATCGATGTATCGATAAGTATCGATATATCGATAAGTATTGATATATCGAAGAGTATCGATATATCGAAAAGTATCGATATATCGAAAAGTATTGATATATTGATAAGTATCGATATATCGAAAAGTATCGATATATCGAAAAGTATCGATATATCGTTAAGTATCGATATATCGATAAGTATCGATATATCGATAAGTATCGATATATCGATAAGTACCGAAAAGATATCGAAAAGTACCGGAAAGATATCGAAAAGTACCGAAAAGATATCGAAAAGTACCGAAAAGATATCGAAAAGTACCGAAAAGATTTCGAAAAGTACCGAAAAGATATCGAAAAGTACCGAAAAGATATCGAAAAGTACCGAAAAGATATCGAAATGTACCGAAAAGTACCGAAAAGTACCGAAAAGATATCGAAAAGTACCGAAAAGATATGGAAAAGTACCGAAAAGATATCGACAAGTACCGAAAAGATATCGACAAGTACCGAAAAGATATCGACAAGTACCGAAAAGATATCGACAAGTACCGAAAAGATATCGACAAGTACCGAAAAGATATCAACAAGTACCGAAAAGATATCGAAAAGTACCGAAAAGATATCGAAAAGTATCGAAAAGATATCGAAAAGTATCGAAAAGATATCGAAAAGTATCGTAGAGATATCGAAAAGTATCGAAAAGATATCGAAAAGTATCGATATATCGATAAGTATCGATATATCGAAAAGTATCGATATATAGAAAAGTATCGATATATCGAAAAGTATCGATATATAGAAAAGTATCGATATATCGAAAAGTATCGATATATCGAAAAGTATCGATATATCGAAAAGTATCGATATATCGATAAGTATCGATCTATCGAAAAGTATCGATATATCGAAAAGTATCGATATATCGATAAGTATCGATATATCGATAAGTATCGATATATCGATATATCGATAAGTATCGATATATCGAGAAGTATCGATTTATCGAAAAGTGTCGATTTATCGAAAAGTGTCGATATATCGAAAAGTATCGATATATCGATAAGTATCGATATATCGATAAGTATCGATATATCGAAAAGTATCGATATATCGAAAAGTATCGATATATCCGATATATCGATATATCCGATATATCGATAAGTATCGATATTTCGAAAAGTATCCATATATCGAAAAGTATCGATATATCGAAAAGTATCGATATATCGAAAAGTATCGATATATCGAAAAGTATCGATTTATCGAAAAGTATCGATATATCGAAAAGTATCGATATATCGATAAGTATTGATAAGATATCGAAAAGTACCGATAAGATATCGAAAAGTATCGATATATATCGAATAGTATCGATATATATCGAAAAGTATCGTTATATATCGAAAAGTATCTATATATAAGGAAAAGTATCGATATATAAGGAAAAGTATCGATATATAATGAAAAGTATCGATATATAATGAAAAGTATCGATATATAATGAAAAGTATCGATATATAATCAAAAGTATCGAAAAGATATCGAAAAGTATCGAAAAGATAACGAAAAGTATCGAAAAGATATCGAAAAGTATCGAAAAGATATCGAAAAGTGTCGATATATCGATAAGTATCGATATATCGATAAGTATCGATATATCGAAAAGTATCGATATATCGAAAAGTATCAATATATCGATAAGTATCGATATATCGAAATGTATCGATATATCGATCGAAAAGTATCGATATATCGATATGTATCGATATGTCGACAAGTATCGATATATCGAAAAGTATCGATATATCGAAAAGTATCGGTATATCGATAAGTATCGATATATCGCAAAGTATCGATATATCGCAAAGTATCGATATATCAATAAGTATCGATATATCGATAAGTACCGAAAAGATATCGAAAAGTACCGAAAAGATATCGAAAAGAACCGGAAAGATATCGAAAAGTACCGAAAAGATATCGAAAAGTACCGGAAAGATATCGAAAAGTACCGAAAAGATATCGAAAAGTACCGAAAAGATATCGAAAAGTACCGAAAAGATATCGAAAAGTACCGAAACGATATCGAAAAGTACCGAAAAGATTTCGAAAAGTACCGAAAAGATTTCGAAAAGTATCGAAAAGATATCGAAAAGTATCGAAAAGATATAGATAAGTATCGAAAAGATATCGATAAGTATCGAAAAGATATCGATAAGTATCGAAAAGATATCGAAAAGTATCGAAAAGATATCGAAAAGTATCGAAAAGACATCGAAAAGTATCGAAAAGATATCGAAAAGATATCGAAAAGTATCGAAAAGATATCGAAAAGTATCGAAAAGATATCGAAAAGTATCGAAAAGATATCGAAAAGTATCGAAAAGATATCGAAAAGTATCTATATATATCGAAAAGTATCTATATATATCGAAAAGTATCTATATATATCGAAAAGTATCTATATATAATGAAAAGTATCGATATATAATTAAAAGTATCGATATATAATGAAAAGTATCGATATATAATGATAAGTATCGATATATAATGATAAGTATCGATATATAAGTACCGAAAAGATATCGAAAAGTACCGAAAAGATATCGAAAAGTACCGAAAAGATATCGAAAAGTACCGAAAAGATATCGAAAAGTATCGAAAAGATATCGAAAAGTATCGATATATCGATAAGTATCGAAAAGATGTCGAAAAGTATCGATATATCAATAAGTATCGATATATCGAAAAGTATCGATATATCGAAAAGTATCGATATAACGAAAAGTATCGATATAACGAAAAGTATCGATATATCGAAAAGTATCGATATATCGATAAGTATCGATATATCGAAAAGTATCGATATGTCTATCGATATATCGAAAAGTATCGATATATCAAAAAGTATCGATGTATCGATAAGTATCGATGTATCGATAAGTATCGATATATCGATAAGTATCGATAAATCGATAAGTATCGATATATCGAAAAGTAACGATATATCGATAAGTATCGATATATCGAAAAGTAACGATACATTGATAAGTATCGATATATTGATAAGTATCGATATATCGAAAAGTATCGATATATCGATAATTATCGATATATCGATAAGTATCGATATATCGGTAAGTATCGATATATCGATAAGTATCGATATATCGATAAGTATCGATATATCGATAAGTATCGATATATCGATAAGTACCGAAAAGATATCGAAAAGTACCGAAAAGATATCGAAAAGTACCGAAAAGATATCGAAAAGTACCGAAAAGATATCGAAAAGTACCGAAAAGATATCGAAAAGTACCGAAAAGATATCGAAAAGTACCGAAAAGATATCGAAAAGTACCGAAAAGATATCGAAAAGTACCGAAAAGTACCGAAAAGTACCGAAAAGATATCGAAAAGTACCGAAAAGATATCGACAAGTACCGGAAAGATATCGACAAGTACCGAAAAGATATCGACAAGTACCGAAAAGATATCGACAAGTACCGAAAAGATATCGAAAAGTCCCGAAAAGATATCGAAAAGTATCGAAAAGATATCGAAAAGTATCGAAAAGATATCGAAAAGTATCGTAAAGATATCGAAAAGTATCGATGTATCGATAAGTATCGATATATCGATAAGTATCGATATATCGATAAGTATCAATATATCGAAAAGTATCGATGTATCGAAAAGTATCGATATATCGAAAAGTATCGATATATCGAAAAGTATCGATATATCGAAAAGTATCGATATATCGATAAGTATCGATATATCGCAAAGTATCGATATATCGATAAGTATCCATATATCAATAAGTATCGATATATCGATATATCGATATGTATCGATATATCGATACTTATCGATATATCGATATGTATCGATATATCGATAAGTATCGATATATCGAAAAGTATTGATCTATCGAAAATATCGATATATCGAAAAGTATCGATATATCGATAAGTATCGATATATCGACAAGTACCGATATATCGATAAGTATCGATATATCGAGAAGTATCGATTTATCGAAAAGTGTCGATTTATCGAAAAGTGTCGATATATCGAAAAGTATCGATATTTCGGTAAGTATCGATATATCGAAAAGTATCGATATATCGAAAAGTATCGATATATCGAAAAGTATCGATATATAGAAAAGTATCGATATATCGAAAAGAATCGATATATCGATAAGTATCGATATATCGATAAGTATCGATATATCGAAAAGTATCGATATATCGAAAAGTATCGATATATCGAAAAGTATCGATATATCGAAAAGTATCGATATATCGAAAAGTATCGATATATAGAAAAGTATCGATATATCGAAAAGAATCGATATATCGATAAGTATCGATAAGATATCGAAAAGTACCGAAAAGATATCGAAAAGTACCGAAAAGATATCGAAACGTATCGAAAAGATATCGAAAAGTATCGATGTATATCGAATAGTATCGATATATATCGAAAAGTATCGATATATAAGGAAAAGTATCGATATATAATGAAAAGTATCGATATATAATGAAAAGTATCGACATATAATGATAAGTATGGATATATAATGACAAGTATCGATATATAATGATAAGTATCGATATATAATAATAAGTATCGATATATAATGAAAGGTATCGATATATAATAAAAAGTATCGATATATAATGAAAAGTGTCGAAAAGATATCGAAAAGTATCGAAAAGATATCGAAAAGTATCGAAAAGATATCGAAAAGTATCTAAAAGATATCGAAAAGTATCGAAAAGATCGAAGAAAAGATATCGAAAAGGATCGATATATCGATAAGTATCGATATATCGATAAGTATCGATATATCGATATGTATCGATATATCGATAAGTATCGATATATCGATAAGTATCGATATATCGATAAGTATCGATATATCGATAAGTATCTATATATCGATAAGTATCTATATATCGATAAGTATCTATATATCGATAAGTATCGATATATCGAAAAGTATAGATATATGGAAAAGTATCGATATATCGAAAAGTATCGATATTTCGTAAAGTATCGATATATCGTAAAGTACCGGTATATCGAAAAGTACCGAAAAGATATCTAAAAGTACCGAAAAGATATCGAAAAGTACCGAAAAGATATCCAAAAGTATCGAAAAGACATCGAAAAGTACCGAAAAGATATCGAAAAGTACCGAAAAGATATCGAAAAGTACCGAAAAGATATCGAAAAGTACCGAAAAGATATCGAAAAGTATCGAAAAGATATCGAAAAGTATCGAAAAGATATCGAAAAGTATCTATATATAATGAAAAGTATCTATATATAATAAAAAGTATCGATATATAATGAAAAGTATCGATATATAATGAAAAGTATCGAAAAGATATCGATAAGTATCGAAACGATATTGATAAGTATCGAAAAGATATCGATAAGTATCGAAAAGATATAGATAAGTATCGAGAAGATATCGATAAGTATCGAAAAGATATCGAAAAGTATCGAAAAGACATCGAAAAGTATCGAAAAGATATCGAAAAGATATCGAAAAGTATCGAAAAGATATCGAAAAGATTCGAAAAGATATCGAAAAGTAACGAAAAGATATCGAAAAGTATCTATATATATCGAAAAGTATCTATATATATCGAAAAGTATCTATATATATCGAAAAGTATCTATATATAATGAAAAGTATCGATATATAATTAAAAGTATCGATATATAATGAAAAGTATTGATATATAATGATAAGTATCGATATATAATGATAAGTATCGATATATAAGTACCGAAAAGATATCGAAAAGTACCGAAAAGATATCGATAAGTACCGAAAAGATATCGAAAAGTATCGAAAAGATATCGAAAAGTATCGATATATATCGGAAAGTATCTATATATAAGAAAAAGTATCTATATATAAGAAAAAGTATCTATATATAATGAAAAGTATCGATATATAATGAAAAGTATCGATATATAATGAAAAGTATCGATATAATGAAAAGTATCGAAAAGATATCGAAAAGTATCGAAAAGATATCGAAAAGTATCGAAAAGATATCAAAAAGTATCGAAAAGACATCGAAAAGTATCGAAAAGATATCGAAAAGTATCGAAAAGATATCGAAAAGTATCGATTTATCGAAAAGTATCGATATATCGATAAGTATCGATATATCGAAAAGTATCGATATATCGAAAAGTATAGATATATCGAAAAGTATCGATAAGTATCGATATAACGATAAGTATCGATATATCGATAAGTATCGATATATCGATAAGTATCGATACATCGATAAGTATCGATATATCGATAAGTATCGATATATCGATAAGTATCAATATATCGATAAGTATAGATATATCGAAAAGTATCGATATATCGAAAAGTATCGATTTATCGAAAAGTACCGATATATCGAAAAGTACCGAAAAGATATCGAAAAGTACCGAAAAGATATCGAAAAGTACCGAAAAGATATCCAAAAGTACCGAAAAGATATCGAAAAGTACCGAAAAGATATCGAAAAGTACCGAAAAGATATCGAAAAGTATCGAAAAGATATCGAAAAGTATCGAAAAGATATCGAAAAGTATCGAAAAGATATCGAAAAGTATCTATATATAATGAAAAGTATCTATATATAATAAAAAGTATCGATATATAATGAAAAGTATCGATATATAATGAAAATTATTGAAAAGATATCGATAAGTATCGAAAAGATATTGATAAGTATCGAAAAGATATCGATAAGTATCGAAAAGATGTCGAAAAGTATCGAAAAGATATCGATAAGTATCGAAAAGATGTCGAAAAGTATCGAAAAGACATCGAAAAGTATCGAAAAGATATCGAAAAGATATCGAAAAGTATCGAAAAGATATCGAAAAGTAACGAAAAGATATCGAAAAGTATCTATATATATCGAAAAGTATCTATATATAATGAGAAGTATCGATATATAATTAAAAGTATCGATATATAATGAAAAGTATCGATATATAATGATAAGTATCGATATATAATGATAAGTATCGATATATAAGTACCGAAAAGATATCGAAAAGTACCGAAAAGATATCGAAAAGTACCGAAAAGATATCGAAAAGTATCGAAAAGGTATCGAAAAGTATCGAAAAGGTATCGAAAAGTATCGATATATCGATAAGTATCGAAAAGATATCGAAAAGTATCGATATATCGAAAAGTATCGATATATCGAAAAGTATCGATATATCGAAAAGTATCGACATATAGTAAAGTATCGATATATCGAAAAGTATCGATATATCGATAAGTATCGATATATCGAAAATTTCGAAAAGATATCGATAAGTACCGAAAAGATAGCGATCGATATATCGATAAGTATCGATATATCGATAAGTGTCGATATATCGATAAGTATCGATATATCGATAAGTATGGATATATCGGTAAGTATCGATATATCGAAAAGTACCGATATATCGAAAAGTACCGATATATCGATAAGTACCAATATATCGAAAAGTACCGATATATCGATAAGTACCGATATATCGAAAAGTACCGATATATCGAAAAGTACCGATATATCGAAAAGTACCGATATATCGAAAAGTACCGATATATCGAAATGTACCGATATATCGAAAAGTACCGATATATCGATAAGTACCGATATATCGAAAAGTACCGATATATCGATAAGTACCGATATATCGATAAGTACCGATATTTCGAAAAGTACCGATATATCGATAAGTACCGATATATCGATAAGTTCCGATATATCGAAAAGTGCCGATATATCGAAAAGTACCGATATATCGAAAAATACCGTTATATCGAAAAGTACCGATGTATCGAAAAGTACCGATATATCGAAAAGTATCGATATATCGTAAAGTATCGATATATCGAAAAGTATCGAAAAGATATCGATAAGTACCGAAAAGATATCGATCGATATATCGATAAGTATCGATATATCGATAAGTATCGATATATCGATAAGTATCGATATATCGATAAGTGTCGATATATCGATAAGTATCGATATATCGATAAGTATCGATATATCGGTAAGTATCGATATATCGAAATGTACCGATATATCGAAAAGTACCGATATATCGAAAAGTACCGGTATATCGAAAAGTACCGATATATCGATAAGTACCGATATATCGAAAAGTACCGATATATCGAAAAGTACCGATATGTCGAAAAGTACCGATATATCGAAAAGTACCGATATGTCGATAAGTACCGATATATCGAAAAGTACCGATATATCGAAAAGTACCGATATATCGATAAGTACCGATATATCGATAAGTACCGATAAATCGATAAGTGCCGATATATCGATAAGTACCGATATATCGATAAGTACCGATATATCGATAAGTACCGATATATCGAAAAGTGCCGATATATCGAAAAGTACCGATATATCGAAAAGTACCGATATATCGAAAAGAACCGACTTATCGAAAAGTACCTATATATCGAAAAGTACCGATATATCGAAAAGTACCGATATATAGAAAAGTACCGATATATCGAAAAGTATCGATATATCGAAAAGTATCGATATATCGATAAATAATGATATATCGAAAAGTATCGAAAAGATATCGATAAGTACCGAAAAGATATCGATAAGTACCGAAAAGATATCGAAAAGTACCGAGAAGATATCGAAAAGTACCGAAAAGATATCGAAAAGTATCGAAAAGATATCGAAAAGTATCGAAAAGATATCGAAAAGTATCGATATATATCGAAAAGTATCGATATATATCGAAAAGTATCTATATATAAGGAAAAGTATCGATATATAAGGAAAAGTATCGATATATAATGAAAAGTATCGATATATAATGAAAAGTATCGATATACAATGAAAAGTATCGATATATAATGAAAAGTATCGAAAAGATATCGAAAAGTATCGAAAAGATATCGAAAAGTATCGAAAAGATATCGAAAAGTGTCGATATATCGATAAGTATCGATATATTGATAAGTATCGATATATCGAAAAGTATCGATATATCGATCGAAAAGTATCGATATATCGACTTGTATCGATATGTCGAAAAGTATCGATATATCGAAAAGTATCGATATATCGAAAAGTATCGGTATATCGATAAGTATCGATATATAGCAAAGTATCGATATATCGCTAAGTATCGATATATCAATAAGTATCGATATATCGATAAGTACCGAAAAGATATCGAAAAGTACCGAAAAGATATCGAAAAGTACCGGAAAGATATCGAAAAGTACCGAAAAGATATCGAAAAGTACCGAAAAGTTATCGAAAAGTACCGAAAAGATATCGAAAAGTACCGAAAAGATATCGAAAAGTACCGAAAAGATATCGAAAAGTACCGAAACGATATCGAAAAGTACCGAAAAGATTTCGAAAAGTACCGAAAAGATTTCGAAAAGTACCGAAAACATTTCGAAAAGTATCGAAAAGATATCGAAAAGTATCGAAAAGATATAGATAAGTATCGAAAAGATATAGATAAGTATCGAAAAGATATCGATAAGTATCGAAAAGATATCGAAAAGTATCGAAAAGATATCGAAAAGTATCTATATATATCGAAAAGTATCTATATATATCGAAAAGTATCTATATATATCGAAAAGTATCTATATATATCGAAAAGTATCTATATATATCGAAAAGTATCTATATATAATGAAAAGTATCGATATATAATTAAAAGTATCGATATATAATGAAAAGTATCGATATATAAAGATAAGTATCGATATATAATGATAAGTATCGATATATAAGTACCGAAAAGATATCGAAAAGTACCGAAAAGATATCGAAAAGTACCGAAAAGATATCGAAAAGTACCGAAAAGATATCGAAAAGTATCGAAAAGATATCGAAAAGTATCGATATATCGATAAGTATCGAAAAGATATCGAAAAGTATCGATATATCAATAAGTATCGATATATCGAAAAGTATCGATATATCGAAAAGTATCGATATATCGAAAAGTATCGATATAACGAAAAGTATCGATATAACGAAAAGTATCGATAAATCGAAAATTATCGATATATCGATTAGTATCGATACATCGAAAAGTATCGATATATCTATCGATATATCAAAAAGTATCGATATATCAAAAAGTATCGATGTATCGATAAGTATCGATATATCGATAAGTATTGATATATCGAAGAGTATCGATATATCGAAAAGTATCGATATATCGAAAAGTATTGATATATTGATAAGTATCGATATATCGAAAAGTATCGATATATCGAAAAGTATCGATATATCGTTAAGTATCGATATATCGATAAGTATCGATATATCGATAAGTATCGATATATCGATAAGTACCGAAAAGATATCGAAAAGTACCGGAAAGATATCGAAAAGTACCGAAAAGATATCGAAAAGTACCGAAAAGATATCGAAAAGTACCGAAAAGATTTCGAAAAGTACCGAAAAGATATCGAAAAGTACCGAAAAGATATCGAAAAGTACCGAAAAGATATCGAAATGTACCGAAAAGTACCGAAAAGTACCGAAAAGATATCGACAAGTACCGAAAAGATATGGAAAAGTACCGAAAAGATATCGACAAGTACCGAAAAGATATCGACAAGTACCGAAAAGATATCGACAAGTACCGAAAAGATATCGACAAGTACCGAAAAGATATCGACAAGTACCGAAAAGATATCAACAAGTACCGAAAAGATATCGAAAAGTACCGAAAAGATATCGAAAAGTATCGAAAAGATATCGAAAAGTATCGAAAAGATATCGAAAAGTATCGTAGAGATATCGAAAAGTATCGAAAAGATATCGAAAAGTATCGATATATCGATAAGTATCGATATATCGAAAAGTATCGATATATCGAAAAGTATCGATATATCGAAAAGTATCGATATATCGAAAAGTATCGATATATCGAAAAGTATCGATATATCGATAAGTATCGATCTATCGAAAAGTATCGATATATCGAAAAGTATCGATATATCGATAAGTATCGATATATCGATAAGTATCGATATATCGATATATCGATAAGTATCGATATATCGAGAAGTATCGATTTATCGAAAAGTGTCGACTTATCGAAAAGTGTCGATATATCGAAAAGTATCGATATATCGATAAGTATCGATATATCGATAAGTATCGATATATCGAAAAGTATCGATATATCGAAAAGTATCGATATATCCGATATATCGATATATCCGATATATCGATAAGTATCGATATTTCGAAAAGTATTCATATATCGAAAAGTATCGATATATCGAAAAGTATCGATATATCGAAAAGTATCGATATATCGAAAAGTATCGATATATCGAAAAGTATCGATTTATCGAAAAGTATCGATATATCGAAAAGTATCGATATATCGATAAGTATTGATAAGATATCGAAAAGTACCGATAAGATATCGAAAAGTATCGATATATATCGAATAGTATCGATATATATCGAAAAGTATCGTTATATATCGAAAAGTATCTATATATAAGGAAAAGTATCGATATATAAGGAAAAGTATCGATATATAATGAAAAGTATCGATATATAATGAAAAGTATCGATATATAATGAAAAGTATCGATATATAATGAAAAGTATCGAAAAGATATCGAAAAGTATCGAAAAGATAACGAAAAGTATCGAAAAGATATCGAAAAGTATCGAAAAGATATCGAAAAGTGTCGATATATCGATAAGTATCGATATATCGATAAGTATCGATATATCGAAAAGTATCGATATATCGATAAGTATCGATATATCGAAAAGTATCGATATATCGAAAAGTATCGATATATCGATAAGTATCGATATATCGAAATGTATCGATATATCGATCGAAAAGTATCGATATATCGATATGTATCGATATGTCGACAAGTATCGATATATCGAAAAGTATCGATATATCGAAAAGTATCGGTATATCGATAAGTATCGATATATCGCAAAGTATCGATATATCGCAAAGTATCGATATATCAATAAGTATCGATATATCGATAAGTACCGAAAAGATATCGAAAAGTACCGAAAAGATATCGAAAAGAACCGGAAAGATATCGAAAAGTACCGAAAAGATATCGAAAAGTACCGGAAAGATATCGAAAAGTACCGAAAAGATATCGAAAAGTACCGAAAAGATATCGAAAAGTACCGAAAAGATATCGAAAAGTACCGAAACGATATCGAAAAGTACCGAAAAGATTTCGAAAAGTACCGAAAAGATTTCGAAAAGTATCGAAAAGATATCGAAAAGTATCGAAAAGATATAGATAAGTATCGAAAAGATATCGATAAGTATCGAAAAGATATCGATAAGTATCGAAAAGATATCGAAAAGTATCGAAAAGATATCGAAAAGTATCGAAAAGATATCGAAAAGTATCGAAAAGATATCGAAAAGTATCGAAAAGATATCGAAAAGTATCTATATATATCGAAAAGTATCTATATATATCGAAAAGTATCTATATATATCGAAAAGTATCTATATATAATGAAAAGTATCGATATATAATTAAAAGTATCGATATATAATGAAAAGTATCGATATATAATGATAAGTATCGATATATAATGATAAGTATCGATATATAAGTACCGAAAAGATATCGAAAAGTACCGAAAAGATATCGAAAAGTACCGAAAAGATATCGAAAAGTACCGAAAAGATATCGAAAAGTATCGAAAAGATATCGAAAAGTATCGATATATCGATAAGTATCGAAAAGATGTCGAAAAGTATCGATATATCAATAAGTATCGATATATCGAAAAGTATCGATATATCGAAAAGTATCGATATAACGAAAAGTATCGATATAACGAAAAGTATCGATATATCGAAAAGTATCGATATATCGATAAGTATCGATATATCGAAAAGTATCGATATATCTATCGATATATCGAAAAGTATCGATATATCAAAAAGTATCGATGTATCGATAAGTATCGATGTATCGATAAGTATCGATATATCGATAAGTATCGATAAATCGATAAGTACCGATATATCGAAAAGTAACGATATATCGATAAGTATCGATATATCGAAAAGTAACGATACATTGATAAGTATCGATATATTGATAAGTATCGATATATCGAAAAGTATCGATATATCGATAAGTATCGATATATCGATAAGTATCGATATATCGATAAGTATCGATATATCGATAAGTATCGATATATCGATAAGTATCGATATATCGATAAGTATCGATATATCGATAAGTACCGAAAAGATATCGAAAAGTACCGAAAAGATATCGAAAAGTACCGAAAAGATATCGAAAAGTACCGAAAAGATATCGAAAAGTACCGAAAAGATATCGAAAAGTACCGAAAAGATATCGAAAAGTACCGAAAAGATATCGAAAAGTACCGAAAAGTACCGAAAAGTACCGAAAAGATATCGAAAAGTACCGAAAAGATATCGACAAGTACCGGAAAGATATCGACAAGTACCGAAAAGATATCGACAAGTACCGAAAAGATATCGACAAGTACCGAAAAGATATCGAAAAGTCCCGAAAAGATATCGAAAAGTATCGAAAAGATATCGAAAAGTATCGAAAAGATATCGAAAAGTATCGTAAAGATATCGAAAAGTATCGATGTATCGATAAGTATCGATATATCGATAAGTATCGATATATCGATAAGTATCAATACATCGAAAAGTATCGATGTATCGAAAAGTATCGATATATCGAAAAGTATCGATATATCGAAAAGTATCGATATATCGAAAAGTATCGATATATCGATAAGTATCGATATATCGCAAAGTATCGATATATCGATAAGTATCCATATATCAATAAGTATCGATATATCGATATATCGACATGTATCGATATATCGATACTTATCGATATATCGATATGTATCGATATATCGATAAGTATCGATATATCGAAAAGTATCGATCTATCGAAAATATCGATATATCGAAAAGTATCGATATATCGATAAGTATCGATATATCGACAAGTACCGATATATCGATAAGTATCGATATATCGAGAAGTATCGATTTATCGAAAAGTGTCGATTTATCGAAAAGTGTCGATATATCGAAAAGTATCGATATTTCGGTAAGTATCGATATATCGAAAAGTATCGATATATCGAAAAGTATCGATATATCGAAAAGTATCGATATATAGAAAAGTATCGATATATCGAAAAGAATCGATATATCGATAAGTATCGATATATCGATAAGTATCGATATATCGAAAAGTATCGATATATCGAAAAGTATCGATATATCGAAAAGTATCGATATATCGAAAAGTATCGATATATCGAAAAGTATCGATATATAGAAAAGTATCGATATATCGAAAAGAATCGATATATCGATAAGTATCGATAAGATATCGAAAAGTACCGAAAAGATATCGAAAAGTACCGAAAAGATATCGAAACGTATCGAAAAGATATCGAAAAGTATCGATGTATATCGAATAGTATCGATATATATCGAAAAGTATCGATATATAAGGAAAAGTATCGATATATAATCAAAAGTATCGATATATAATGAAAAGTATCGATATATAATGATAAGTATGGATATATAATGACAAGTATCGATATATAATGATAAGTATCGATATATAATAATAAGTATCGATATATAATGAAAGGTATCGATATATAATAAAAAGTATCGATATATAATGAAAAGTGTCGAAAAGATATCGAAAAGTATCGAAAAGATATCGAAAAGTATCGAAAAGATATCGAAAAGTATCGAAAAGATATCGAAAAGTATCTAAAAGATATCGAAAAGTATCGAAAAGATCGAAGAAAAGATATCGAAAAGGATCGATATATCGATAAGTATCGATATATCGATAAGTATCGATATATCGATATGTATCGATATATCGATAAGTATCGATATATCGATAAGTATCGATATATCGATAAGTATCGATATATCGATAAGTATCTATATATCGATAAGTATCTATATATCGATAAGTATCGATATATCGAAAAGTATAGATATATCGAAAAGTATCGATATATCGAAAAGTATCGATATTTCGTAAAGTATCGATATATCGTAAAGTACCGGTATATCGAAAAGTACCGAAAAGATATCTAAAAGTACCGAAAAGATATCGAAAAGTACCGAAAAGATATCCAAAAGTATCGAAAAGACATCGAAAAGTACCGAAAAGATATCGAAAAGTACCGAAAAGATATCGAAAAGTACCGAAAAGATATCGAAAAGTACCGAAAAGATATCGAAAAGTATCGAAAAGATATCGAAAAGTATCGAAAAGATATCGAAAAGTATCTATATATAATGAAAAGTATCTATATATAATAAAAAGTATCGATATATAATGAAAAGTATCGATATATAATGAAAAGTATCGAAAAGATATCGATAAGTATCGAAACGATATTGATAAGTATCGAAAAGATATCGATAAGTATCGAAAAGATATAGATAAGTATCGAAAAGATATCGATAAGTATCGAAAAGATATCGAAAAGTATCGAAAAGACATCGAAAAGTATCGAAAAGATATCGAAAAGATATCGAAAAGTATCGAAAAGATATCGAAAAGATTCGAAAAGATATCGAAAAGTAACGAAAAGATATCGAAAAGTATCTATATATATCGAAAAGTATCTATATATATCGAAAAGTATCTATATATATCGAAAAGTATCTATATATAATGAAAAGTATCGATATATAATTAAAAGTATCGATATATAATGAAAAGTATTGATATATAATGATAAGTATCGATATATAATGATAAGTATCGATATATAAGTACCGAAAAGATATCGAAAAGTACCGAAAAGATATCGAAAAGTACCGAAAAGATATCGAAAAGTATCGAAAAGATATCGAAAAGTATCGATATATCAATAAGTATCTAAAAGATATCGAAAAGTATCGAAAAGATATCGAAAAGTATCGATATATCGAAAAGTATCCATATATCGAAAAGTATCGATATATCGAAAAGTATCGATATATCGAAAAGTATCGATATATCGAAAAGTATCGATATATCGAAAAGTATCGATATATCGATAAGTATCGATATATCGAAAAGTACCGAAAAGATATCGATTAGTACCGAAAAGATATCGATCGATATATCGATAAGTATCGATATATCGATAAGTGTCGATATATCGATAAGTATCGATATATCGATAAGTATCGATATATCGAAAAGTACCGATATATCGAAAAGTACCGATATATCGATAAGTACCGATATTTCGAAAAGTACCGATATATCGAAAAGTACCGATATATCGAAAAGTACAGATATATCGAAAAGTACCGATATATCGAAAAGTACCGATATATCGATAAGTACCGATGTATCGAAAAGTACCGATATATCGATAAGTACCGATATATCGATAAGTACCGATATATCGAAAAGTATCAATATATCGATAAGTACCGATATATCGATAAGTACCGATATATCGATAAGTACCGATATATCGAAAAGTGCCGATATATCGAAAAGTACCGATATATCGAAAAGTACCGATATATCGAAAAGTACCGATATATCGAAAAGTATCGATATATCGTTAAGTATCGATATATCGAAAAGTATCGAAAAGATATCGATAAGTACCGAAAAGATATCGATCGATATATCGATAAGTATCGATATATCGATAAGTATCGATATATCGATAAGTGTCGATATATCGATAAGTATCGATATATCGATAAGTATCGATATATCGGTAAGTATCGATATATCGAAATGTACCGATATATCGAAAAGTACCGATATATCGAAAAGTACCGGTATATCGAAAAGTACCGATATATCGATAAGTACCGATATATCTAAAAGTACCGATATATCGAAAAGTACCGATATATCGAAAAGTACCGATATATCGAAAAGTACCGATATATCGAAAAGTACCGATACATCGAAAAGTACCGATATATCGAAAAGTACCGATATATCGATAAGTACCGATATATCGAAAAGTACCGATATATCGATAAGTACCGATTTATCGATAAGTGCCGATATATCGAAAAGTATCGATATATCGATAAGTAACGATATATCGAAAAGTACCGATATATCGAAAAGTACGATATATATCGAAAAGTACCGATATATCGAAAAGTACCGATATATCGAAAAGTACCGATATATCGAAAAGTACCGATATATCGAAAAGTACCGATATATCGAAAAGTATCGATATATCGAGAAGTATCGATATATCGAAAAGTATCGATATATCGATAAATATCGATATATCGAAAAGTATCGTAAAAATATCGATAAGTATCGAAAAGATATCGATAAGTACCGAAAAGATATCGAAAAGTACCGAAAAGATATCGAAAAGTACCGAAAAGAAATCGAAAAGTACCGAAAAGATATCGAAAAGTACCGAAAAGATATCGAAAAGTATCGAAAAGATATCGAAAAGTATCGAAAAGATATCGAAAAGTATCGATATATATCGAAAAGTATCGATATATATCGAAAAGTATCTATATATAAGGAAAAGTATCGATATATAATGAAAAGTATCGATATATAATGAAAAGTATCGATATATAATGAAAAGTATCGATATATATCGATAAGTATCGATATATCGATAAGTATCGATATATTGATAAGTATCGATATATCGAAAAGTATCGATATATCGAAAAGTATCGATATATCGATAAGTATCGATATATCGAAAAGTATCGATATATCGATAAGTATCGATATATCGATAAGTATCGATATATCGATAAGTATCGATATATCGATAAGTATCGACATATCGATAAGTATCCATATATCAATAAGTATCGATATATCGATATATCGATAAGTATCGATATATCGATATGTATCGATATATCGAAAAGTATCATTATATCGATAGGTATCGAGATATCGATAAGTATCGGTATATCGATAAGTATCGATATATCGATAAGTATCGATAAATCGATAAGTATCGATATATCGAAAAGTGTCGATATATCGATAAGTATCGATATATCGATAAGTATCGATAAGTATCGATATATCGATAAGTATCGATATATCGATAAATATCGATACATCGATAAGTATCGATATATCGGTAAGTATCGATATATCGATAAGTGTCGGTATATCTATAAGTATCGATATATCGAAAAGTACCGATATATCGATAAGTACCGATATATCGAAAAGTACCGAAAAGATATCGAAAAGTACCGAAAAGATATCGAAAAGTATCGAAAAGATATCGAAAAGTACCGAAAAGATATCGAAAAGTACCGAAAAGATATCGAAAAGTACCGAAGAGATATCCAAAAGTACCGAAAAGATATCGAAAAGTACCGAAAAGATATCGAAAAGTACCGAAAAGATATCGAAAAGTACCGAAAAGATATCGAAAAGTATCGAAAAGATATCGAAAAGTATCGAAAAGATATCGAAAAGTATCGAAAAGATTTCGAAAAGCATCGAAAAGATATCGAAAAGTATCGAAAAGATATCGAAAAGTATCGAAAAGATATCGAAAAGTATCTATATATAATGAAAAGTATCTATATATAATAAAAAGTATCGATATATAATGAAAAGTATCGATATATAATGAAAAGTATCGAAAAGATATCGATAAGTATCGAAAAGATATCGATAAGTATCGAAAAGATATCGATAAGTATCGAAAAGATATAGATAAGTATCGAAAAGATATCGATAAGTATCGAAAAGATATCGAAAAGTATCGAAAAGACATCGAAAAGTATCGAAAACACATCGAAAAGTATCGAAAAGATATCGAAAAGTATCGAAAAGATATCGAAAAGTATCGAAAAGATATCGAAAAGTATCTATATATATCGAAAAGTATCTATATATATCGAAAAGTATCTATATATATCGAAAAGTATCTATATATAATGAAAAGTATCGATATATAATTAAAAGTATCGATATATAATGATAAGTATCGATATATAATGATAAGTATCGATATATAATGATAAGTATCGATATATAAGTACCCATTCCCCAACCCCCTTCTCCCTCCTCATCCTATCTAGCTCCTCCTGTGCGTTTTTCAACTGCACCTGAAGGGCACAGATCTTACGCTCCTGCTCCTCTATCAATTTACTCTTGCTACATAACCTGCAGTTCCAGGAGAGGATCTCACCAGAATGCCCACTGGCTTCCCCACTGCATTCCCCCCAGTGAAAATACTTCGCACAAGTGTCACACCGCAATCCACTACTCACGAACCTACGGCAAAGCCCACACTTCTCACTCATGGTAAAATTTTACTTTTTCTAAGTTCCGCTACTACAATAAGAAGATGCTAAAAACCTGACTACAATAATCACAAACTTACTCTACAAGGGAAGTAACTACTATTGTTAACAGTATTAATAAACAACAAATGTGAATATAACAAAAGACTAATACAGAAAGAGAATCAAACGTCTAATCACACAGTAACGAGCTGTAAACAGTTCCCAAAAGGTTCTTCTGAAATTATTTCACCAGAAAACACCAAGAACACCGGTTGAAGACTACTAAAGTTCCTAAATAAATCACTATGCACAAACAATTAATTAGTACTTAGCTTTCGATGCGCCGCTACAGCTGCAACTGGTCAGCGCGGAATGTAAACACAGGCAAGAGGTTAAGTTGCTCGATACGAAAAACTCACAAATATCACGTTACAACAGAAGAAAGGCAGAGGTGAATGAAGAAACCACTAATACGTCACTTATATAGTAAATATTATCACAAAAACCGTTAAAATATGTATCTGGAACCTAAAAATATATGAAAACTTAGAGAGCGATCTCACACGCAGTCACTCGCTTATGACGTCACACTCCGGTTTGGTGCCTTGGACATGACCGAGGACCTTAAGATTTTGCATGAACCGAGGACTGGCACCCACGTAACACGAGAAAATGTGAAAAGTGTTAATATGTTGTAAAAACCTTAGAAAATCTCCGTGTTTCGTCATTCACCATCGAGTCGATATAACGTGAGATCGTCTCATTGGTCGCATTTCTCTCTGAAACGGTTACATTTATGGTCTGCCAGCCCTTGTCGCGTGCTGCGGTATGTGGGGACAATACAAGCAGCACAGTAGAACACAGAAGAAGCATCTAAGTTGATGCAATCGCCCAGTAAGAGGAGCTACATTTATAGTTTTAGTTATCGATTATTGAATTATTGGTCGGTTTGGTGCCTTGGACATGATCGAAGACCTTAAGATTTTGCATGAACCGAGGACTGGTACCCACGTAACACGAGAAAATGTGAAAAGTGTTAATATGTAGTAAAAACCTTAGAAAATCTCCGTGTTTCGTCAATCACCATCGAATCGATATAACGCGAGATCGTCACATTGGTCGCTTTTCTCTCTGAAACGGTTACATTTATGGTCTGAGAGCCCTTGTCGCGTGCTGCGGTATGTGGGGACAATACAAGCAGCACAGTAGAACACAGAAGAAGCATCTAAGTTGATGCAATCGCCCAGTAAGAAGAGCTACATTTATAGTTTTAGTTATCGATTATTGAATTATTGGTCGGTTTGGTGCCTTGGACATGACCGAGGACCTTAAGATTTGGCATGAATCGAGGACTGGCAGCCACGTAACACGAGAAAATGTGAAAAGTGTTAATATGTTGTAAAAACCTTAGAAAATCGCCGTGTTTCGTCATTCACCGTCGAATCGATATAACGCGAGATCGTCACATTGGTCGCATTTCTCTCTGAAACGGTTACATTTCTGGTCTGCTAGCCCTTGACGCGTGCTGCGGTATGTGGGGACAATACAAGCAGCACAGTAGAACACAGGAGAAGCATCTAAGTTGATGCAATCGCCCAGTAAGAAGAGCTACATTTATAGTTTTAGTTATCGATTATTGAATTATTGGTCGGTTTGGTGCCTTGGACATGACCGAGGACCTTAAGGTTTTGCATGAACCGAGGGCTGGTACCCACGTAACACGAGAAAATGTGAAAAGTGTTAATATGTAGTAAAAATCTTAGAAAATATCCGTGTTTCGTCATTCACCATCGAATCGATATAACGCGAGATCGTCACATTGGTCGCATTTCTCTCTGAAACGGTTACATTTATGGTCTGCCAGCCCTTGTCGCGTGCTGCGGTATGTGGGGACAATACAAGCAGCACAGTAGAACACAGGAGAAGCATCTAAGTTGATGCAATCGCCCAGTAAGAAGAGCTACATTTATAGTTTTAGTTATCGATTATTGAATTATTTTTATTTATTTTTTTTTATTTTTTTTTTATTTATTTATTGTTCCGTGGGACCAAATTAAGGAGAAATCTCCATGGTCATGGAACGAGTCAATACATGAAATTATAACACGATATTAGAAACAGATAAAATGAAATATAGAAAAAAAAACCATATTCAGGTGACAAGTCATAAGTTTAAATGAAGACAATCAACAATGTAACACTGGAATTTGCTTAATTTTTTAGGTCTTCCAGGAGCTCCTCGACAGAATAGAAGGAGTGAGCCATGAGGAAACTCTTCAGTTTAGACTTAAAAGAGTTTGGGCTACTGCTAAGATTTTTGAGTTCTTGTGGTAGCTTATTGAAAATGGATGCAGCAGAATACTGCACTCCTTTCTGCACAAGAGTCAAGGAAGTGCATTTTACATGCAGATTTGATTTCTGCCTAGTATTAACTGAGTGAAAGCTGCTAACTCTTGGGAATAGGCTAATATTGCTAACAACAAACGACATTAAAGAAAATATATACTGTGAGGGCAATGTCAGAATTCCCAGATTTTTGAATAGGGGTCGACAAGAGGTTCTCGAACTTACACCACATATAGCTCGAACAGCCCGTTTTTGAGCCAAAAATACCCTTTTTGAATCAGAAGAATTACCCCAAAAAATAATACCATACGACATAAGCGTATGAAAATATGCGAAGTATACTACTTTTCGTGTTGAAGTGTCACTTATTCCAGATACTGTTCTAATGGTAAATAAAGCAGCATTTAGCTTCTGAACAAGATCCTGGACATGGGCTTTCCACAACAGCTTACTATCTATCCGAACGCCTAGGAATTGGAACTGTTCAGTCTCGCTTATAATATGCCCATTCTGTCTGATCAAAACATCGGTTCTTGTTGAATTGTGAGTTAGAAACTGTAAAAACTGAGTCTTACTGTGATTTAGCATCAAATTATTTTCATCAAGCCACGAACTTATTTGATGAACTAAATTATTTGTTACTGTTTCAATATTACACACAAGATCCTTCACTATCAAGCTGGTGTCATAAGCAAACAGAAATATTTTTGAATCACCTGTAATACAAGAAGGCATATCATTTATATAAATAAGAAACAGCAGTGGCCCCAGCACCGACCCTTGGGGAACGCCCCATTTAACAGTGCCCCATTGGGACTGAACATCACTACCACTCTCAATATTGCGGAGAATTACCCTCTGCTTTCTGTTCTTAAAGTAAGAGGCGAACCAATTGTAAGCTACTCCCCTTACTCCATAATGGTCCAACTTCTGCAGTAATATTTTGTGGTCAACACAGTCAAAAGCCTTCGTTAAATCAAAGAAAACACCTAGCGTTCGCAACCTTTTATTTAATCCGTCGAAAACCTCACAGAGAAAAGAGAATATAGCATTTTCAGTTGTTAAACCATTTCTAAAACCAAACTGAACATTTGACAGCAAATTATGTGAATTTAAATGCTCCAGTAACCTTGTATATACAACCTTCTCGATAACTTTAGCAAACACCGATGGCATAGAAATAGGTCTAAAATTGTCAACATTATCAATGTCTCCCTTTTTATAAAGTGGCTTCACTACCGAGTATTTTAATCGATCAGGAAACCGACCACTCCTAAAGGAAAAGTTACAGATATGGCTAAGTACTGGGCTAACATACATAGAACAATACTTCAGTATTCTGCTAGATACCCCGTCATATCCATGAGAGTTCTTGGTCTTTACTGATTTAATTATTAACTCAATCTCCCTCTTGTCAGTATCATGGAGGAGCATTTCAGGTAACAGTCTCGGAACACTTTTTTCTAAGAGCGCTATATGATTCCCGGTTGGAATTAGGTTTCTATTTAGTTCACCTGCTATATTCAGAAAGTGATTATTAAATACTGTACATATATGCGACTAATCAGTAACACGGACATTCCCACTACGCACTGATTCTATATCCTCGACCTGTCTCTGCAGACCAACAACTTCCTTTACGACTGACCATATGGTTTTAATTTTATCCTGAGACTTAGCTATTCTATCTGCATACCACATACTTTTTGCCTTCCTAATAACATTTTTAAGCACCTTACAATACTGTTTGTAGTGGGCTGCTGCATTTAGATTTTGACTGTTTCTAACGTTTTGATATAATTGCCACTTTGTTCTACAAGATATTCTTATCCCTCTAGTCAGCCACCCAGGCTGCCTGTTTGTGCTAGTACCCTGTTTTAAACGTTGTAACGGAAAGCAACTTTCAAAGAGCATGAGAAAAGTCTTGAGAAAAGCATTATATTTATCGTTTACTGTCTCAGCGCTATAAACATCTTGCCACTCTTGTTCCTTTATAAGGTTTACAAAGGTCTCTACAGCAACCGGATCAGCTTTCCTGAACAGCTGATGACTATATTTAACACGTGTTGCAGCATAAAAATCTTTTAAAGTTAAAATTTGCGCATCATGATCTGAAAGGCCATTCACCTTTTTTCTAACAGAATGCCCTTCTAGTAATGAGGAATGAACAAAAATGTTGTCTATGGTTGTTCTACTGTTCCCTTGCACTCTCGTTGGAAAGAATACGGTTTGCATAAGATTATATGAATTAAAGAGGTCTACCAGCATCCTCTTCCTTGCACAATCACTTATACAATTAATATTGAAGTCACCACATATAACTAACTTTTTGTATTTCCTATAAAGTGAACCAAGAACCTCCTCTAGCTTTAGCAAAAATGCTGTGAAATCGGAGTCTGGGGATCTATAAATAACAACAGTTACAAGTTTAACTCCGTTAAATTTAACCACACCTGCACAACATTCAAACACCTTTTCAGTGCAGTACTTTGAAACATCAATTGACTCAAATGCGATGCCGTTTTTCACATACATGGCTACTCCCCCACACCGCAAAGAGCTCCTCGAAAAGCAGCCAGCCAACCTGTATCCTGGTAAAGGAAGCCTCTGAATTATCTCCTTATTTAAGAAGTGTTCAGATATACCAATAATTTCAAACATCTATAAGCAGTTCACTAACTTTATCTCTAATACCTTGTATATTTTGATGAAATATACTAATTCCCTCATTACTCGGATACCTAAGCTTTGTCAAAAGTGATTCCCTTGTTAGAGAGACTTCCCTTAAGCAGGAATACCTATCAGCTGACTTCAATCTAAAAAAGGTGCAGCTCTAACACCCACTACTGCAGGAATTTTCCCATGAGTGATCCCACCAACCCCACCTATGTTGTCACCTATAAGCTTTACCAACCTCCCCTTCCAATACCTGTTGAGGTGCAGGCCGTGTCTAGTGAAACCCGTCCTGCTGATAGACTCCACCAACACCACTGAAATGTGACCCATGCTTTCTGTCATCAGCGCACCCCCAAGTCTCATGTTATTACGCCTGACGGCTGTATTAAGATGAGGCCGATCGTGACGCTGAAACAGTTCCACGAAATGCACATTCGTGTTGCCAGTCTGAGTGGCTATCTTTTCCAGGTCACCATCTATGTTATACTCCCCATCCCTACCAATACTATTACCAGCCCCACCCACAATCACTACCTGATCCTCTTTAGTAAAATCCCTACATAACCCCCCTATGTTAACAGTCACCTGAGCCAACCCTGCATTAGGCTTCACAATGCTGGTGACCTGGTACTCACTTCCCAGCACTTCCTGCAACTGCTGGCCTACACCTCTGCCATGAGAACTACCTAACAGCAGAACCTTCTTCTTCCTCTTCGACTTTGCAACTGTTCTAGGCACAGTAACTACTGAGGTCTGCTGCATACTTCCTACATCTACAGCTACTAGAGATTCCTCTCCACTAGACTCTGACAGTTGGTCATATCTATTGTAAACACCAATAGTAAAACTATCTGAAAATCTTCTTCTCCTAGCAGATCTCTTGCCAACAGCCAGCTCCCATTCCCCAACCCCCTTCTCCCTCCTCATCCTATCTAGCTCCTCCTGTGCGTTTTTCAACTGCACCTGAAGGGCACAGATCTTACGCTCCTGCTCCTCTATCAATTTACTCTTGCTACATAACCTGCAGTTCCAGGAGAGGATCATACCAGAATGCCCACTGGCTTCCCCACTGCATTCCCCCCAGTGAAAATACTTCGCACAAGTGTCACACCGCAATCCACTACTCACGAACCTACGGCAAAGCCCACACTTCTCACTCATGGTAAAATTTTACTTTTTCTAAGTTCCGCTACTACAATAAGAAGATGCTAAAAACCTGACTACAATAATCACAAACTTACTCTACAAGGGAAGTAACTACTATTGTTAAGAGTATTAATAAACAACAAATGTGAATATAACAAAAGACTAATACAGAAAGAGAATCAAACGTCTAATCACACAGTAACGAGCTGTAAACAGTTCCCAAAAGGTTCTTCTGAAATTATTTCACCAGAAAACACCAGGAACACCGGTTGAAGACTACTAAAGTTCCTAAATAAATCACTATGCACAAACAATTAATTAGTACTTAGCTTTCGATGCGCCGCTACAGCTGCAAGTGGTCAGCGCGTAATGTAAACACAGGCAAGAGGTTAAGTTGCTCGATACGAAACACTCACAAATATCACGTTACAACAGAAGAAAGGCAGAGGTGAATGAAGAAACCACTAATACGTCACTTATATAGTAAATATTATCACAAAAACCGTTAAAATATGTATCTGGAACCTAAAAATATATGAAAACTTAGAGAGCGATCTCACACGCAGTCACTCGCTTATGACGTCACACTCCGGTTTGGTGCCTTGGACATGACCGAGGACCTTAAGATTTTGCATGAACCGAGGACTGGCACCCACGTAACACGAGAAAATGTGAAAAGTGTTAATATGTAGTAAAAACCTTAGAAAATCTCCGTGTTTCGTCATTCACCATCGAATCGATATAACGCGAGATCGTCACATTGGTCGCATTTCTCTCTGAAACGGTTACATTTATGGTCTGCTAGCCCTTGTCGCGTGCTGCGGTATGTGGGGCAATACAAGCAGCACAGTAGAACATTGGAGAAGCATCTAAGTTGATGCAATCGCCCAGTAAGAAGAGCTACATTTATAGTTTTAGTTATCGATTATTGAATTATTGGTCGGTTTGGTGCCTTGGACATGACCGAGGACCTTAAGATTTTGCAAGAACCGAGGACTGGCAGCCACGTAACACGAGAAAATGTGAAAAGTGTTAATATGTTGTAAAAACCTTAGAAAATCTCCGTGTTTCGTCATTCACCATCGAATCGATATAACGCGAGAACGTCACATTGGTCGCATTTCTCTCTGAAACGGTTACATTTATGGTCTGCCAGCCCTTGTCGCGTGCTGCGGTATGTGGGGACAATACAAGCAGCACAGTAGAACACAGGAGAAGCATCTAAGTTGACGCAATCGCCCAGTAAGAAGAGCTACATTTATAGTTTTAGTTATCGATTATTGAATTATTGGTCGGTTTTGTGCCTTGGACATGACCGAGGACCTTAAGATTTTGCATGAACCGAGGACGGGCACCCACGTAACACGAGAAAATGTGAAAAGTGTTAATATGTAGTAAAAACCTTAGAAAACCTCCGTGTTTCGTCATTCACCATCGAATCGATATAACGCGAGATCGTCACATCAGTCGCATTTCTCTCTGAAACGGTTACATTTATGGTCTGCCAGCCCTTGTCGCGTGCTGCGGTATGTGGGGACAATACAAGCAGCACAGTAGAACACAGGAGAAGCATCTAAGTTGATGCAATCGCCCAGTAAGAAGAGCTACATTTATAGTTTTAGTTATCGATTATTGAATTATTGGTCGGTTTGGTGCCTTGGACATGACCGAGGACCTTAAGATTTTGCATGAACCGAGGACTGGCACCCACGTAACACAAGAAAATGTGAAATGTGTTAATATGTAGTAAAAACCATAGAAAATCTCCGTGTTTCGTCATTCACCATCGAATCGATATAACGTGAGATCGTCACATTGGTCGCATTTCTCTCTGAAACGGTTACATTTATGGTCAGCCAGCCCTTATCGCGTGCTGCGGTATGTGGGGACTATACAAGCAGCACAGTAGAACTCTGGAGAAGCAACTAAGTTGATGCAATCGCCCAGTAAGAAGAGCTACATTTATAGTTTTAGTTATCGATTATTGAATTATTGGTCGGTTTGGTGCCTTGGACATGACCGAGGACCTTAAGATTTTGCATGAACCGAGGACTGGCACCCACGTAACACAAGAAAATGTGAAATGTGTTAATATGTAGTAAAAACCTTAGAAAATCTCCGTGTTTTGTCATTCACCATCGAATCGATATAACGCGAGATCGTCACATTGGTCGCATTTCTATCTGAAACGGTTACATTTATGGTCTGCCAGCCCTTGTCGCGTGCTGCGGTATGTGGGGACAATACAAGCAGCACAGTAGAACACAGGAGAAGCATCTAAGTTGATGCAATCGCCCAGTAAGAAGAGCTACATTTATAGCTTTAGTTATCGATTATTGAATTATTGGTCGGTTTGGTGCCATGGACATGACCGAGGACCTTAAGATTTTGCATGAACCGAGGACTGGCACTGGCGTAACACGAGAAAATGTTAAAAGTGTTAATATGTAGTAAAAACCATAGAAAATCTCCGTGTTTCGTCATTCACCATCGAATCGATATAACGCGAGATCGTCACATTGGTCGCATTTCTCTCTGAAACGGTTACATTTATGGTCTGCCAGCCCTTGTCGCGTGCTGCGGTATGTGGGGACAATACAAGCAGCACAGTAGAACACAGGAGAAGCATCTAAGTTGATGCAATCGCCCAGTAAGAAGAGCTACATTTATAGTTTTAGTTATCGATTATTGAATTATTGGTCGGTTTTGTGCCTTGGACATGACCGAGGACCTTAAGATTTTGCATGAACCGAGGACGGGCACCCACGTAACACGAGAAAATGTGAAAAGTGTTAATATGTAGTAAAAACCTTAGAAAACCTCCGTGTTTCGTCATTCACCATCGAATCGATATAACGCGAGATCGTCACATCAGTCGCATTTCTCTCTGAAACGGTTACATTTATGGTCTGCCAGCCCTTGTCGCGTGCTGCGGTATGTGGGGACAATACAAGCAGCACAGTAGAACACAGGAGAAGCATCTAAGTTGATGCAATCGCCCAGTAAGAAGAGCTACATTTATAGTTTTAGTTATCGATTATTGAATGCAGCATTTTGTTCGTTGAACCGTCGCCGCGTCCGAAGCTAACTGCCCTTACGTTCTCGCACCATTATAATTGAAGGTTAGACCACCTCTGAGTCAAATTTCAAATCTATGCCTCGCAATGGAAGACAGTTATGGGATTTCGAAAAAGTGACTCTTTTTCCTGTGTTGCACAATGTATAAATAAAGTCTGGACACGTTTTCAGTCGGATCGTTATAAGATTTCAAAGTGGGGCACAATTTGACAACTTATTGCATACGTCCAGAAACCTGCACTATGATATCACAGAAACACGACGGGAAACAGTCAATTCACACAAACAACTGGTGTAACAATTTGTAAAGATTTGAAATATAATGATCGCATAGCCTTCATCTCTGGTAAAAAAGAAAAAAAGGTGGCAGACTTAAGATCGGACGTCGGACGTGATAGGCCGTCAGATAAAAAGGTTATTATATCTGAACAATTGGAATTGCCTTCACCTAGCACACCAGCTAAAAAAGACGACGCCAACGAACTGGATAATCAAGCAGGCGAGGTTTCAGCGAAGTGTAACAATGAACTGCCGCCTAAGAATCACAAAGTTATTGGACCTAATTGTTCTAATCTTGGGTGCTCTTGGATGACAACTGACAACACCTACTCCTCATTTCATATTTCACCGGAAATTCGGATGCCCTTGCCAAAAGTTAACGAAAGCATGAAAAGGGCGAAACGGATAAGGGGAAAACCGATGTTTTAAATGATTTGAAGTACAAAAAAAGAGTTAGAAGCCATTATTAAGGAAAAATAGAAAAGAACTTTGCCAAAGAAGATAGAGCAAAGAAAGAACTATTTGCGAAACAGAATAAAATTAAGAATTCAAAAAAGAAAAATAGGGCCTGAAGATAAATGTAAAAAAGGAGAGAGAATACAATACTAACGAGAGTGATTACGAGGAAAGTTATGACTGTGCATGTTTATATTGTGGTGAGTTTTATTCAAAATCAGTTGAAGGTTGGGTCGCTTGCTCCACGATTCTTGTGCAGGAATAGATAGCGAAGGTGATGAGTCTTTCCTCGTGTGTGAATTTCGTAAATAGCCTTAAGAAAAGGATACAATACATGAAAACTGTAGTTTGACATTAAACTAAATCAATACCGAGCAAGCCAATATTTTCTGCATTTCCGATAATTTTACACGTTTTTATAATCACTTGTACTTACCACCCCAATCTGCCCCGTGCACGGGGCAGAATGGAGCAATTGGCATGCCTTTCTGTTTTTGAACGAAAAAAATACTGTTCCTTTATTTTACGGCAATGTTCTGGTAGTCTTGTGATTAATACAATAATATGTTCATATAAAAATTGGTAACTCTCTTATTTAACACTTTTGTACTTTTAATCAAATGTATGACAGATGCAGTGAAAGAAACTATGAACTTAAATGACTGCATATACACCAGTAAGTGTAATACAACTTCATATTCAATTTTCTGTAACTTTTGTAACTTAATGTACCTTTCCTCTCAAACCATTTATCCCAGAACCATGTAATTCTAACGGTCAGTTGTCTTACTCGACATGCATGAAGTAATATTTTTTAATGCTTCCTACTATATTATAAAAACCCTATGGTCTTTTTATTTTCTAAATTTGCTCATAAAACATCTTACTAAACTTTTCCAAAATTGCACAATTAATATATTATTCATGAAAAAATATCATTGTTAGAAAATAGTGGAGATCCATGTAAGAAATGTTTCGTGTTCTACCGTTAGTATAACACAGCTTGAGATAAGGGACATGGAAATAGGTCAATTTAGAATGGTGCAGATAGAAGATACCTTCTCGCCATGAAATTTGTCTTTAAAAACAAATGAATATTCTCAAATCAACAGCTCATTTTATGGAGTCATTACTAGAAACATGAATAATCCTCACAAAGATTTGGAATTGCTTTGGTGCAAGAAAGTCTCCATCATTCAGGAAATCGCATTTTCAATAACGTGCCAGCAGCCATAAAAAGCTTTACTACTGACAAATTTCAGTTTAAGAGGAGCCTAAAGGATTTATTGCTAGCCATCTCCTCCGATTCCATTAAGAACTGAATTTCTTAGTAGAACTAGAGTGCGCGCGGTTGAGAGCGAGCGAGAGAGAGAGAGAGAGAGAGAGAGAGAGAGAGAGAGAGAGGGGGGGGGTCAAATAATACAAGTACAATCAAAAGTATGTCTAAATTTTCATTTCACATTCCACGTCCATGATCACTCCACTTGCGATCTGTGGAATTGTAATTTCTTAGACTTTCCCGGCGATTTGATGACATCTCGTGGAAATAGGATTTTCTGCCGGATATCAGCGTCTTCCAAACACGATATTTCGACGTCATTACTTGACGTCTTCATCAGGTGTTCCCTGGCTGCTTGCTGGATGTAAGGAACACCAGCGACATACCAGGCTAAGGCAGGCCACAAAATCAGCAATAGCAGAACACTGCCTAGAGTTGGAACATTCCATGGATTATGAGAACACCAAGGTCATGGTCCAGACCCCCAGGTTCTGGGATAGTGTCATCACTGAATCTATAGAGATAAAGATGGCACAAAACCTGATTAACCAGGCAGGAAGCAGGATACCTGCTAAGCACTGCATACAACCTGGCGTAGAACCTGTACAGGATGATTAATCTACCCCTACCCATGGGTTTTATGCAACTTGCAATACCTACAAATGTCATGGGCAAGATTTTCATTTCTCTCATGCACTACATGCAAATTACTAGTCCTACATAAAAAATGAACAGGATCTTTTTTGTGGGACATTTACTGTAGCTTTTTTTTTTTGGGGGGGGGGGTACATTTTTGCTAGAGGCCCAAATGCGTTTTTCTTGAATAACACAAAAACTGTGGTCTCCAACAAAAACTTATTCCAGTACAAAATTTTATCTAGTTAATTTTCATACAAAAAGGTCCTGTTCATTGTTTTTGTAGGCCTAACAGTGTGCATGTAGGGAGGAGAGAAGATTAAAATCATGCGTGTGGTTCTTGAAGATGTTGCAGGTTCCATAAAACTTTATGGCATGGGCAGCTGAATAACCCTGTGTATGATCCAGAAGTTTCAACAACATTCTTAACGCACCTCATGGTCAACCATGGCTGCTGATAGAAAACAGGTGATTCATATTGGCTTTGTGTATCCCCATTATGTGACTGCAGTAAACAAGAGGATGTGGGATGTTCTCTGTCAACTTTTATACCCACATTGGTATGCCAAAAGACATTGAAATATACAAGGCATGCCAGGAAAGTAAGTACCATTGTTTTTTTTGAAGAAATACTCTTTTTCTACACAACAGCCACCATTGTTCAGATATTTGTCACAGCAGTAAGCCAACTTTTCTATGCCCTCTTTATAGAAAGATACCACCAGTGACGACGTCCATTACTGATCACACTTACATCATCATTGGTGCTGAAGCACCTTCATCCCGCTTGATGTTGAAGTAAAAGTGGTAGTCAGAAGATGGGAGATCAGGTGGTCGAACTGTTCCCAACTGAATTGTTTAGTAAGGGTCTCAGTGCCACCAGCAGAAATGAAACGTGATGTCATGAAGCAACATAACGATTCAATTGAGAATTTCGCATCTCTTGTTTTGAATAGTATGATGGAGTTCTCTCGGTGTTTTGCAGTATCATATCACTTTCATGGTTTCAGCTCTGAGAAGGAACTCAACAAGCAGAATGCCTTGTTGGTCCTAGAAACCATTCCACCTGATTTTTAGCACTGACAACTTCATTCTGATTTTTTTTTTTTTTTTTGGGCTGGGGAGGGGGGGCGGTAGGAGGAGTATTGTCGGATTGTGAGTTCCTTCATTCCATATATTGTTGTTTTTATTTTGGAGTGTCATGAAAAACCCAAATTTCATCACCAGTCACAATTCTATTTAAGAATTCATCTTCCTCATCACTGTATTCAGTGTTGAAATGTCAAAACCCTGCCAAGGCACATAATTTTGTAGGCATTTTTGGAACACAATTCATAAACATCTAAGAAATTTATGACTGAGTCATGCAAAACAGTTTCTGAAATACATTCTTATTATGAACCATCAATTTTCATGAATTTTCTAATTCATTTTCTCACCCATACCATGAGTGACAACAGAAGGCTGTCCAATACATGCTTCACCATGAAAGTTCAACAAACAGTCTCATCCACTTTCTCACCATAAATATTTACAAGTTGATGAATTTCAGCCGGCTTAATGTTCTGTGTGGAGAAACACAACATAACAGAGTGCACTTCACAGTCACTGGGCTCAGAGGTTGTCTTAAACAGTTTGAATGATCACTAACAAATATCAATACAACAAAATTCAGCTCCAGTGTCAAATGTGGAAATACAATGAACCAGAGAAATGTGTGAACCTACAACACTAGTGCTGCAGTGGCAGTAGAATGATTTGGTACTTACTTTCAGGATGCTCCTCATACGTTGAACTTCAATGGAAGTGCCCGTCACCTTTTAATGTAAAATTTTGCTTATGATGGAAACTATGTTTAAACAGTGTGTGTGGGTGGTGAGGAGGGTTATTTAACAGTTGAACTATCTTTGTTTTGTTTATCTGTCTCTAGTCATGACAGGTAATGTGATTCAAGGACAAAGGTACTTTCTGACTTACCTTAGTCAAGGTCCAACTCTTCTGTCCTGTACAGCTACTTGCCTTTATCCAGAGGTTGTTACTCTCAGGCCTTCTTGGGCTTAAAGCTGGTTCATTAGAAATGAAGCTGCTCCTAAAAAATTGTATACATTGTGTAAAAAAAACTACATTTACAAAGAATTTGTGGGGTCAGAGGAGGTAGAGATACACTTCATTACATGTCACTGGTGTGCACCATGTTCCTGATATGGATCCGTTAAAGTTTTGATGTTAGTAATGCTCGAGATATGGTGTGACTATTGGTTTAGGGGCATTTCTGAAAATATCGCCTGTCTACATTATGGCACAACTGGAATATGCTTGCTCAAAACAACAGAGTGTGAATAATGACAGTGCATTCAACTGAACTGGTAACCAGTGCTTCATACACCAACATCGTCTCCCCCTATAAAAAAGAAATTTAGAGGCAGTCACACAAAAAAAAGCTTTTTCTCTCCTAAACACTCGCAAATTGTGTGTATGTAGGTTTTTGTTTTTGTTTTAATACGCCCTGTATATGAAAAGAGCTGTTACCATTACCTACACTGCTTACATGGTGTTAATTTGCACACAGATTTCTGGTTGTTCCACTGGAAAGCTTACCAAGACATTTACAGCATAAAGCTGATACTGGCTTGTAACCTAAAAATGTACACAGCTCAAAGGTAGTACAACTGCAACTCTGTAGAATTACCATGTCTTTCATGCAGTACAACATTTTTAACCGTGCAATTATAATATTCATGTAACTGATATTATTTAATGATGAGGCTTCTGGGATAAGCTATGAAGTAATTACTCCATGCTGTACAGAAAAACAAAGCAGTCTGAACAGCCTCACCGTTTATATTGGTAATAGGTAATGGGAACAAAGGAACCAACAAAATTAAGAAGAACATTAGCATTTTTTTTTAAATTCATGCATCTTTTACAGAAAAGAACTGTACATTTCAACCATAAATGTTTCGTAGGCACGTTACAACATTAACAAACACTACATTATATAAATTTTCTCTGAAAATGTATTTAGTAACAATGCACTACACTTGTTACAAGAAACATTGTGTCCTGTCTTATTCAGTGGTCTTTGTTTTACTTCTTTAATTATTTGGCACTTCAGTTCCATGGAACACTATTTAATGTGCAGCTATATAATTGATTATTTTTATTACTTAAAGGTTCATTTTATCATCAACTTACAGAAACAGGTTAAGAAAAACTGATGTATGTTGATGGTCACTTGGTGGTTGTCTATTATCTACCTGCAGTCTGTCACTGCTACGTAGTGTTGAAACCATAGGCTAGGTCAAAGACTCACTGGACGAAAAATTGTTAGACCTACCTACATACATACATACACGGGTGAAAAGCAGTTCTGCTGGTCTCAAAAAAACTTTATTGTGCGCTTCTGTTCCAAATGACAACTTCAATGAAACTTCATATCTACAATAATTTCACCAATAAGGTGGGCTACAAATAGGTTGTAATATTCTGACCTGAGTAGCTCTTCAGCAAGTAGAGCTACATAATGTGTGCTACTGTTTTTATATGAACACTAACACTAGTCACGTTTACAATAGAAACAATAATTAGGTCCAATACATTTAAAATTGTATGCCTACAGCAAGCAACAGTGCAACCGCAATGTACTGCTTGTTGAAAATGAAAATTCATCAAAATGCTTGTACACACTGTAAGGTATTTCATTCATTCTCTCTTGCTGCAACAATGCTAAAACTCATAGCCAAAGGCAATTTTACATTGTTGTGGGGAACTAGAATAGCTAATAAATATAACTAAATAATATCTGTATTCATTTGAGTTGGTTTTACTGAGATCCAGATTATGTTGTCACAGTGGAGACAATAACTCATGTCCCCTTGTTCTCACACTAACTGATTATAGTTTTCAATTTTGACCAATTGATACAAGACAGGCTTATAACTCCTTCATGTTCATTGTTATTGGCAATAACTTGATAAGAGCTAATAATCTTTGATGACAAAACAAAACTCAAAGGTTACAAACTCTGTTAGTAAACAAGTCAATGCATTCTGTGCCAGCACTTAAACATTAAAACAAAACCTCTTTAAAATTTTGTTTACATTCATTTTGTTCTAAGGCTTGTGTGTAGTACAAATAACCAATAGTGCATCTGTAGGCCTTATCAGTTTCAACATAAATGGTACAGTTTTAAAGTATTCAAAGCATTTGCCTCAATTTGATCCCATAGATTGCCACTTTACTGATGTGGCATTTAATAAATTAAAAAGAGCATCTCTCTTGAAATATTTACAAATTGAATACTGTTGAACAACACGTATGTACATTTCAACACAGTAATACAATTGAAAATATTGACAGATGCTCCTAAAATTTCTGTTGCAACCTGAATACTGAAACATGTTCTAGGAACTACCTTAAAATGTTAAAATTCTACAAGAGGCTCTACACTGGAAGACACTCTATTTCATTTTTATATTATTGCAGAAGGGCAGAAGCAAGATAAGGTACTTTCAGGGAACGACCACCAAATACAAGTAATGACCAATATCTTGCAGGTTCCAGTACTGACCATGGTCTTATTGTCATCCACTTAGAAACATTCACACAATGTTAAGCATTTCCACTACAATGGTTGTGCCAAGTATGCTCCTAAACCCTGTTGTTCTCATTTACTTTTATGTGGTTTATATTGTTCATTGATAAACAATGGCATCCTAGCAGACACTGTAGAAATAAACTTGTTTGGACCAAGTACAGTATAACAGATGTTAACTGTCACAACAATAGAAGGTAAGTTGGGTTGCTCCACACCAAAATTAGAAAAATTTTTACTGCCAACACCAGTTGTTCTGCTCCAAAATCAAACTAAATTGTCAGGTCTTCTGCAAGTTTCTTTATGTTGGGAGCATAGGTTTTACTGAATTTTATGAAGCAGTGCTCAATAGACAAGTTTTCTAGAACTTGCGATTTAGTAGAAAGCAAAGAAGAAACTAAAAGTCAATGAAATGAGACTTTTATTTTACGTCACACCAGGAATCCTCAATACACATTTATGAAAGAAATTAGGATTACAACTTATAAAAACTTGAGCTGTTATCCAAAGCCACTATAAGAAAATGTTGTTTGAGTAGTGACAAGTTAGCAAGAACCAATACCTCATTTCTGCTTCAGAAGAAGGTATCTAATAAGAAGCCAAATTTCATACACTCATTTATTACATGGGAAAGTGTGGCTCCTACCAGCTGCCTTATATATTTGCACTGTCCACTGGTTGTTTTCAAAGAGGAAACACAAGTTAGGGAGCAATTTTCCATAAGAGGTGAAATTAAAGAGGCACAACATGTTCGGGGGAAGGCGGGGAGGCTGGAGAAATGTATGTTACAAGGTTATGGCACGCCCAATGTATAATGTTTCTATTTTGATGTAGAGTTCACATAAAAGACAGGCTGGGTAGTGAACATAAATAACATGCAATTCAGTATGTATTTCAACTTTGAATACTGTGTGCACATTTGGGAGGTTGTGTGAACTAAATAATTGTTAGATGGGGAACTAACCAGCAACTGCTTTACTGAGCCATGTAAATAATAATCACTGCAGCACTGAGCCAGTGGCTTTACATGTGCAGAAGAAATTAGATTAAAGTTTTTTTAGTATGAATATTGTTACAGGCATGTAAGCAATATGTGTTTAGCTGGAAATTAAATATTTCTACTTGAGAAGACAACATATTGTTACAGAATGAAAGTATCTTGAAGGTTTATGGAAATATAATATATAATTTGCTCTCTCTCATGTTATTACACATGGTAAGTATGTACGCTACACTTTAATAGTTACTTCTTTTTGTGTCCATCAGGTAACCTGGAACTAGTGTCAGGATAGTTTCTTCACAATGGCAACAAAGTTTCCTTTTTTATATGCTGAGCAATATTTTTAAATATGGTGATGTGAAGAAATCTTTGTTCTCATGACAATATCTTCAGATTTGAGTAAAACCTCAAGCTTTCAACATTTACCATGATCAACTTCATGTCAACTGTGAGAGAAGGAAGGCTGTCAATCTTAGATGTTTTGGTAAAATGAAAATCAGATGGGCCAAGGTGTGTACCACAAGCCACCACACTCTCGTGTATGTCTCAGGGTGCAGGGTTTCAGACCATCCAGTTCAGAAGGTAGGTGTTTCAAATACAATGATAGAAAGAGCTGCAATTGCTTGTGATGAGAACTACTTGGATTCCAAAACTAAGGACCAAGTGATATAGAGCTGGGACATCGAGAAATGATACTGAACAGTCTGGATAAACTACTTATGGTGCTCCTTCCTCTGCATGGTTCTCCAAATAGCAAAATAGGCATTGTCCTAGGGCCCAAAATGATGACCATGACAGTTGGTCCTCTTGACTAGGGCACAGGAGAACAAGCCCCCCCCCCCCCCCCCTCACCACAGAAGAAAGGGAAAAATATTATGAACTGCCATGCCAGATAGACAAATGTATAAATTCATTATCTGAACACGTAACAAGTTTCACCAAAGCCAGTTGTCATTGGTTACAAAACTACCAGAAGCGTCTACAACCATCTCAAACCTTAGAGGAATTCTTGCCTCAGTGAGTAAAAAGTTCAAATGACTGCATTTGGAATTAATTATCTTTAAAGACACATTCTGCTCACTAACTAGGAGTTTTTGTTAGGTCAATACACGCCTAAGATGTCATTTTTCATGAGCAACACTGTGTTGATCACTAACTGTGTGAACAAAGAACAGCTCTCAAGCATACTAAACATCAATGACCAACTGCCTACTGGAATAATGAAGGTTTCTTTATGGACCGCATTTTGATCACTTGGGAGAAGCAATCACTACTTTATAGTGGGCTGTAATGATTTCAAGTGTAATATCTCACTTCACCTCGTACAATTTATAACGTTGGCATTCTGCCGTTATTAGCGCATTGCTTAACAAATCAAAGAAGTAAACAACAGTTAGCCAAGATATGGGAGCTCTTTTCCTTTCCATTTTTTTATAATACCTGCCACTCTGCTTGTGTCATGTTAATAGAAACTGACAATCACAGCACCCGCAATGATTCAATTTTCACTTTCACAAAAAGAAAACCAGACTGTCTGTGGGTTTGGTGTTCAGCAGGAGCCAAAACCTTGTTAGTGGTCTGGCTGCGAGACTCAAAAGCATACTAATCCCCCTGCTTACATCACCGGGTTTTGAGAGAACTGTCGGGAGGCGGCAGTGTTCTGCTTGGCAGGTTGCGCAGGTCCTGAAACACACAGTGTGTGGCAAAAATTACTATTGGGACAGTAATGCATTAATAAGTCACTAGAAACTGCTGTCAGGTAGAACCACTGTACTGAACAACAACCAAAAGCATTTCTATAAGTATTGCATATGAGTGCAGGTTATGGAAACTATATGGACACAAGTTCAAAATCCCTTTCGTATCTGCAGGAATTTACACTAGATTATAGCACAACAGCTGTAGGGACCAAGATTAAGTTTATTCATTGGGGATGTTTATGACTGTTTATTCAGTGTGAATATAGAAAATTGCAACACTCTCATTTCATTCTTTTCAACAGAGCAACCACAGGAAATAGAAAACTAGCTGAAGAAATTAATAAATTACACCACAAAATTCAATTCACGTCACTGTAGAAATGAAACACCAGAAAACATTAACAAAACTTTATATAATGCTGAAATTTCCAGGAAGCCAACAATTACCAGTGTTACCATCCATAACTTCTTGCTATCCAGATCAATATAAGAATGTTTAATCACATGCTTAAAGACCCAATGGATACAAGTGAAAGATATAAAGAAACGAAAATTGTAAAATCAGCTGCCTCCAGTAATTAATACAATCCTGCTGTAATACATTAACTAAACCAACCAATTTCTGGACAACCACCCACAAACGGGAAGACCATCTTTGTAATAAACACTGACCTTCCTTATGGAAGATTTCATACCAAATTGCCAACCTCTTCAAGTTGTATGACATAAAAATAAGCTTCTTCACAACCAACAAAATACAGAATAATATCATCCACAGTACTGAAAGCACTAAGCAAGAATATCAAATGTCAGGTATGTCCAGACTTCAGCAATCAACAAACTGGTAGAAGCACAGGGATGCACTCTGTCTTAACATCCAGAACAAATCCGACTTTGCCATAATTCTTGCCCAGTAACTCATTCTGCAAACAGTGTAGAAAAGAACAAGGCAAGAAATTTGACTTTCTTGAAGGAACTGAAATATCTTTCAACACAGATACAGCACCAGTCTACCTACTCAATGACAAATCTTGCCTTCACAATTATGAAGGCTCACTATTTAAAAAACAAACCTGCCCACTCTCAATCTCTCTTTACATCTTACCTACATTGATATCACTATAAAAAATATACCAGAAAATAAATCTTGTATGATATATCTAAGCCTTCTACTCTTGTTTTTAAAAGTAAAGTTCATGTACATATCAAGAGCTGCAAATATTGGAACTTCACTCTATTTTTGGGCATTCATGTTCAGTTTTGGTTAAAGTATTTAGCCACACATTACTTTTATTATATGCAAACAAACACAAGAAAATTGTCTCTGAGCAAAGTATGTAAGATCTTGATAACACGCATCAGTTGTACAGTGCATGCCGGATGCTGGCTTAGTAATCGATTGTGCCTCATGGGCTTGACTATTGTCTGAAGTAGCGATGGAAGGAATTGACACTGTGAATGACGCATCTTTTCTGAGCAGCCACTTTGTAGCAATTCCGGACATTCCAAGTGTATCATTGTCCATCGGAATCCCCAATGGACAGGATGCTTACGTATGTGTCACCTTTCAGGGTCATACCTAGCCATATCACTCCAATTGCATGCCTCCTACACCATTACAGAGCCTCCACCAGCTTCTACTGTCCCCTACTGACATGCAGTGTCCATGGATTCAAGAGGATGTCTCCATGCCTGTACATGTCCATCTGCACGACACAGTTTGAAACGAGACTCGTCCAACCAGGCAACGTGTTTCCAATATCAGTGTTGATGGACCCAGGTGAGGCATAAAGCTTTGAGTCGTGCAGTCATAAAGGGTACACAAGTGGACCTTCAGCTACGAAAGTTCATATCGATGATGGTTCACACTCTGACAGTTGTTGATGGCCCAACATTGAAATATGCAGCGATTTGCAGAAGGGTTGCGCTTCTGTCACTTTGAACGATTCTCTTCTGTTGTTGGTCCTGTTTTTGCAGGATCTTTTTTCGGCTGCAACGATGTCGGAGATCTGATGTTTTACCAGATTCCTGATATTCACTGTATGCTCATACGGGAAAATAACCACTTCATTGTTACCTTGGAGATGCTTTGTCCCATTGCTCGTATGCCCACTATACCACCACATTCAAATTCACGAAAATCTTGATAAGCTGCCATTGTAGCAGCACTAACCAATCTAGCATCTGTGCCAGACACTTGTTGTCTTATATAGGCATTGCCAACTGCAGTGCCATATTCTGTATGTTTACATATCCCTGTATTTAAATATGCATGACTGTGCCAGTTTTGTTGGCAATTCACAGTATATACATATCCTGTGAGGAGATAGTGATATATTACCAACTGCCGGCACAACCAATCCACATACTGTGATGGAAGAGGTACATGATAGTGAATGTGTTGTGTTGTTTGGCGGTTGATGGTATTCTGGGACCATTTTCTCCTCAGAAAAAAAGCAGTTACCTTGATATGCTCAGGCTGTCACTATGACTGGCTGACTGCCGAGACACAGTCTTTTTCCATTAATATGGTGGGCTCAGGCTGTGGCAGATGTTGCGGACCAGGTGTTACGACGTATGCTGACTTGGCAGGGGTGGTCCTATTCCTTGGTGTTCTAGGCCACCAGGCATTAGAAACGTGTTTCTATGAGCATATACCAAGGACAGAGTCTACCAAACAGCTGTCAACCACTTCTAAAATTTAATGAACAAAATCATTTCCGCCCTTGCCACCGGTGATGCAGATATAATGTGCTGAATGTGGATAGATCCTGATAACAGACTGGAAATTGTGCCCACCACCACTGGTGCACACATGTTGAAATTGATTAACCTGCATAAAAACTTTGTGATACTATGTCACATAAGGCAAACATGGTGTGAATACCTTAGGTCTAATTTGTTTGGATGCTGTAACACATCAGAACTGTTCTGTAACTTTTGAGACACTGTGTATATCCTCTGCCCATTGCACGTTAAAAACCTTATTCAAGTCACCTACTGTCCAGTTTATGTGGTATTTGCTCCACTGACAAGATGTACATTTTTATGCCTTGGTAGTCTTCTGCAAGGGACCCATTGCATGCAACTTGCCATCACAATATTTTGCTGAAAACTAGTACACATGGGTCTGCAGCGATTCCTGGTGTGTTTGAGACTGACTGTCAATGGCAACTTACAACGTTCATCTCTATGACTAACTACGAGTTAGGATCTTAATGTGGCCACTTTTATTATTATGCCACATTATGTGGTTGCAAGTGATACAACATTCCTTGTAGACAAGCTGGATAGTCTTCACTGATGCACCAACAAATTGGGCAACTTAATTCACTGGCACATCCAAAGATAATAGGTCTAATCTGTGGTTTCAATCCATTGTACTACACTGATTCCTTTTAATCGACTGGCACATACACACCTCTTCAATGATGTGGCTTATGTCAGCAGTGAAGGCTCAGACAACGGGCAGGTATCAGTTCCACTCCATCTACAGCATTTCAAAGGGGCCTGTGTGCTCTTTTAAGATGGTGAACTTATAAGGCTGTTTACACAATTTTTTAAGTACACTCTAAGGAAAGAAGAAAGTTGCACCACACAGGAATTATCCAAAGGGTTGAAATGAGTAAATGTGCTGTTCATGTGCAGAGAAACAAATGATTACAATTTCAGAACACTTGGATGAGTTATTCAACAGGAAGAGCATCACAAACTGAGGGAGTCATTAATGCATTGACAACCTGTAGCCCATATGCAAGCAGTAATTCAGTTTGATATTGGTTGATACAGTTGTTGGGTGTACTCCTGGGGGATATCATGCCAAATTCTGTCTAAATTGTGGACTGGAGCACTGAAATCCCAATATGTTTGGAGGGCCCTGCCCATAGCACTACATTCTCAATTGGGCACGGCAGGTCTCGGAAAGCATAAAGACGAGCAGTAGAAGCTCTTCTCATATGCAGGTAGGCATATCTGACTGAAATGTTAACTCAACATCGTCTGCAATGAAGGGCAATAAAACGGTGTATAGCACATTGTTCACATAGCACTGTGGATTAAAACTGAAGGGATCTTGCTACGAAACTAATGGCACCCCAGACGATTCCTCTCGATTATCGGGTCATCTCCAGGCACGTCTTTGGACTGGAATCTCAATGACGGGAGTGGATTGGACTGAGACCAATGGTCAGCAAAGACATGTCTGGAGCTGCTTTGGACAGCAGTGTGATACCAACCTGACTATTGCCTGATAACCAGGAGTGATTGACTGGGATTCCATTTGTATTTTGTAGAAGGACCTCGTTTTGGTTTTTTTTGTGACGGCCTTCGTAGCGACAAACACCGCCACACTTTTAGTAGCGGGCCGACCGGTCCGCTGGAACAGTGAACAGAAAGATGAAAACCCAAACACTCGGATTGAATGAAAGTCGGTACTTATCTTTATTACGAAGATATAGAAACACAGTGGTGAACTTTGTCTCTACAGAAATCTGTCTAGTTCGAGTCGGGGCAGCTAGGTCAGCGTCGGCTGACGACAAATAACAACTCTGCTGCGATGTACCCACACTGACTAGCAAGTACACACTGCGGTGGCGAGTATACAACTGAGCGGCAGAATCCAGAACTGTCCTAGCGCTCGCGACTCCAGCGCTTAAGAAGCCAGAAGCCAGCGGTGGCGCGCGCAGACTTGCGGCGATTTCCTGTATCGCTGGCGCTGCTTATGCGGACGGCGTCCGGACTTTGCTGCTGCCAACCTTTTGGCAGCGGGCTCGGGTGGCATTACTGGCTAGGATATAACACTCCTCCCCCACAAATCGCCGCACCGTCGTTGAATAATGACGTGGCGAGCGTCGACGGCGGGGGAGGTGTCAGGCCGCAGGCGTAGCAGAAGAGACCGGGGCAGAGACTGTTGTCGGTGGCAGTCCCCGGTCCGCACCCCAGCATTGGCTGCGCGGGGCCTCGGGAAACACCGACTGAAAACCGAGGTCAGGGTGCACGCCTGTGACCACGGGTGCAGCTTCTGGTACTGGACGCGACGGGGCGTCGGGACCCACGAAGAGAGGCAGCGTCTCCTGACGCTGCGTCGACGGCTGCTGAGTGGGCGCCGGACAAGGCGCTGCGGTGTCAGACTCCTTGGGGGTGCCCAAGGAAAGCGGCTGCAGGACAGGCTGCACAGCCACCGCTTGGGAAGGCGGCCCGGCTGAGGGGTCGACGTCCATCAGCTCCGAAGGCGGCGGCGACTGAAGAGGGACCGCAGGCGCTGGAGCGACCACCCGGGGCGCTCCCGTATGAAGCTGCGCGGGAGGCATCAACGGGACGGGCTGTCGGCGTGGCGACGGCTGCTGCTGCTGCCCTGGGGGCGGCAGCGAAGTCGGAAGGCGCGGCTGGAACCCGCCGCGGACCAAATCTGTGGACAAAGAACGAGCGGCAGAATCCGGGCGGCCAGCGCGGCGCAACTGGTCCTGATGCCTCCTGTGCACCCCAGTAGCACCTTGAACAGTATAAAAACCGCGACCCTGGACACTTATCACGGTACCACGTTCCCAACGATGGCGACCGTGATAAACTCTGAAAAAAACGGCGTCATTGCGCTGAAAACGCGTGCGATGCTCAGAAGCGGCGGGTCGATCCGGGGGGTGCAACAACCGTAGTAGGGTGCGATGACGACGGCCGTGGAGAAGCTCCGCAGGCGAAGGGCCGTCGCGTGGCGTGGTCCGGTACGACGACAGGAACGTGATGAGGGCCTGCTGACGAGAGTGCGTAGCACGAAGGCGGTCCATATGATCCTTGAATGTGCGTACAAAACGTTCCGCTGCACCATTCGATTGAGGGTGGAACGGCGGAGTAAGAACATGGCGAATGCCATTGGCAGAACAAAAACTTTCAAATTCAGCAGAGGTAAATTGTGGACCATTGTCAGACACTAAAACTTCTGGAAGACCCTCAATACAAAAAATTGAAGTCAACGCCTGTATAGTTTGTGCAGACGTTGTAGACTGCATGGGCACAACAAACGGAAAATTACTAAATGCATCTATCACGATGAGCCAACGAGAATTCCAATATGGACCAGCGAAATCAATATGTACTCGCTGCCAGGGACCGGCAGGGCGTGCCCACTCAAAATAGCGTTGAGGCGGAGCAGCTTGGTGTTCGGCACACGTCGAACAATCTGTAGACATCTGCGTAATCTGCTTATCAATGCCGATCCATGTACAATGACGGCGGGCAAGCTGCTTGGTGCGGACCACTCCCCAATGACCTTGATGCAACAAGTCGAGGACCTTGGATTGGAGCACTTGGGGAACCACGACACGAAGCTGGTCATTCTCGGTGCATAACATCAAAACTCCGTGCGAAACAGACAACAGATGACGTTGCGGATAATAGCGACGAACCACAGGATCCGATATGTCCTTTGCCTTGGACGGCCAACCACGTTGAACAAAACGTAATAGTAAACTCAGATGAGGATCCGTAGCTGTCTCACGTGCCACCTGACGATAATCAATCGGAAAATCCCGGAGGGATTGGTGCTCATCGGCGTCAATCTGATGGCAAGAGTCGTCAGAGGAATCGAAGACATCATCCGCAGCAATCGGCAATCTAGAAAGCGCGTCAGCGTTTGCATGCTGAGCCGTAGGGCGATACAGTATCTCATACTGGTATTGTGATAACAAAAGAGCCCAACGTTGTAGTCTCTGAGCTGTCCGCTGAGGAACTGGTTCAGACGGATGAAACAGTGACGTCAGGGGCTTGTGATCTGTTACTAAATAGAATGGTCTACCATAGAGGTAGTGATGGAATTTTGTGACACCGAACACAATAGCCAACGCTTCCTTGTCCAATTGGCTATAATTACACTGAGCTTTGTTTAGCAATTTAGATGCGAACGCAATAGGACGTTCGGTGTTACCGACTCGGTGAGACAACACAGCACTGAGGTCGAAAGAAGAGGCATCACAAGCTAACACCAGAGGCTTGTTAGGGTCGTAATGGACCAGACAACGATCACTCAATAAAGCCTCTTTAAGCTGCTGAAAGGCTGATTGGCAATCAGCCGACCACACAAACGGAACATTCTTACGGCGGAGACGATGCAACGGTGCAGCAATCTGTGATGCATTAGGAATAAACCTAACATAATATGTCAATTTGCCAAGAACTGCTTGCAATTCATGCAGATTGCGAGGGGCGGGCAAATAACGAATAGCTGCTAAATGTGACTGGGAGGGATGAATGCCTTGAGCATTAATAACATGTCCCAGATACTCCAACTCCGTAAGGAAAAATGAACATTTATCGATGTTGCAACGTAGGCCTGCCTGAGACAACACTGTAAACAAACACTCCAAATTACGGAAATGTTCAGCAGGCGTCCGACCGGACACAACAATATCGTCTAAATAGTGGCAACACGATGGCACATTAGCCAGAAGTTGTGACAAAAAACGCTGAAAAACAGCTGGAGCTGACGCACAACCAAAAGGCAAACGCAGAAAACGGAACAACCCCAACGACGTGTTTATGACAAAATACTGTTGTGATTGCTCGTCGAGGGGCAACTGCAAATATGCTTCACGGAGATCAATTTTGGAAAAGAAACAAGCTTCCCCTAACTTACCCATCAGCTCGTCCGGTCTAGGCAAAGGAAAAGAATCAATGACAGTCTGAGGATTAACTGTCGACTTAAAATCAGCACACAAACGTAATTTGCCAGACGGTTTCTTTATAATAACTAAGGGCGAAGCCCACTGGCTCGCTGAAACGGGGTGAATAACACCGTTGTTTTGCCAACGACGAAGTTCATCTTCTACAGGTGCCCGGAGGGCGTGAGGCACTGGACGAGCACGAAAAAATCGAGGCTGAGCATTATCTTTTAACGTAATATGAGCGGCAAAGTTCGCAGCACAACCTAGTTCGTCTTTAAATATGTCACTGTATCGTTTACACAAATCTGTTATGCTGTCTTGAGGAACAACAACAGAATTAAGTTGCAGCACATTGTCTTGTATAGACATGCCAAACAAGTCAAAACAGTCTAATCCGAAAATGTTTACACTGTAGCGCGGACCACTGTGAATGAAACTGTTTTTGTATTGCCCCGGAATGTGGCTGGCACGCTACATACACCTAACACAGGAATGTGTTCGCCACTATAAGGAGCCAAAGAATGTTTTGCCGCTGAAAGTTTAGGGCGGCCGATAGCCGCATACGTAGCACTATTTATGAGAGTCACAGACGCACCAGTGTCTAATTGAAAATTGAAGGTCTTATCCTGGATGCGTAGCTTCACAAAGAGTTTATTACACTGTCTCTGGATCGGTGCAGTGGAGGCGGAAGACACAAAATCAGCGCGTTTAGCGCGTGTTCGCTGCTTACGACAACTCGTGGGTTGGGCGGGTGGAACAACAACTCCCGCTTCACTTGCAGTCTGTACATTACGTTTTACAGCGTTTGAATTACGCTTGGGTCGCATAGCAGAGGGCTGGGTGGGTGGCTTATTGCGAACAAGTTTATTACCCACACTAACCGTGGAAGAATCTTTAAACGCGACCTTCCGGGCGGGCTGGCTTTGAATAACATGAATATCCATGGGCTGGGCAGCACTAGAATTGTTCTTGCGTTTACGCAAACACAGTCTGGATGTGTCCTTTCCTTTGACAAAAGTAACAAACCGCGTTTCTTAACGGGCAACGTTCACGAGGATGAGCAAGAACACACTTAGGGCAAGACGTAAGTCTATCATTTTGCACACGCGGCTGACGAATGTGTTTAACATGACGCGGCCGGCTAGTGTTTACAGTCTGACTCTGCCGGTGGGGCCGCGGGCGTGACATAACTTGCTTAGCACAGGCAATTTGAGAAATACATGGCTGATCTAACTCACACTCAGCATAGTCAAAAGTATCTTGGGCTTCAATGATGTTCATCAAAGTCTCTAATGACGGGTCAGGCAACTTTAAGATAGCAGCACGAATACGAGAATCTGCAATGTTTTGAGTAATAGCGTCTCGTAACATGACATCACTGTAGGAAGCTCCACACACACAATTAAATCGGCACTGACGGGTGAGGCCCCGTAAATCTGTTAACCACTGTTTATTAGATTGATGTGGCAGTTTCTTTAATCTGAAGAACTTGAATCTGGCTGCTGCCACATGAACTCGCGACTCGAAATACTCAGCAAGCTTGTTAACAACAACGTCATAGTCTAAAGCTTCTGGCTTGGATTCCGGGAACAACTTACAAAGTAGTCGATAGACTTCCACGCCTGCAGTGAAAATTAAATAAAGCTGCCGCTCATTACCTGTGATTTTGTAGACTGTCATGTGCGCCTGCAACTGCGCGAAATATTCTTGCCATTCTTCTCGTGCCGCATCAAAAGCACGGAAGGGTGGTGCTGCTTGTGCATGTTCCTTTTGTGTTGGTGGATGAGCCGCTTGTTTGGCGATTGCTTCCACCAGACTGTGTATTTGCTGACTCTGTAACAAGATCAACTGTTGTAATTCGGCAGACATAGTGAACACAATGAAACCAGCCCCCAAAATTCTATCTCAAGAAACAAGTTGAACCAGCCCTGCACACGAGTTCGGAAGTCCTCGTCGCCAGTTTTGTGACGGCCTTCGTAGCGACAAACACCGCCACACTTTTAGTAGCGGGCCGACCGGTCCGCTGGGACAGTGAACAGAAAGATGAAAACCCAAACACTCGGATTGAATGAAAGTCGGTACTTATCTTTATTACGAAGATATAGAAACACAGTGGTGAACATTGTCTCTACAGAAATCTGTCTAGTTCGAGTCGGGGCAGCTAGGTCAGCGTCGGCTGACGACAAATAACAACTCTGCTGCGATGTACCCACACTGACTAGCAAGTACACACTGCGGTGGCGAGTATACAACTGAGCGGCAGAATCCAGAACTGTCCTAGCGCTCGCGACTCCAGCGCTTAAGAAGCCAGAAGCCAGCGGTGGCGCGCGCAGACTTGCGGCGATTTCCTGTATCGCTGGCGCTGCTTATGCGGACGGCGTCCGGACTTTGCTGCTGCCAACCTTTTGGCAGCGGGCTCGGGTGGCATTACTGGCTAGGATATAACAGTTTTCATCTGTGGCTTTCTTACAGAATTACAGTACACAACAATGTTCCAAGTCAGGGCCCGCCAAACGCTGCACAGTGTGCATACGTGCGGAAGTGCTGCGCACGTGTGCGACGGCGACATCTGTTATTAGACGTGTGTCCTAAATGAACGGCGGCGGCTCCTCTTCCCTGTTTATGTGCTACAAGCAAGAGCATGACATACCCAGTCTCGTTTACCCCTGGTGACCGTAACTTTGACAGAGAAGTACTGAGAAATGGCAGGTACTGTGAAAAAGCAAAGAACGGAAGATCTATGTTCTCAGTCGTTTCGATCAAGCATCAGTGATGAAAATCTCCCGTGGCTGCTTGCGTTTGTCAATGAGCCGTGCTTTTGTGCCCGATATTAACTATATCATTTCTCATGACCAGTGATAAACGTGTTTGGATTTATTCCTTTCATAATTAAAAATTATTGTTTACTAACTGTGCATTATTGCCTCATTCTGCTCCGTGTTACATTATTATCAGGAAAATTGGTCATTAAACCGATTGTTGTATAATTACATTTAGGTTTTTTTTTTTTAATGTGTGAAGGGCTACGCTCAGCTGCAGTCGATAAAACATAACAAGCATCTAATTGTCGGTTATTATGCAGATTTCAGACGGAACTGGTGAAACATATAGCAATAATGGTACAGGTCATCATCGAGAGGTCTGCGGTTGTCATTCTGTTCATCGGTCAGTGAGACAGAAATTATGTGGATGTAACTGAGGGCACCGAGAATTAGTTACAGGAAACCTTGCATTGGTTTAATGTTATTTGAAACCATGACTAAGGTTTGTTGGAAGTCGCTAAGTGCTCTCTGTCTTAAATACTAGATCAAAAACATTACGCGTATTTACGTGCCGTCAGTCAAGCTGCCTTAATAAAAACCCACGGTTGTTAATTGTATTACTTGTCTTACTGGGTTAAACTGTTAACATAAATACAGAGTATCTCAGCTAATGGATAAAGCGACATCTGTGGATTGAAACATGAACGCTGACGGCTGCGGCGTGCACGCTGTGACCCGCAAGTTGCACGTGTGCAGGAGCACCGCACGCGTGCAGAATTTCTGGCCGGCCCTGTTCTAAGTACCATTCTGTTGCCTTTCATAGCAAGCCATCCTTGTGAGGAGTGGCCCCTTATATTGCCCCGGTGTATCAGGAGAATGACTCACGCCTGTACAGTGACAGATGGTCTGAAACAGTTCAGTCGGGTAAGTAGTTCTAATTTTCACCCACCAGAGTCCAGTAGTGCACAGACTTTCAAGAAACAGGTCAAGAGAATGTTTTTGGGAATTTTTCTGTTTATTTCTTGATGGCTCTTTTGTTTGTTTATGTTTGTACAGTTTTGTATAAGCTTATAGCAATGTGAATGAGGTCTATAGTAAATATGTAGATCGTTGTTCTACTGATGTACACTGTACAGTGGGGTAGTTTAGTATCATAATATGTTAAGTAAGTTTATGGTGAAAGCAAAGCCAATTTGAGTGCAAATGAAAATAGTTTATACTTTACATTATTAACAAAGTATCTGAATGTTCCATATTTATTTTGGGAAAGTACAATTTGAAAGTGTGTTATTTGTTAGTCACGAAAAGTGCGGACTAACGTGGGAGAATAACGTTTTTCTATTAGCCTTAAAGAAAACTGACCAATCTGAAAGTACCCTGGTATTCTTTATGCATCTTTTCTCTTGGATCTATAGAATGATTACGGCAGTGTAAGGATTCAGAGCCCTGCCTTTCAATGGTATGGTCACATGTAGTATGAGCTGCAAAGGAAGTTATAATTTGCCAGTTTTTGTTGTGCTACATGTTTCGAAAGTGTAGGCATATATTATTCTGGTGTGTTTTATAGAAAGTTCGGTTTTCTAAGTAACTTTGTGTATGAGAAAACACAGTAATTCCACGTGGCAGATTGGTGACTAAAATCGTGAGTGCATTGCACACTGATAATCTTAAATGGAAATGCTTGCCATACTATTATGAACAATCCGTGCTTAGTAGCTCTTCAGATTTCGGGAAATATGTTAACATAAACTTGCTAACGTAAATGAAAGGGTCTGTGCATGACAATGTTAAGATTATCACGGGCTTGGCAGTGAACGTCTACATTATCAATGTACAGAATTTAAAAATGTTTTTCCAGTATTTCAACATTTCATTCAAGATTAAGATCTTTTCCTGATTCTTAAAACAGTTACATTGTATGCAGCCTGGTGCGAGTTGCAGTACGTTAGGTTTCTGCTCGGATTTCCTGCCGGCAAACTGCTGCAACTAGTTGACTGGTAGCTCAGTTTCTTTTTACCAGCACCTACCTAACTTGGCTTACATTTCAACAATATAATGCCTGCCTGTACATGGTGAGAATTTCTAGTGCTTCTTTCATGCATTCCAAACTCTACCTTGGCCAGCAAGGTCACCGAATTCCTCTCCAACTGAGAATGTTTGGAGCATCATAGGCTGGAGCCTCCAACTAGCTTGGGATTTTCACAATATAATACACCAACTGGACAGAATTTGCCACAATATCCCTCAGGAGAAGTCTGTCAATCAATACCAAGCTGAATAATTGCTTGCATAAAAGCTGGAGGTGGAACAATGTGTGAAGCTCTTTCTGTGGAATAAATAATCCAGTTTTTCTGAGAACGTAATGATTTGTTTGTTGGTACTTGTACATCACTCCTACTGGTTTCCATCCCATTCAGAAAATTCCTTTGTAGAGCCTTTTTTATGTCTTAGAGTGAACAAAATGCATCTGAACATTTGGTGAATTGTCTCGGAAAGAAACAAGAGTTATAAACAAAATGCTTTTACCGGCCTTCAGAGTAATCACCATTACCTACAACAGACTTCTGACCTCAGTTGTCAAACTGTAGGAAATGGCCAGCCAACACTTCTCGTGGAATCACTTAAAGCACCATGGGCACACAACGCTGGATGTCTGCATCATTGCCGGAGATGATACCTGATGTTATCAGTACTATCCACAGACCTTGCAGCAGTAAGTGATGTGGTGTTCATTGTCTTCCCAACATCCCACAGGTAGAAATTCATCATGGATCAAGCCCTTTCCATCAAAAATTGTGATTGATATGTCTTAATCCCAGAGTTTTTTGTCAAACTTCTTTTGGGAGGCAGGGAAGATGATGAACACAGTTGCTTGATGGGCTGTGGATTGTACTGGTGGCTCCGCCTCTCATCTATAATAGCGCAGATATCCAACAATGCGTGACAACTGTGTGTTCAGTGACTCCACAAGAATTGTTTGCAGACAGTTTCCAATAGCTTTACAACAAATGTCAGAAGTGTTTTGTAGCTAATGGTGATTACTTTGTAACTTATGTTCCCTTCATTTTCTGAGACCATTCACCAAACTTTCCAGATGCACCTTGTACAAGAAGCAATACACACATTGCTCTCTTACATATACCATCAAGTAACATGTGCATGTAGATAAGTCGCATTTTGTCCAAAGAATGTGTTGCTGAGAACTGGACAGGCATGTAGAACAGGTTGAATATGGGTTAGCGTTGAGGTAACAGTCATTGTTCTCTCCCGGTATTGGCATATTAGTTGGGAGAGAATAATCCCATGTGAGGAGGATTGACGAAAGAGCATTTAAAAGGCACATTGTAAGATATGTGAGGAGGGGAGGCAAATAACCTAGAGTAGCATCTATCGACCCTCTTCACTGAGTGGTCAGCACATCTGACTGCCATGCAGTCGAGCCTGGGTTCATTTCCCAGCCATGTCAGACATTCTCTCTGCTCAGGGAGTGGGTGATATGTTGTCCTTATCATTGATTCATCATCGCCAGCATGAAAGTCACCCACCATGGTGTCAAAAGAAAAGACCTGCAAATTGTCAGCCAAACTTACCCAGCCAGTGACTCCTAGGTATCAATGTCCATACGATCACTTCATTCCACCTAGGGCAATAGAAAGGGAAACGTACCAAAGAGGGAGCAATAGCCAAGTATGCTAAACGTGATGGGCTATAAACTAACAAGGATACTTTTTCAAAATTTAAAAGCTTTTGTCCAGATTGGTCACCAAAGTCTGAACAGTATGGCCTTTCCTCAGAAACATAAAGTGATCAGAAGTCCAAAGTAGAAACTGGATTGATATCTTATCAGTGTACTATCAGATATGAGGCTCCTCTGAGATTGTTGATGGAGGTTTTTCATTTTCTCCTACATAAAGGGTGAAATGAACTCCACTGAAAAAATTCAGTTGGTGGTTCAAGGATGTTTTATGAGTATTTTGGTACAATGGACCCTTGATCTCCTGTGGCTCACTCCAGGGTAATAATGTAATTATGATTTATTTAGTTTGGTAACTTCATTTCTTCTGAAAAAACACTGTCCAGACATGTTAATGTGACTACCTGTCAAAACCTCGAATAACCTCTTTTTCCGGTGCACACCATTGCGAGACATGCAGGAAGAGATTCAATGAAATGATCATATGGCGGACCCCATCTGGGCTTGATCAGTTGCCTACTGCAATTCTTTTCATTTTATGCTGCTTTTGAGACTTGCTTGTTGATGACAAGAACAACACAACGCCCACTTTCCGAGGAGACAAAAATCCTGTATCCAGCTGGGAATGAAACTGCCCCCCACGTGCCTGTGCGGTTCTGTATTAACAGGGGTGTGGAGCCATGATGATTTCATTGCCAAGTCCAGCTGTTCTGGGTTTTTCGTGTGAGGATCCACGGAGAATAAAGCCTGGCAGACGGGTTCCCACAGATTCTCAATTGGTTTAAATCCAAGGACTTCGGTGGCTAGGGGCATATGATAAACTCATCCTGTTGCTGTTTGAACCACACATGTACACTGCAAGCTGTGTTGAATTGTATTGCTGGTAGACGTCACCACGCTGAATAAAAACAAACTGTGTGTATGGGTGGATGCGGCCCTCGAGGACGGGTGCATACATCTGTTGATCCATTGTCCCTCCCAGAATAACATCACCACTCAGGGAATGCCACAGACTTCCTCCCCTGGCGTGTCCCCTTCTGACAGCTGTTGCAGTGTGTTTTGCTTTCAGACATTTAAAAATGTGCACGCCAATGGCCATCTGTCGTTTGAAAAGCCTCTCGGTTCATCTGGGTGGTCAGTTGTTCAACAGCGCATGTCTCTGCAGCTGACATTTACCCCTGTCATCTATGGCCCACGACTGCACCACAGTAGCCTCGGCACCGATTCTGAATAGCACCATTTTGCTGTGCACAGTATACTTTAACCACACTGACATACAAACAGTTTACAGACTTAGTCATTCCAAAAAGCTTCCACCCTTTCCCCAAAAGCCAATGACCTTGCACATTTCGAAATCATTTTGTCTCCTACTTACAGTGACAACTGCACTGTTTTCTGTGGCTCCCAACACGCTTTACATACCCTTCACTGCTAGTGGTGCCGTCTGTCATCTGCGAGTGGTTACTGCATGTCGAGTTTTGGTCACATTAATGTGATGGACCAGACCGTGTATCTACACAATAAAGAAAAAACCCAGTGTAGCGTATCAACTGTATTCCGTCACAAAATATGCAAGTTTTTTCCACTGAAACTGAAAATTTTTGAAATTTGTTCCCCTGTTGAAAAAGAGGGATAAGCTTAAAACAGGAAACTACACACCTGTCTCACTTCTCCCAACTTTCTCTCAGGTTTTAGTGATACTAATGAAATATAGAGTCACATATTATCTTAATTGTGGAATCTGATAAACAGTAATCAGCACGGATTTCTAGCTGGGAGAAGTACCGAAACAGCTGTACTGGAATACACAAAAGAAATAATTAGTAAATTGGAAGACGGAAAACGTGTTTTCAGGATAAATCTAGATCTGTCAAAAGCCTTTGACACTTATGGAAAAGCTTGAAGCTATAGGTATCACAGGACTGGAAAAAAGTGGTACGAGTCGTATCTGGAAAAGAGGATGCAGGTGGTTGAAATTACAGCACCAAAAGATTACACTAAAATCAGATCCAGAGAAGTGTATTAGGCCCCGTGCTGTTCCCCATTTACATTAATTATATTCAGGTGTCAGAGAGTAAAGCTAGAATCATGTTATTTGCTGATGATACTAGTTTAATTGTTTGTTATATGAAGCAGTCATTGCACTGTACTTTGGGCCATGTCCTACAAGACATACAAAAATGGTTTAGTGAAAAAAAAATTAATTATAAGCAATATGGAAAATTAAGTGTACATGATGACCTAAATCCCACCATGGAGGGCAAACAACTTGAAAGAGTACAGTGAGCAAAATTTCTGGCTATGCACATTGATGAGAAGATAAACTGGAAGGACTATGTGGTGAGCTTAGCACTAAAACTAAATTCAGCATGTTTTGTACTTAGAATAATTGCAAGAGTTTGTAGTAATAACTGTACCAGATTAGTATATTTTGGCCATTGTCAGTCAATTGCGTCATATGGGATAGTATCCTAGGGAACATCAAGTTGTCGTCTAAATGAGATTTTCAAATTACAAAAATGCGCTATTCAGATAATGACCCAGAGCCCACATCAAACACGTTGTAGGCCCCTTTTTAAAGCATTGAAAATTTTAGCAATTCCGTCATTATACATTCTGAAATGTCTGTTGGTGATCAAAAGAAATCAGGTCAAAATGAAAACCAATACAGATTACCATACACAGCAATGTAAAGATCTCCACTTACAAGCTGTAACAAGGACCCAAAGTCAGAAACATGTATGTAATCGAGGCATCAAACTTTTTAATGCACTACCAAAACATATCAAAGAGCTGGAAAATTAGGATAAATTTAAAACTGTTATATAGAACTACATGCTTAACAAATGTTATTACAGCATAAGTGAATGGCTCTGCGCAACTGTATAAGGATCTAATTTCCTGTGACAAATGAAATTTCATCAATCAATATGTCTGGCAAGCACATCAGATCAATAACCACAAGCTTAACCAATGTCACTACAGTATAAGTGATTAGCTCTGCTCAACTGTACAAAAATATATGATGTGACAAATGAAATCACAACATCAAGGAATAGGTCTGTCCAGCACATAATTTATTGTGTTATCAAAACAGTTATTTGTTGTATATTGTATTAAACATAAGATAGATCCATATGATAAGCATCGAAAAGATATCGAAAAGTATCGAAAAGATATCGAAAAGTATCGAAAAGATATCGAAAAGTATCTATATATAATGAAAAGTATCTATATATAATAAAAAGTATCGATATATAATGAAAAGTATCGATATATAATGAAAAGTATCGAAAAGATATCGATAAGTATCGAAAAGATATCGATAAGTATCGAAAAGATATCGATAAGTATCGAAAAGACATCGAAAAGTATCGAAAACACATCGAAAAGTATCGAAAAGATATCGAAAAGTATCGAAAAGATATCGAAAAGTATCGAAAAGATATCGAAAAGTATCGAAAAGATATCGAAAAGTATCGAAAAGATATCGAAAAGTATCTATATATATCGAAAAGTATCTATATATATCGAAAAGTATCTATATATAATGAAAAGTATCGATATATAATTAAAAGTATCGATATATAATGATAAGTATCGATATATAATGATAAGTATCGATATATAATGATAAGTATCGATATATAAGTACCCATTCCCCAACCCCCTTCTCCCTCCTCATCCTATCTAGCTCCTCCTGTGCGTTTTTCAACTGCACCTGAAGGGCACAGATCTTACGCTCCTGCTCCTCTATCAATTTACTCTTGCTACATAACCTGCAGTTCCAGGAGAGGATCTCACCAGAATGCCCACTGGCTTCCCCACTGCATTCCCCCCAGTGAAAATACTTCGCACAAGTGTCACACCGCAATCCACTACTCACGAACCTACGGCAAAGCCCACACTTCTCACTCATGGTAAAATTTTACTTTTTCTAAGTTCCGCTACTACAATAAGAAGATGCTAAAAACCTGACTACAATAATCACAAACTTACTCTACAAGGGAAGTAACTACTATTGTTAACAGTATTAATAAACAACAAATGTGAATATAACAAAAGACTAATACAGAAAGAGAATCAAACGTCTAATCACACAGTAACGAGCTGTAAACAGTTCCCAAAAGGTTCTTCTGAAATTATTTCACCAGAAAACACCAAGAACACCGGTTGAAGACTACTAAAGTTCCTAAATAAATCACTATGCACAAACAATTAATTAGTACTTAGCTTTCGATGCGCCGCTACAGCTGCAACTGGTCAGCGCGGAATGTAAACACAGGCAAGAGGTTAAGTTGCTCGATACGAAAAACTCACAAATATCACGTTACAACAGAAGAAAGGCAGAGGTGAATGAAGAAACCACTAATACGTCACTTATATAGTAAATATTATCACAAAAACCGTTAAAATATGTATCTGGAACCTAAAAATATATGAAAACTTAGAGAGCGATCTCACACGCAGTCACTCGCTTATGACGTCACACTCCGGTTTGGTGCCTTGGACATGACCGAGGACCTTAAGATTTTGCATGAACCGAGGACTGGCACCCACGTAACACGAGAAAATGTGAAAAGTGTTAATATGTTGTAAAAACCTTAGAAAATCTCCGTGTTTCGTCATTCACCATCGAGTCGATATAACGTGAGATCGTCTCATTGGTCGCATTTCTCTCTGAAACGGTTACATTTATGGTCTGCCAGCCCTTGTCGCGTGCTGCGGTATGTGGGGACAATACAAGCAGCACAGTAGAACACAGAAGAAGCATCTAAGTTGATGCAATCGCCCAGTAAGAGGAGCTACATTTATAGTTTTAGTTATCGATTATTGAATTATTGGTCGGTTTGGTGCCTTGGACATGATCGAAGACCTTAAGATTTTGCATGAACCGAGGACTGGTACCCACGTAACACGAGAAAATGTGAAAAGTGTTAATATGTAGTAAAAACCTTAGAAAATCTCCGTGTTTCGTCAATCACCATCGAATCGATATAACGCGAGATCGTCACATTGGTCGCTTTTCTCTCTGAAACGGTTACATTTATGGTCTGAGAGCCCTTGTCGCGTGCTGCGGTATGTGGGGACAATACAAGCAGCACAGTAGAACACAGAAGAAGCATCTAAGTTGATGCAATCGCCCAGTAAGAAGAGCTACATTTATAGTTTTAGTTATCGATTATTGAATTATTGGTCGGTTTGGTGCCTTGGACATGACCGAGGACCTTAAGATTTGGCATGAATCGAGGACTGGCAGCCACGTAACACGAGAAAATGTGAAAAGTGTTAATATGTTGTAAAAACCTTAGAAAATCGCCGTGTTTCGTCATTCACCGTCGAATCGATATAACGCGAGATCGTCACATTGGTCGCATTTCTCTCTGAAACGGTTACATTTCTGGTCTGCTAGCCCTTGACGCGTGCTGCGGTATGTGGGGACAATACAAGCAGCACAGTAGAACACAGGAGAAGCATCTAAGTTGATGCAATCGCCCAGTAAGAAGAGCTACATTTATAGTTTTAGTTATCGATTATTGAATTATTGGTCGGTTTGGTGCCTTGGACATGACCGAGGACCTTAAGGTTTTGCATGAACCGAGGGCTGGTACCCACGTAACACGAGAAAATGTGAAAAGTGTTAATATGTAGTAAAAATCTTAGAAAATCTCCGTGTTTCGTCATTCACCATCGAATCGATATAACGCGAGATCGTCACATTGGTCGCATTTCTCTCTGAAACGGTTACATTTATGGTCTGCCAGCCCTTGTCGCGTGCTGCGGTATGTGGGGACAATACAAGCAGCACAGTAGAACACAGGAGAAGCATCTAAGTTGATGCAATCGCCCAGTAAGAAGAGCTACATTTATAGTTTTAGTTATCGATTATTGAATTATTTTTATTTATTTTTTTTTATTTTTTTTTTATTTATTTATTGTTCCGTGGGACCAAATTAAGGAGAAATCTCCATGGTCATGGAACGAGTCAATACATGAAATTATAACACGATATTAGAAACAGATAAAATGAAATATAGAAAAAAAAACCATATTCAGGTGACAAGTCATAAGTTTAAATGAAGACAATCAACAATGTAACACTGGAATTTGCTTAATTTTTTAGGTCTTCCAGGAGCTCCTCGACAGAATAGAAGGAGTGAGCCATGAGGAAACTCTTCAGTTTAGACTTAAAAGAGTTTGGGCTACTGCTAAGATTTTTGAGTTCTTGTGGTAGCTTATTGAAAATGGATGCAGCAGAATACTGCACTCCTTTCTGCACAAGAGTCAAGGAAGTGCATTTTACATGCAGATTTGATTTCTGCCTAGTATTAACTGAGTGAAAGCTGCTAACTCTTGGGAATAGGCTAATATTGCTAACAACAAACGACATTAAAGAAAATATATACTGTGAGGGCAATGTCAGAATTCCCAGATTTTTGAATAGGGGTCGACAAGAGGTTCTCGAACTTACACCACATATAGCTCGAACAGCCCGTTTTTGAGCCAAAAATACCCTTTTTGAATCAGAAGAATTACCCCAAAAAATAATACCATACGACATAAGCATATGAAAATATGCGAAGTATACTACTTTTCGTGTTGAAGTGTCACTTATTCCAGATACTGTTCTAATGGTAAATAAAGCAGCATTTAGCTTCTGAACAAGATCCTGGACATGGGCTTTCCACAACAGCTTACTATCTATCCGAACGCCTAGGAATTGGAACTGTTCAGTCTCGCTTATAATATGCCCATTCTGTCTGATCAAAACATCGGTTCTTGTTGAATTGTGAGTTAGAAACTGTAAAAACTGAGTCTTACTGTGATTTAGCATCAAATTATTTTCATCAAGCCACGAACTTATTTGATGAACTAAATTATTTGTTACTGTTTCAATATTACACACAAGATCCTTCACTATCAAGCTGGTGTCATAAGCAAACAGAAATATTTTTGAATCACCTGTAATACAAGAAGGCATATCATTTATATAAATAAGAAACAGCAGTGGCCCCAGCACCGACCCTTGGGGAACGCCCCATTTAACAGTGCCCCATTGGGACTGAACATCACTACCACTCTCAATATTGCGGAGAATTACCCTCTGCTTTCTGTTCTTAAAGTAAGAGGCGAACCAATTGTAAGCTACTCCCCTTACTCCATAATGGTCCAACTTCTGCAGTAATATTTTGTGGTCAACACAGTCAAAAGCCTTCGTTAAATCAAAGAAAACACCTAGCGTTCGCAACCTTTTATTTAATCCGTCGAAAACCTCACAGAGAAAAGAGAATATAGCATTTTCAGTTGTTAAACCATTTCTAAAACCAAACTGAACATTTGACAGCAAATTATGTGAATTTAAATGCTCCAGTAACCTTGTATATACAACCTTCTCGATAACTTTAGCAAACACCGATGGCATAGAAATAGGTCTAAAATTGTCAACATTATCAATGTCTCCCTTTTTATAAAGTGGCTTCACTACCGAGTATTTTAATCGATCAGGAAACCGACCACTCCTAAAGGAAAAGTTACAGATATGGCTAAGTACTGGGCTAACATACATAGAACAATACTTCAGTATTCTGCTAGATACCCCGTCATATCCATGAGAGTTCTTGGTCTTTACTGATTTAATTATTAACTCAATCTCCCTCTTGTCAGTATCATGGAGGAGCATTTCAGGTAACAGTCTCGGAACACTTTTTTCTAAGAGCGCTATATGATTCCCGGTTGGAATTAGGTTTCTATTTAGTTCACCTGCTATATTCAGAAAGTGATTATTAAATACTGTACATATATGCGACTAATCAGTAACACGGACATTCCCACTACGCACTGATTCTATATCCTCGACCTGTCTCTGCAGACCAACAACTTCCTTTACGACTGACCATATGGTTTTAATTTTATCCTGAGACTTAGCTATTCTATCTGCATACCACATACTTTTTGCCTTCCTAATAACATTTTTAAGCACCTTACAATACTGTTTGTAGTGGGCTGCTGCATTTAGATTTTGACTGTTTCTAACGTTTTGATATAATTGCCACTTTGTTCTACAAGATATTCTTATCCCTCTAGTCAGCCACCCAGGCTGCCTGTTTGTGCTAGTACCCTGTTTTAAACGTTGTAACGGAAAGCAACTTTCAAAGAGCATGAGAAAAGTCTTGAGAAAAGCATTATATTTATCGTTTACTGTCTCAGCGCTATAAACATCTTGCCACTCTTGTTCCTTTATAAGGTTTACAAAGGTCTCTACAGCAACCGGATCAGCTTTCCTGAACAGCTGATGACTATATTTAACACGTGTTGCAGCATAAAAATCTTTTAAAGTTAAAATTTGCGCATCATGATCTGAAAGGCCATTCACCTTTTTTCTAACAGAATGCCCTTCTAGTAATGAGGAATGAACAAAAATGTTGTCTATGGTTGTTCTACTGTTCCCTTGCACTCTCGTTGGAAAGAATACGGTTTGCATAAGATTATATGAATTAAAGAGGTCTACCAGCATCCTCTTCCTTGCACAATCACTTATACAATTAATATTGAAGTCACCACATATAACTAACTTTTTGTATTTCCTATAAAGTGAACCAAGAACCTCCTCTAGCTTTAGCAAAAATGCTGTGAAATCGGAGTCTGGGGATCTATAAATAACAACAGTTACAAGTTTAACTCCGTTAAATTTAACCACACCTGCACAACATTCAAACACCTTTTCAGTGCAGTACTTTGAAACATCAATTGACTCAAATGCGATGCCGTTTTTCACATACATGGCTACTCCCCCACACCGCAAAGAGCTCCTCGAAAAGCAGCCAGCCAACCTGTATCCTGGTAAAGGAAGCCTCTGAATTATCTCCTTATTTAAGAAGTGTTCAGATATACCAATAATTTCAAACATCTATAAGCAGTTCACTAACTTTATCTCTAATACCTTGTATATTTTGATGAAATATACTAATTCCCTCATTACTCGGATACCTAAGCTTTGTCAAAAGTGATTCCCTTGTTAGAGAGACTTCCCTTAAGCAGGAATACCTATCAGCTGACTTCAATCTAAAAAAGGTGCAGCTCTAACACCCACTACTGCAGGAATTTTCCCATGAGTGATCCCACCAACCCCACCTATGTTGTCACCTATAAGCTTTACCAACCTCCCCTTCCAATACCTGTTGAGGTGCAGGCCGTGTCTAGTGAAACCCGTCCTGCTGATAGACTCCACCAACACCACTGAAATGTGACCCATGCTTTCTGTCATCAGCGCACCCCCAAGTCTCATGTTATTACGCCTGACGGCTGTATTAAGATGAGGCCGATCGTGACGCTGAAACAGTTCCACGAAATGCACATTCGTGTTGCCAGTCTGAGTGGCTATCTTTTCCAGGTCACCATCTATGTTATACTCCCCATCCCTACCAATACTATTACCAGCCCCACCCACAATCACTACCTGATCCTCTTTAGTAAAATCCCTACATAACCCCCCTATGTTAACAGTCACCTGAGCCAACCCTGCATTAGGCTTCACAATGCTGGTGACCTGGTACTCACTTCCCAGCACTTCCTGCAACTGCTGGCCTACACCTCTGCCATGAGAACTACCTAACAGCAGAACCTTCTTCTTCCTCTTCGACTTTGCAACTGTTCTAGGCACAGTAACTACTGAGGTCTGCTGCATACTTCCTACATCTACAGCTACTAGAGATTCCTCTCCACTAGACTCTGACAGTTGGTCATATCTATTGTAAACACCAATAGTAAAACTATCTGAAAATCTTCTTCTCCTAGCAGATCTCTTGCCAACAGCCAGCTCCCATTCCCCAACCCCCTTCTCCCTCCTCATCCTATCTAGCTCCTCCTGTGCGTTTTTCAACTGCACCTGAAGGGCACAGATCTTACGCTCCTGCTCCTCTATCAATTTACTCTTGCTACATAACCTGCAGTTCCAGGAGAGGATCTCACCAGAATGCCCACTGGCTTCCCCACTGCATTCCCCCCAGTGAAAATACTTCGCACAAGTGTCACACCGCAATCCACTACTCACGAACCTACGGCAAAGCCCACACTTCTCACTCATGGTAAAATTTTACTTTTTCTAAGTTCCGCTACTACAATAAGAAGATGCTAAAAACCTGACTACAATAATCACAAACTTACTCTACAAGGGAAGTAACTACTATTGTTAAGAGTATTAATAAACAACAAATGTGAATATAACAAAAGACTAATACAGAAAGAGAATCAAACGTCTAATCACACAGTAACGAGCTGTAAACAGTTCCCAAAAGGTTCTTCTGAAATTATTTCACCAGAAAACACCAGGAACACCGGTTGAAGACTACTAAAGTTCCTAAATAAATCACTATGCACAAACAATTAATTAGTACTTAGCTTTCGATGCGCCGCTACAGCTGCAAGTGGTCAGCGCGTAATGTAAACACAGGCAAGAGGTTAAGTTGCTCGATACGAAACACTCACAAATATCACGTTACAACAGAAGAAAGGCAGAGGTGAATGAAGAAACCACTAATACGTCACTTATATAGTAAATATTATCACAAAAACCGTTAAAATATGTATCTGGAACCTAAAAATATATGAAAACTTAGAGAGCGATCTCACACGCAGTCACTCGCTTATGACGTCACACTCCGGTTTGGTGCCTTGGACATGACCGAGGACCTTAAGATTTTGCATGAACCGAGGACTGGCACCCACGTAACACGAGAAAATGTGAAAAGTGTTAATATGTTGTAAAAACCTTAGAAAATCTCCGTGTTTCGTCATTCACCATCGAATCGATATAACGCGAGATCGTCACATTGGTCGCATTTCTCTCTGAAACGGTTACATTTATGGTCTGCTAGCCCTTGTCGCGTGCTGCGGTATGTGGGGCAATACAAGCAGCACAGTAGAACATTGGAGAAGCATCTAAGTTGATGCAATCGCCCAGTAAGAAGAGCTACATTTATAGTTTTAGTTATCGATTATTGAATTATTGGTCGGTTTGGTGCCTTGGACATGACCGAGGACCTTAAGATTTTGCAAGAACCGAGGACTGGCAGCCACGTAACACGAGAAAATGTGAAAAGTGTTAATATGTTGTAAAAACCTTAGAAAATCTCCGTGTTTCGTCATTCACCATCGAATCGATATAACGCGAGAACGTCACATTGGTCGCATTTCTCTCTGAAACGGTTACATTTATGGTCTGCCAGCCCTTGTCGCGTGCTGCGGTATGTGGGGACAATACAAGCAGCACAGTAGAACACAGGAGAAGCATCTAAGTTGACGCAATCGCCCAGTAAGAAGAGCTACATTTATAGTTTTAGTTATCGATTATTGAATTATTGGTCGGTTTTGTGCCTTGGACATGACCGAGGACCTTAAGATTTTGCATGAACCGAGGACGGGCACCCACGTAACACGAGAAAATGTGAAAAGTGTTAATATGTAGTAAAAACCTTAGAAAACCTCCGTGTTTCGTCATTCACCATCGAATCGATATAACGCGAGATCGTCACATCAGTCGCATTTCTCTCTGAAACGGTTACATTTATGGTCTGCCAGCCCTTGTCGCGTGCTGCGGTATGTGGGGACAATACAAGCAGCACAGTAGAACACAGGAGAAGCATCTAAGTTGATGCAATCGCCCAGTAAGAAGAGCTACATTTATAGTTTTAGTTATCGATTATTGAATTATTGGTCGGTTTGGTGCCTTGGACATGACCGAGGACCTTAAGATTTTGCATGAACCGAGGACTGGCAGCCACGTAACACAAGAAAATGTGAAAAGTGTTAATATGTAGTAAAAACCTTAGAAAATCTCCGTGTTTCGTCATTCACCGTCGAATCGATATAACGCGAGATCGTCACATTGGTCGCATTTCTCTCTGAAACGGTTACATTTATGGTCTGCCAGCCCTTGTCGCGTGCTGCGGTATGTGGGGACAATACAAGCAGCACAGTAGAACACAGGAGAAGCATCTAAGTTGATGCAATCGCCCAGTAAGAAGAGCTACATTTATAGTTTTAGTTATCGATTATTGAATTATTGGTCGGTTTGGTGCCTTGGACATGACCGAGGACCTTAAGATTTTGCATGAACCGAGGACTGGCAGCCACGCAACACAAGAAAATGTGAAAAGTGTTAATATGTAGTAAAAATCTTAGAAAATCTCCGTGTTTCGTCATTCACCTTCGAATCGATATAACGCGAGATCGTCACATTGGTCGCATTTCTCTCTGAAACGGTTACATTTATGGTCTGCCAGCCCTTGTGGCGTGCTGCGGTATGTGGGGACAATACAAGCAGCACAGTAGAACACAGGAGAAGCATCTAAGTTGATGCAATCGCCCAGTAAGAAGAGCTACATTTATAGTTTTAGTTATCGATTATTGAATTATTGGTCGGTTTGGTGCCTTGGACATGACCGAGGACCTTAAGATTTTGCATGAACCGAGGACTGGCAGCCACGTAACACAAGAAAATGTGAAAAGTGTTAATATGTAGTAAAAACCATAGAAAATCTCCGTGTTTCGTCATTCACCATCGAATCGATATAACGTGAGATCGTCACATTGGTCGCATTTCTCTCTGAAACGGTTACATTTATGGTCAGCCAGCCCTTATCGCGTGCTGCGGTATGTGGGGACTATACAAGCAGCACAGTAGAACTCTGGAGAAGCAACTAAGTTGATGCAATCGCCCAGTAAGAAGAGCTACATTTATAGTTTTAGTTATCGATTATTGAATTATTGGTCGGTTTGGTGCCTTGGACATGACCCAGGACCTTAAGATTTTGCATGAACCGAGGACTGGCACCCACGTAACACAAGAAAATGTGAAATGTGTTAATATGTAGTAAAAACCTTAGAAAATCTCCGTGTTTTGTCATTCACCATCGAATCGATATAACGCGAGATCGTCACATTGGTCGCATTTCTATCTGAAACGGTTACATTTATGGTCTGCCAGCCCTTGTCGCGTGCTGCGGTATGTGGGGACAATAC